>NC_040036.1:1030098-1630098 GCF_003713205.1 Coffea eugenioides | reverse complement strand
AAGATATCACAGCTTCCTCCTGCTTTCCAGATTGTTCAGATGAAAAGCTAAGTGATGGGGTTGATTCCTCTGTGGAGTTGGATACATGAAAAGATTTTACGTAGTTTTGGCTATGGTTCCCAATCTGTTTTAACCAGCATTTCAAGAACTTAAGCTTCTTCGGTTTATCAAACTTTCTAGAAAAGTAAATTGCTGCCAAGTCAAAATCAGAACATTCAGAGGCTGCCTTGCAAAAGGAGCTCCATGTGAGGTCCTGGTGCAAATGCTTTTTGTGTTTTTTCATCTTTCCACCTCCAAAAGGATCACAATCCCCAGAAGTTGAAGTCTCAATTTGAGAACCAATAAACCCATTTGAGTTGCTTATATCAGTATAAGAATTGTAAGTCTCACACCGCCCCCTGCCCAAATTTGATACACTGCGGCAATGATCCCCAAGAAAATCACTATCTACTACTGAGAGAAGAGCCGAATGTGCAGTGAAAGGCTTGAGAACACCAAGAATTGTATCTCCATTTTTGTTTGAAAGGGAGACCAGGGCCAAATAACCTTCACCAGACAAGAAACTCAGAAGAATCTGCCAGATGGGCATTGTATTACAACTGCAGGCCTCATTTATTTCTCTAGATAGTATGTCAAGGACCCTATCAGCAAAAAAATCATCAGTAGAATTCCTTTTCTGTTTCTTAGATTCTCTTGACAACTCTTTCACCAGGATGCAGTCAGATAAACACCCTTCAATCTTCTCTTCCTCATTATACTTCTGCACAGCCTTAAAGCTCAGCTTTATCATTCCATCACCGAAGCGATGCCAAAAAGCTTCACGACTATCAAGCTTTTCGCTTTGTGAGTCTCTTAACTCCAAGGAACCCCAGCTATCATCAGATTTTTTCCCAGATAAGGTCTTCAAATTCAGCAGTTCAAGATGACAACAGTTGCATTCCAAAGGTTTACCATTGACATCGAAGATCTCAAGATATAATTGCACGTCACTACGTTTACATGACCAACTTGAATTGGCAAAGTTCAATGAAACACCAATTTTCGGGTATATCAATCTAAAAGGAAGAATAGCAGATCCCAGAATAATTGAGTCAGTTGAACAAAATCCCCAACCCAAATTTCTGATCCCTTCATCAAATAGTCCTAATTCTTTTCCAAATATATTTTCTTTGACTTCATTGTAATTACCTTGTGATTCATACTTGACATTAATCCAACTCAAATGAATATCCCTCCCAGCAAATGCATCATGCACAGCACCAAACAGATGGCAAAAATTAACCGAGAATTCATCCAATTCACACAAAACTCGAGAACCCACACCCACATCCAAATAATCAGATAAGCTGGAAATTGAGCAACAAACAGAGGAAAACAAAAGAACCAAATTCGATCGAACTAGAGGAAAATGCTGATTACCTTTTCCTACAACAGTTTCCAGTTCAGACTCCCACGCGTAATCATGTACCAACTGAAGCAATGAGGCAGCTGTATGGGAAGCTAGAGGTCTGGCATTTGATAATTCGGTCGCAATTGGTGACTGCGAGAGAGAATTGAGGGCAGTCGAGAGAGAAGCTAGGGTGTGGGAGGGGTCATTGAAGGAGAGAGAAGTTAGGGAAGAGTTGGGAAGCAAGCGGTGGACGGCAGAGGCGGACCGAAGCGGGGAAAGAGAAGAGAAAAAGAGCTTGTAGGCTAAGAGAGATTTGAAGAGAGGCGGAAAATTGAGGAGGCGTGTGACGGATGCAACAGTGGCGGTGAGGTAGGGGTTAGGGTTTTCAAGACAGAAGAGTGGGTGAAGATCTATGAGCAATACGATGCGTTCTGTCTTTGAGAAATCTAAGGGCTCCGTCATCGTGGACACGGGAAGCGTGATAATTTACCCTCTATGTATCTGTGTCTTCTCCTGTTGGCCGAGGGGAATGTCGGCTTGATACCGGAATATATGTGTTGTAAACGCCGTGGAATGATAGTTAGGCACCTGCCCCCGTTGTGATTCCGGGGACTGGAGTGAATTTTTGGTGGCGAGGAAGCTGTAGGAGGCTCACCTACGCGTACACGTATACCTGGGTTGAAAATTCAATCAAATCCAAAGCGGTAGTAGAAGAAGAAGAAGAAGATGGCTCACTGGTTTTGGCGGGAAAACTGAAATGGCGGTCAGATTCGCTTTTCAAAATCAGATTTAAAAAGGAAGCCGCAAGAGCTGCTAAAATGCGCCGCCGGCCGCAGCTGCAACATTTTAATCATATCACGTGATCATGATCGAAAACCACGTGACATCCACCAGTGGCGATTTTCAGCTATCACACGACGTCGTTGAGCACCCTATCTGCTTCTTCCGCGATTTTCATTTTTTCTGCAGCTGGAACTTTTGCTGGTACTTGTCTAGTCGTCTTCTCCTCTCGTTCTGTATCAACACAAACGACGGCGTTGAGAGCTCCTCTGGTCCGCATATACACTTGGGCAAATGTCTTTGGTTTGTAGCTCTAGGCTAATAAGTAGAGATTATGGGGTTTGCTTAATTTCTCCAACCCCGTCGTCGTCCTCTTTCGCAACATATACGACGTTTTCGTTTTCATTGAGGCATCCTGTACTATTTAATAAGTTCCCACCAATACCATGTCGTCGACCACCCTTGTCTTCTTCCTCGCCGTCGAGGAGACGAACCCTAGTTTGTTCCAAGTCATCTGAAGAAGAAGAAGAAGAGGTATCCTCTGGTGGAACACAAGTGGACGAGTGGTTACAGAGACTGCCGGATAAGAAAAAGCCCTTGTACTCTCATAGCTTGCCTTGCGTGGAGGCATGGTTGAGGAGCTTAGGGTTTCATCAGAGCAAAGAGGATAGAGCTGTTTGGTTTGTGGAGAATCCTGATTGGCATGCCCAGCTCTCCCTTGATGTCACGGACCTCTACATTAGGTCCATTTCTGCCAACCCCCTTTTTTGACTAAGCATTACTTTTTCGTGCGATTGGTTTCACCTGATTGTAGTAGAGTCAGGAACATATAACCAAATAGCTAGCAATTTTCTGCAGAACCCCGTTATTCCTAGGCATTGTATTAGTGATTGTTTTCTATGAATATTTTCTTTCCATGCTGTTCAATAATTACAAGCTGAATCTCTTCTTAATTTGTTATAGTTGATTGTCATAAATGATGGTCGGGAGGAACTCGGTGTTTGTGCCTGTATTGAATGACAAGTGTGATGCCCGTCATTATTGAGGAAGAAAGTTGGGATTTTGATGGTTGCTTGATTGCAAGATTCACTTAAGCTTTTCAGTTGACTTTGTGATAAGAATATGGTACTAGTATTACTTAAGAAATTATACTCTGCTTGTCATTCACTACGGGGAAAGAAGTTTGGGTTGCCAGTACTGCGAAATGCTCCCATGGTAACATCCCTTACCCTTTAGTGCAAGGAGCAAGGTTTGAAGCTTGCTACCCTTTTCCTCTATGTATCCAAAAACAGATGAAAGAGAAAGGGGTTTGTTTCGGTTTATTGCTGCCGTTGATGACTAGATGTGTACTAAGGCTTTTGTTTCTCTGTATTTCAGGTTGAGTTTTCATAAGTGACCGAATTTGTATGCAAATTGTTTTAACAGTTTTCAGAAGGCGTAACCCTGGTTTGAGTATAATTAACATACTTTGGTCTAGAAAGGCTCATCATATACATTAATATGTGAAGAACTGGAAACTGAAGAAAGGCCTAAAGGTGTTCATTCTCTTCAAATATATTGGCTTATTAAGTGTAGTCAACACAGGGCTGGTATCCTTGATGAAAACAAGATATCTATTTTTGAAAGGAAGTTTGTAAAGTAAAATATTCCCATTTCCATGTGCAAGTGCATTTGCTTGAGCTTAAAGCCTATCAACATTGCATTTTTCATCTGCAACTTTTAAGAAATGTAACCAACTTGATAGGTAGCTATGTTAATGTTCTGGTTTCTGTAATCCCTCTTGAGACTCTATATATTTGTTCTTGTTATTTGACTGCAGTAAAGTAAATTACGTTGGGCACATTGAATATTGTATTTTTTTGGTTAGGAATTAATAAGGATTGGATCCTTTATATTAGTTGTTTAATCGGGTTCTAGTTGTAGAATCGAGAAATATGTGAATGTTCCCGTGTCCAAACTAGTCTTGTGGTGTTAGATTTGGAATCAGCCGAATCAACAGCAGGCAAGACGAGAGCAAATTATAGCTGCATTTGCATTTTAAACAGAAGTAAATCGGGTTGATTATATATATCTTGGTAGATTTTAGGAAATCATCATATAATTTGAGTTCTTTATTCGGAATTTCACTTTCGAGTTGAATTTTAATCTGGAAGTTCATTACAACATATCTTGTCTCACTTAAATGTATAAACTGCCTCCGCTTTCTTTGTTCAGTTTTCCAACGCCCACCCCCCCAAACGCCGCCAAACCAAAACAACCCAAAAAAAAAAGTGCAGACGCTGATTCTTCTGTAAAAGTGCAGGTACCTAAAGAGTGGACCAGGAAATTTAGAAAAAGATGTTGAAAGGAGATTCAGTTATGCACTATGTAGAGAGGATATTGAGAATGCCATACTTGGAGGGCCATAAGGATGAGAAAATGCAGATCCAGTTTTACCGTCTGTACCACATTCAGAGGGTTAGAGGATCCAGATTGACCAGTAGTTGAAGAATTTTTTCTCAGGATTGATGATGCAATAATTTGATTTTTTTAATTTTTTTTACACTAGGTGTGGTCAAATAATTTTCCTGTGTTTTGTACAACCCTTTGGGGGGGGTTTTTTTTTTTTAAAATATTTTTCCTTGAATGGAAAAATAAGTGCATGTAAAAACGTAAATAGGCTCGTAGTGAGGAGCTCGGAACAGATTTTAGAATATTCCTTAATTTTCGGAGTTTGGTACAGCAATGTTGCCCTTGGTACGAGATTAGATTCAGGAACTTTTGATTTATACAAAATAGCTTTTGTTTCACAAATATAAAGTGTGTTGGGATAGAGTATTGTTTGAAACAATTATTGTAACACTTTTTTATGATGTGATACATGTGAAATAAAAATGTGATTGAAAATATAAAAAAGTGTATTGAAAAATACAAGCAAAATATTATTTAAAAAAATTTAGCTGCATTTCGGATCGATAAGTGCTACAGCCAGCGTCATTCCTGGAGATCAATTTTTCTAGCCTGGGTTTCTTCTGTTATCCCTCATAATACAGCAACGTCTCATTTATCAAGAAGCTCTATATTTTTGCAACCCCAAAGCAACTCAAGTCCCCTATGATTATTAGCAATCCAAAGGGGCATCGTCAAAATGGCCAAAGAATCTTCTTCACTGATTGTACTGCTATGACACAATTCCGTGCATTACTAGTGAGATTCCATCTTCATTTGGCTCTGGAAGCCACACTTCCATTTTGTATATATGCCACCACGGTGAACTAGAAAACAAAGTGCCAAACCGATGCTGAAGCATCCCGGCTTTCTGTCAGCTATTTGAGCAGTTGTCCTGTAAGCTGCCTGTGCACTAAAGGGGGAAAGGATCACAAAATGGCTCTGCGGTTTAACTTCACTGTAATTCTGCAGAGCGATAATGAGACCAATATTCCTTCACGAGCTTGCCAAACAGTGAACCTTCTCTTTTCATCAACTCCATTGGTTCATCATACTCCACAAGTTTCCCTATCATATTTGTCAGACAAATTTTTAGCGTAATGATTATGGTCAAGAGACTAGTTCAGCATAAACAAATGCTCAAGACATGAAGCTCACCCTCACTAATAGCCAAAACCTTAGTGCAGTCCATCACTGTTGGTATTCTGTGAGCCACCGTAATCACCGTGCAATCAGCAAATTCTGCCCTGATAGTTTTCTGTAAAATCAAGTCAGTAGCATTGTCTATTGATGCAGTTGCTTCATCAAGAACCAATATCTTGCTTCTTCTCAGCAGAGCACGGCCAAGACAGAACAATTGCCTCTGCCCCATGCTCCAGTTTGATCCGTCTTCCACAACTGAAATTGAAAGAGATAGGTTAGTAAATCTTACCAGCAGCTGCAGCTGCACATCATTCATCACTACGGTAGAACTGGACCAGCTTACCCAAGGAGTCGAGGCCTTCTTCTTTCTCCCGAATAGCGTCTTTGAGTTGACACTTCTCAAGAACCTTCTCGAAACAGAAAAAAAGTTCTTATCAAGCGGTTAAAGCAACGCTGTTTTGAAAGTTGAAAAAGGAAAAAAAGCAATTTTCTCAAATGCAATAGCCACTGGCAATAGGAATGCTGGACATTTAACCAAACATAAGCTGCAAATGCCAAATTCATGCTTTGATATGCCAAGATTTTAAGTACCTCCCATATTTCCGGATCAGTGTGTTGCCCCAAAGGATCTAAGTTGTATCTCACAGTTCCATTGAAAAGAGTAGGATCCTGTGGTATAATCCCAAAACGTGACCTCAAGTCATGGAGTCCAATTGTACAGATGTCGATTCCATCCACTAAGATTCTTCCACCAACTGGCTCCACCAGACGAAAGAGCGCACCAATCAGAGTAGTCTTCCCACTACCAGTTCGCCCAACAATACCAATTTTATGCCCTCCTTCGAATGTACAGCTGATCCCACGAAGAACAAGCGGGCCATCAGAACGATACTTGATCTGTAATTGAACTGGTGTCAGCGGGTTGAAACAAAGATCGAATACAATATAAAAGTAGTCAAATAGATGTACCTGCAAATCTTGAATCTCTACTTTACCCACTATTGGCCAATTGGTTGGCGGTCGATTACATTCTATGACTTCAGGAGCTTCACTTGGTATGTGCATGTATTGGTAAAGCCTCTCCACAGAAATTATATAATTTGCCAGAGTACACTGGTTTTGGATGGAAAACACAAGGGACATATTTAATGAAAGACCATAGGACAAAGCCATTCCGATAAATCCTGCAATGACAGGGGACAATGATTAGAAGAGAAAATTTTCATTCTCAAACTTTAGCAGTATGGTGGACAAATGCCTGGTTAATAAGAATCTATATTTTTGCTAGCATCAATTACTAGAGCACCACGGACCGGAGCTAAAAGTTCCAGGAGGAAGTAAAACCATGCAGAGAGCTGAGGAGGCAAGAACTGTGGCACTGACTGTCTCCAATCGTTGAATCAACCACTCATTAGCTGCAAAATTGTGGAAGAAAGGGCTGGCATTTGTGTCAACAAGTTCTAGGTTCTTAACAAAGAAACGCTCTTCTTGTTCGAAAGCTCTGATTGTCATGCACCCTGCCAAAGATTCAGCAAGATGATTTGCAACAAAAGACTTGGTTGTGCCGTTAATACGCATCAACTCTTTAGCAGAGGCAAAGTAGTATCTCTGTTGAAAGGAAAACCCACGATGGTATTAGTACAGCAAAAGTTTCTATAATCTTTTCTTGTCATTAAATTGATAAGCAAAAGTTTCTATGAAACAAGCCGGCCAGCATGTTACCTGTAATCGAATAGCCAAATAGACCAGTGGTATCGAGACAACCAAAATTTGCCAGGTGACTACAGTTAGCACCACAAGACTAGAGTAAAAATTTATAGTTGATCCAACAGAAAAAATCAAGTTGAATGGAACATCGAGATCAACAATGCTCAGATCAACCGAGACCTGCTCAAGTAAAAATCAATAGGCGTTACTTTTAGTTCCAAGCCTGTAGATGTGTACTGAACTTGGCATACGTGAAACTCTTACTATCCTTACCCGGCTTAATATCCTTCCCAAAGGCGTTGAGTCATAAAATGCCATAGGCGCGCGGAAAAGAGAATTCAATAGCTGAAGAAATAATGACTTTGAAGATTGCAGACCCAAAACAACTGTGCTCAGAGATCTACTGAGCAGAAGAAATGTTGACGAAAACCCAATCACCAAGTAGACTACAATCAGTTTCAGCGTGCTAACTTCAGGATTGTCAACATTTGCAGCCATCCAAGAGTTCTGTGATATCTGACCAATCACGAAAGTAAGATGAGAGAAAGCAGCCAAAGAAAAGAACAAGAAGCCTTTGTTCTGATTTAAATACTGAATGTAAGGCCTAAAGCCAGTGTCCCCGACTTCTCTCTCTTCTTGCTTGATCAACTGATCACCTGCTGATGCTTTAGAACCTTTCTCACTGTATGTCTTGCGGATTTCTTTGTTAGGAGCTTTAGGACTCGGGGAGGAAGTAACTTCTGAAATCCTCTCAGAACCTGCAGTCTCTTTGTGTGCATCAACCAAACTCTGAAATTCTTTACTAAAGGCTAGTAACTGATGATAGGGAGCTGCATTGAGAATCTCGCCATCTGACATAAACTGTCAAACAAGGTAGAAGTAAGTATATTGTTGTCAAGTAGATTTAGTGTGGCAGTTTCCTTGGGAGTAATATTCAGGGTAACGAAACCAGCTCTTTTGCTTTCCACTAATGGCTCAAGTTAATTGAGCACTCACTGCGTGAATATCTTGATATCCAAATTTTTAGTAATATAGATGGCTATATGCAACACCTCCAACGCTAAACAACTTTTTATTGCTAGGAAAATGTGATCAATCTGAAAACAAGTAATCAATTGACCTATGAAAGCAGAATAAAATCATAATGCAAAACAAAGATTTTCAGACATCATAGCATCTAGTAGAAAGAGGTTTTCCCTTTGTTGTGTTGTTTGTGGGGGGGGGGGGGGGGGTTAATCCTAAATTTAACTGAAAAGTCATCTAAAAAGACATATTTCTCAGGCTTTATCACAGGAAGTGGAATCAAGTTACCAGAAAAAATGCCTAAAGGTACAAAGCAAATGAAAACAACAAACAGTTACAGCGTAAAAATTTCCCAGGGGTAAACTCACCAGAACACAATCAAATGCAGGAAGAAAATCAACTTGATGGGTTACAAGTAAGACAGTCTTCCCAGTCAGAGCTCCCATGACATAATCCTGCCAAGAATGGTGTGAGTTTGTACATCATCACAAAAGAGTGTTACTAAGCATGTTCCACAATAGGAGGAGGTCAATCGATGTAAAGCAAGCCTCAGAATTATGAGGTCGTGCAATCAATGCCCCCTCCCAGATTCCAGACTACCAGAAAATAAGAAGATGAGAAAGTACTAACATTGAATAAGCTCGTGGCAGTGTGTGCATCAACAGCACTGAAGGGATCATCCAATAGATATATGTCAGCATTCTGATATAAAGCCCGTGCAAGTTGAATCCGTTGCTTCTGTCCACCGCTGAGATTAACTCCCCTTTCACCAATTTCAGTGAGATCACCATGCGGAAGCAACTCAAAATCCTTTACCAATGAACATTTTTCTAATGTTTGTTGGTATCTCTGGTAATCCATTGGAGACCCAAATAAAATATTGTCTCGAATACTTCCAGTCTGAATCCATGCTGATTGGGAAACATAGGCAATAGTTCCATGCACTCGAACCTGTAGAATGAAGATAAATTTATCATATAAGAGATGATCAGGTCATGTTTAAGCCTTCTACAAGAATCCCATATATGACAAAAATTGTTAGGGAGTTTCATAGGCATAGACAAAATCAGTTCAATAGAAGTACGTCAAAGGAACAAGAAATTAACTTACAGTTCCACAGGTAACTGGAACCTCTCCAAGAATTGCAGCTAGAAGTGTTGACTTACCCGAGCCCACCTCCCCACATATAGCAACCTTCTCACCACGTCTAACCTCGAGATTAATGTTTCTAAGAGAGGGTTTCAATGAATTCTCTTCCCACGAGAGGCAAGCAGATCTTATAATAATGTTTCGACTTGCGTTTTCTCCAAGGCATTTCTGCCTCACATTTGCTACATCCAATTCAGGTGCCTCAAGAAACTTCACAATCCTCTTAAAAGAAACCTTAGCTTGAATGACTACTCCAATAACATCAGGAATAGATCTAATAGGGTCCTGAACCAGTCGTAATGTTGCTACAAATGTGAAAACGTTGCTTGCATATAGTGGAATACCAAGGAAATAGCAAGCCCCAAATGTTGTAGCAGAGACAAGTACAGGGGATGACCAAAAAAGAAAGCTATTATATGCTTTACGCAGCTGAACAGCTGACAACCATTTTTCTTCAACCTGCCTTAGATTCTCAATAACCTTCTTGAAATGGCTTTCCCAGGCATATAATTTCAAAACCTTCATACTGACAAGTGCCTCTGAAATAGCCTTTAGCCTGTCATCTTGTGCCACCATAAGCTTAGATTGGAATTTGTGCTGTAATTTTGCAAGGGGAGTATTACAAAGAACGGTAAGAACTATTACCACCAACGATGCAATTGTAGCAAGCCCGACAGCACTGTAGAGAATTAAAAGTGCAAAGATGAGCTGGAGACTCGTTGTCCAGGTCTGATGAAACCAGAAAGGAAATTCTCCAATCCGGTAGGCATCCACTGTAACATAGTTCATTATCTCACCGCTTGAGTGCATCAACTTGGCAGTATTGGATAGTCTTAGTTGCTTCTTATAAGTGGCTGCCGTTAACAAGGACCTTACTTTCACACCTACTACTCTGCTCCTGAAATACCACTGTCTTTGGGACAAAGATTCCAAGTTCTTTGAGATAAAAAGCAAAACAGCCAAGACATAACCTTCATATTCAAAACTCTCTTTTCCTTCTGCAACCTGAATGAAGGCTTTTAGTAGAAGAGGACCAGCAGAGACGGTCACTATTTTCAGAAATGCGAAAAACCCTGATATGAAGATCTCCCTCCAGTGGCATATCAAGATTGTCTTCAACACTGATGGTTGGGCTAGTGGCTCAACTTGTTTCCGTTTGTTATATATATCCACAAACAGCAAGTAACAGGACTGTGCTCGATCTTCCTCACGCAAGTTGGGTATGTCTTCATCCTCCAGAGTCTTCTCCTTTCCCCTTTTCATCAATGGATTCAACCACCAAAATGACATTTTACTGATAAATCCAGCTTTCTCAAATGGAGTGACACTGCCAACAGAATCAAGTTTGCCTTTTCCACTGGCCACGCCATTTAAGGGGGCACTAAGATCATTTTCAGTGCTATCCTCATATTTGTAACCTTTGTAGGTGCACAACAACAGTAAACATGCTCCTATCAAAGACAATATGTATAACCCCATCCTAACTGACACCTCTTTATCGAGAATGGCAGTCACAAGAGAGAATCCACATGCAATTCCCGAAAACAAGAATACAAGAATGGACAACAGCCTCAAAGGTGCTTGTGAAAAAACCTTTCCCCTAAGGCTCACAGTTAAACCCACTAATAAGCACGTCAACCCATGGAAAGTTAGCAGCAACCACCAATGGAGAGGCAATGCACTGTGGGTTTTCCGTAACTCTCTTACCAACACCCAAATCCCCGCACACAAATATGAAAGTCCAAGAAGACCATTGAAAGTGGCAGATATCAACTGCAATCCTGAAATACGACGAGTTTGCGCATGCGTCCATGGGAATTTTGACGAGGGTCTGGAGAAAAAAATGGCTAGGAACACAATTAAGAGCAAAACATCGAAGGAAGTGATCAAGGCATGATTAATACACGAGGAGGAGAGTGCTGCAGAGACTAAATTAGCACCGCAAAACTTCCTACTGCTGTCAGTACAATCAGATGCCCCGCAAAACATACTCCAAAGATCCACCATCTCGTCCTTAAACCGTCTTTGCCCTGTTGATTCTGAAGTTTGATAAACAGGAGAAAATGATTACCACACCATTCAAACAGGCGACGCACCGGAAAAAAAAAAAGAAGAGGTTCTGATCCTTCTGAATTCATCAAGGAAGTGGAAGGATCAAGAGAAGCACAGCTTATTGCTTAAAGAATGTGGAGATAGAGCCAACCAATAGACCATGCACTTGCAAGATAAATTATGCAACACATCAAAAAACATGATCAGCAAAAAATTCTTTGGACTGCTTGAAGACAAGAAAATGGGACAAATTAGTCACTGCAGGCAGAGTTCGTTTGATCAAAAACTGCATGGTCTATTGGTTGGCATCCATCTCATTGTACTCGTACCCATCTCAATCTTGCTAAATAATTGGTACTAACAAGCAAAAATGCAAGCATGACAACGACAACATACCTTGGATTGGCAAAGGCGTTCGCCCTCAAAACTCTCAAATCCTCCAGATTGCAAATAACAGAGTACTATTACCAACCCTCCAGGGCTTCGTCTTTCCTATACACAAAGAAATGACGATGGGGATCATAAACCAATACTAACACAAATAAAATAGCTCGGGCATAGTACAATTTGTTGGATCAACTCGAAATTAAAAAAAAAAACCATGAAAAAGGAAACAGGTTCCCAAGAGAGGCAGAGGGGTGTGCGTCGGTTTTCTTTGTGTTTATTTATTTAAGCATGTGTCGAAAATAGAATCCAAATCCTACTCGTATTTCTCCGCTTCTTCCCGTTTCTCACATTATCGCCCCGCCGTCTCAACATGGGCACATGCAATGCAGGTGCAGATTATTTTTGACCAAAAAAAAAAACGACACTGAGATCCCAATGCACTTTAGAAAGGCTATATTTAGCAAGGAGAAGACACACTTCAAAGGACATAAGTAGAAATTACACTTAGTACGGCAGAGATGCTGTTAGTATTGATTTTATAAAGAAGAACAGTCTACCAAAACAACCTGCAAGACCCGAAGATATCGCCGACCAAATTATTTTAGGAATCTTTTTGTGTTTCTTTAAGGTTTAGACTGTTGTCTGTCAGCACGAAGACTCTGGTGACAAACAGTAGAGTTTGAGATGCTGGCGGTTAATTAACGTGGTATGTTTACATGGGTGCAGTAATAATGGTTGTGGGCTCGTTTTCTTGCCGGAAAGGGGTAATGCCGGCCGCTGCAGCTATCCTTAATTCTAGTAACCGTGTGTTACTTACGAGAGCCCTCCTATTAATATTATGGAAGAGAGGGAGGCAGAAGGGCGTCATGGCTCACGTCTCACAACATTTGTCGTTTCCTTTTTCCCGTACGGCCCATCTTTCGCCATCTCCTCTCAGTTCCACTTATCTTCCGTTTTATAGCAAGTTAGACGGACAACAGAGCCGTATTACAACTTTACTTCCACTACCTTATTTTTTCCAACAAACGTGGAGATTTTTTACAACTTTACTTCCACTACCTAATTTAATTGCTGATTCAAAAATGGAGTTTTTTTTTTTTACGCGGAGTCCCAATGTTTTGGGTTGCATGAACTCAACCTTTTTAGCAAGAATGTTGGACTGTGCATTAGGCAACTTGGCAAAAAATATTTTGACCTTATCCCAATAATATATAGATTCAACTATGTCAACAGCACCTGTATGTAGAACTGCGCAATTCGATCAATACCCGGAAATGTATATACTTAACATCTATTGTCTTCCTGCATTTAAAGATTTTCATGATTTTTTTTTTTTAAAAAAAAAAAGATTTTCATGATTTCACTTTTTTAAAACCTCCACTTTTTCAAATACTATGAGACCGTAACCAAAAAATAAAAAATAAAATCAAAGAACTGTAATTTCATGGAATAATCAGTTGCGTAGACTGTACACCTCTCCCTCCGCTCAGTATACTTTCTAATATTACACGGACCTTCATGCTATGCCAGCGAACCTTATTTATTTGACTTTAACATGCTCATATTGATAACTCGTAAGTGATCCATTGAGAACGTATTATTAGGTTATGTTTGGATTACTTTTTTTTAAAGTTTTGTAAAAAAATTCTGCGACTATTTTGATGAATGATAACTCATAAGTGATCCATTGAGAACATCTTATTAGGTTGCGTTTGAATTGCTATTTTTTGAAATTTTTATACAAAAATATACTGTTGCAATTTCATTTACGTGAAATAAAAAGATGATTACATTTAAATTACTATTTTTTGAGATTTATATAAAAAAAATACTTATCAATTTGACCCTGAATAACATGGCTAATTACTCAGAATATCGTTGAGAAAAAAAAAAGTCGGACGTTTATAGGTCTGACAGGGGGTCGCTGCAAATCTATGGCTGCCGGGCTGTGTCAACCCGGCAACAAAAAAGGCGAATCCTTTTTTTTTTTTTAACTTTGACACCGCTGCCGGGCTGTGTCAGTGGAAATTTTTTTTTTTTTTAAAAAAGTCGCTGGCCTGGCAGCCGACAAAAGTCTGCAAAATGCCGGCTGCTGGGCCTTGTCAGCCCGGCAGCCAGTCCAATTTTAAAAAAAAAAAAATTTCCAAACAGAATATACACTACTATGGATATGATGTCGGGCAGCTTGGTTTAAAAGACATCCATTTATTATGTCTCATTATTTCCAAACTTAGGTTGTTTTTATTCAATTAAATTTGGAAATGCAAATATGAAAAAAAAAGGAAACAAGTACTATTCAGGCATTATTGTACCAATACTAACAAAGACCAAAAAAAAAATCCTACCAAAAATACAATATATACATGTATATTGAAAATTAGTTATTATTAAGGAAACAAATAAATATATCATTAATGACTTATAAATCAAACAAGAAAAGGTCCACCAATATAGCCAAAATGGACATAACTTTCTATAATAAAAAATTAAGAATAAAATGATCTTATGTAGGATGGCAACAAAAGAAAAGTTTATTTGAATATTGAGTTATGATTTACGTGTAGAAGATTACCCTTCTTTAAGCGCAGCTTTATGAAGGAGAATGATTAAGGTGAAAAAAAGCCTTTTTTGATTTTATTCCCTATTTAATAAATTTAGATGCAAATTGAATAAATGTGTTTAGTAATGGTAATCAAAGGGAGGGGAAAATTTATTTACAATGGAAAACCCTTTCTCACGTGCATTGAGTTTTTGTACGATTGATATTGTGATAAAACTTAAGGAACCAAATATGATTTTGGACAAAATTTGGCAAAAATCCTTCCGAGTAGTAATATCCACAGGAGATGCATGCTGAAAATTGGTTATTAAAGAAATAAACAAATGCGCGTCAATGAATTATAAAACAAACAAGAAAAGGTCCACCAAGGGAAGCTAAATGGACCTAACCTTCCATAAAGAAAAAAAATTAAGAAAAAATCGATTTTATGTAGAATAAAAACAAAAAATAATTTGTTTGATTATCAAGTGATGGAAACATAAATATGTATATGTCGATTCGATTTAAGACGGAGACCTGTGCTGGGACTGACGCCTCCATTTTCTCCATTCTTCTCATTTGGAGCAATTAAAATTTTGGTATTTTGTAAATGAATGGTTGGGCGATGGTCCGGACAAATTATGTGAAGTCGCTTTTGTCTTAACCTATTTTGCAGAATTCTGCGAGCTGCCGGGCCTTGTCAGCCGGACAGCCAGCTTGATGCAGAGCCGGCAACTTTATACAAAAAAAAAAAAAAAAAAAAATTCCGCTGCCGGACTGACAGCAATGTCAGAGTAAAAAAAAAAAAAGATTCGCCTGCCCGAACGGCCATAAATTTACAGTACACCCTTGTCAGATTCATAAACGTCCGATTTTTTTTTTTTTTTCAACGATATTCTGAATAATTAGCTGAATAACATGCTCCGGCCATTAATTGTTTAACTCGATCGTAAGTAGGAAGCCCACAAATTTAGACGCCCGTGACGTGGTTGACACGGTATAATTGTCGGCTCTCTTGGATTTAAAACCCTTAATGTTACGTCCATGTACTACAGTGGCTGGCAAGAAGAACATCAGGCATCAGGGCACATTCTCCTTCGTTTAAAAGGGTTGTAGGACGTTTTAAGAAACTGAGGGAACAAAACGTAAGATCAATATGCTCGTCTGTTTGAAATGAACAAACGCACGCCAGAAAAGACGACGGAAACTGCAAACTCGAGTCTGGCGTCGTGGGTTCTTGATGGCCGACATTGGTTGGAACTGGGAACAGATGACCCGTGCTCCAGACTTCTAGTTTAGCAACTAGTGGATCCGGAGTACTCCTTTTTAGCCCTTGACAACAGCAACATGGCAAAAACTTGTGTAGACTCGGTCTACTGGCTCACATGTAGACCGAATGGTACAAAACTTGTCACGTCAACGTTTTTCATCCTCACCCTCAAACAGTCCACAACCTCTGACTACCCCAGCGGCTCCACAAATTTTGACTCAACTCCTCCGCCACCTTTATGTCAACACCGTTTCCTGACATTCTCCCCAAAAAATTCACCAATTCCTTTCCTTCCCTTATACCCCGGGGCAAATCGACACCCCATTAGCAAGTCATGAGCCCATGTCCGGGTATCCATCACTTTTGATGTATGATATCACTATCAGAATTGCACTGCTTTGTTAAGTGGGAGTTTCTTGATTGAAGGTGGGGGTTTTTCTGCCTAGAAAGAATTTCTCCAAGTGTTTCGCACGCTTGGGACGGATGAAATTCGCAATCTTCCATTTCACTTTCTATTATCTGTTTCACTTTTTATTATATTATTATTTTTTATTTATAAATATTATATTATATTTCTATTTTATTTTTTAAAATTTAAGAACTATTAATTGATTAAAAATAAATAAAATAACCTCAAAAAAAGTAATATATAATAAAAATTTAAAAATACTGCAAAAAATTCATTAAAAATCTCATTTTTATGCATTTTTATTTTTTGAGTTTGTTAAATTTTATATATTACTCAATTAATAATTTTTTGATCTTAAGAAAATAAAAAATATATATAATATAATATTTACGAAGGAAAAACAGTGATATAATAAAAGGCGAAGCAAAAAGTGATACAAAGGTGAAATAGAAGATTGGTTACGATGAAATTGGTTGTTTGTTAGGAATTTTACCGGTCAGCTGATGCGGCAATTGCCGAGCCACTCGGTCCACAGATGGGATCGTAGACCGGATTAACCCAATTTTTTTGTCAATCTGAGTAGTCACGTCTTGGTGCACTAACCAGCAGCCACACAAACGATAGGGACGCGAGGAGCAACCGGACTTGGATCAGTCATAAGTCAGAGATGGTGGCGCTCGTACGGACTAGCCAGAGTGAGTGCCAGCCACTACCTCTTGAGAATACCATGCGGGTTTGAGACTTGAGTTTGTTCTCAAAAAAATATATTTTTATGTAAAATTTATCATCGCTACAATGTTTTACAATAAATTAATTATATATACATTGTTGGTAAATATACTATCATTATTAGATATATAACATATATATAATTTAAAATTTAAAATTTACTCATTTATCATCTATTCAATTATGATAATATATGTACTGATACTGACAGTATATATAAAATTTATTCTTTTAAAATTATGTTCAGTAATGATACAAAATATGAAAAAGGAAAATACAACTATTATTACAGTCCATAACTCATTTTGGAGTTACGGACAATTCTAGACCACACATGCATGCCTTTCAGGAAAGATAGTCAACCAGCTTGTCCTGTTAATTCTCCTAATAATTCTTAAAATATTAAAAAATGCAATTTTGATTCCTTAAGTCGCCGACACAAATCATCTGATCTCCGCCATAGTCTGTCCAAATCCCATGGGATCCCTGCCGTGGAGACGACGACTAGCTTATTCACGTTTGGCGTTTTCTTTTTGGCATTCTTTCTCCTTTCTTCGATGGAGACAACAGGAAATTTTGCAGCCAATAAAGAAACATGAAAAAATTGAACACTTCAAAAGAAAAGTCGGTAGTCCAGATTAGTTTAATTCCATCAGTGGCTAATAGGGGCTAGAGGATGAAGGGAATATGTGAAGAGAGAGAGAGAGAGAGAGAGAGAGATTGCAAGATTGATGACAAAGCATCAAAGTGGACAAAAGATGAAGGCAGAGGTTGAATTAAAAGTGGGGAGACCATGCAAGGTGGGGGGCAGTCGAAGGGAGGCCAGGCAAGGTTCGCGTAACGTGGTTTGTTTTGTTATACTGGCGCGTTCTGTGATTAGTGAATATTGAGGAAATTTGGAGAACAGTCGTCGGTAACTTTTTCAAAAGTTACAGGTGTCAGTGACCCCAACCATTGTCCCACGGAAAAAGGAAGAGCGTTGAGAAGATTTGGTGGCTTGTGCGATTAAAATTTAAAAAGCTAAGAGAGGTTTTATCTTCTATTAAGGATATTTTTTGGGATAGAGACGGTTAAATTAAAGTAACGATCTTTTAAATCCTTATACGAATCTGACCCTAGAACAGTGATTTAATTTTTTTTTATATGAATTATGGAGTTGCGGAGGCCCAAGATCTCTCGTTTTTTTTTTTTTTTTTTAAACTTATGACTCAAACGTTGTTGACTGGTGGCCAATAAAATCAATTTGATTCTAAAAGCCAAAAGAAAAGTAAACATTACCACCACCACACAATCATTTGTACTAAACCAACTTCTGGCCACCATAAAAAAAGTTTTAAAGTTTTATTTGGATGTAAGTTAAACGATCAAATATTCTTACCTACGTTATAAAATTTAGATTTTTCTGAAAATATTGTCAGCATCTGAGACGACGGTGATAGTTCAGTCCCTTTCGAGTTCTCTTTGAGTCTTTTCAGGTCCCCCTCTCCTTAATATAAAGTAAGTGTAGGTTTATCGTGTCTCGAAAAAAAAAAAATCATTTGTACTGCTTTATGCATTAAAAAGTGAAAGCTACTTTCAAAGTTTCAAAGGTACAAGAAATATCACTCTCGGGCCAGCCAAATCTAGTAGGGGTCAAGTTTGAAATCTAAGGACTCGGAGAGTTTATCTGTTGTTACTACTTAAGGACTATTGTTACTACCTCCCACAATTGGCGAGTTGGTTTAATTTTTTTCTTTTTATCGCAACAATAACATTTGTATAACATATTTTAACTTAATGTAAATGAAGAAAAAATCGACGGGTTGAACACTTGACCTCCCACCCCATGAAGACTTAAAATGTTTTGGTGGTCCCAACAACCCATCACAATTGTGTTACCAAAGACTTAATTGTGGTGGTACCACAATTATGCTACCACCACAATTATGCTATTGTTGAATTGTCAATTGTAATATTCTGTTCACTATTTGTGGATTAGATGTAATTTTCCCAAAAAATTAAAAGAAAAAGAAAATCTTGATGTCCACATATACTCTTGGAGAGTACTTTTTTTTTTCTTTGGAAAAGTACTTATTCAACTAGTTGGTATTTTTCTTTATTTTCAAATATCTTAGAGATACCGAGTGATAATAAAAACCCTATTTGTATTGTTATTTTTAGGAGTTTTGTAAAAGAAAAATTACGATAGCGACTCGATATATGTAAGATAAAAAAGCGATTGTTCCCGGAAAACGTAAAAATTTTTGAAGAAAAATGGTAAAACAAACAACGCCAAAGTTCTTATTTATGGTATTCCTATAAATTACATTACCATTTGACAGCTAAAAAATATTAATTAGATTACCATCTCATGTATTATGTATTAACGCGCATAATACACATCAAATAAGACAAGTCAAACGAAGACACATAATGTGATATCATAATCAACATCGGCAGATGACCCATGGGGTGATGAGAAAGACGATGGAGATCCTAATGATTGGAGGGGTTCAGTAAAGCAAAAGAAGCAAAATGGAAATTGACTCAAAATGTCAGCCACAAAAACCAGCCACCTCAAAACGCAATTTTTTTTTTATCAGTGTAAAAAAATATAATTATATTATTAGTATATAGAAAGTTAATTCTGCATATTTGTTGACACCTTGGAAAGGCAAAACGACGAGAATATGGTTTATGTCTTGTCAGTCCATTCATCAACGCCATCATCGTTTCTGTCATTTTCTCTTGCTCCAAGTTTATGTGGCCTCCCACCAAATTACCCAATTAGATGGCCAAAGGAATCCTGCTCTTTGATGGTGAATGATGATGATGATGATGATGATGATGATGATGATGATATATATTCAATCAGGAAACACCGTACACGTGACCCATGGATCGACCGTAGGCACTTGGGATCAATACTTGGATGATGAATCACGTGATTACGTTTCGTGGAGCGTTTATTATATTATATCATCATATTAGGTGAACTGCCAAGCAAGCACCTTCTGTCAACAAACCGCATCAGTTCAGTCGGGCAATTGTAAATTTTTAGTTGGAGGAGGAGCAAAATTTGAATGAAAACAATCGGAAAAAACAAAACAAAATTGCTAGTAAAAAGGAAAAAAAAAAAAAAGTGAACATTTGTACCTCTCTCTAAATGGCAACTTTTAAAGGGAGTCGGTCCCCGACGTTATAGGTTATTGGTCAGAGAAAACGAGACAGCCCATAATATTAGAGGAGGATCCACCGACACTGGTAGTCATGGATTGGGCTAAGTGGCCCCGGATTCAAGAACAGTCCAGGCTCCAGGTGAGCCCAACTATTCCCATGTGAGTGAAAACGCATTGGAGTGTGAATGCGGTACCATGTGCTTGAGATGTTGCACCATCGGTGTCCCTGCTATTTTAAATCTTTCCCATCCCCTCTCACGACGGAAATCTTTACTTGGGAGCGTCGAAACCGAGCTGTCTACTTTCCTCTTGGATGATTCCCGCAAATCAGCAACGAGTCAACTGTAATTCTACTCACTCGGATTGAGCTGAGTTGGCTGTAGTTGGATCGCTCTTCGATTGATTAATCGCTAAGAAAAAAAAAAATAGTTAAACAAGTAAAAAAAAAAAGAAGAAGAAAATGCAGACTAAGGTCTCAAATGCTAATCGGCATTCCGGAATAGTGATTCGATCTCGGACTTCAACGATGATGTTATCCATGTTCGCCACCTTAGCTTCCTTTTACGTTGCCGGCAGGTGAGTTTCATTTTACCACGATTCAAATTCTTCACTGAATTAATGTGATTTTTCTTCGGTTACATTATATAATTTTTGTCTTTTTTCCCTGTATTTTAGTGTTTGTCGTTAATAATCAGAGGCAAATTTGGATATTAGCGTCAGTTGTGAGCAACAAAAAATGACCAAGTATGAGTGGATCGTAGCGGATCCTAGGAAATTGTTGTTTAGCTGAGATGATCGCGGAGCAACTGCATTTCGATGTTACGTTGTATAAATATTTGTTCACAAAAACACCTTCTTTAAAGAGTGTACATGATTTCTTTTTTTTTATTTATTTGTTGTCATTAAATCGTGGATACAGATTATGGCAGGATGCGGAAGAGAGGGTTCTCTTGACAAAGGAGCTTGATAGAATTACTGGGCAGGTACTTAATCTTTTGTTGATGATGAAATTTGCTCCATGAATTGCTCGAATTGTTTAATGGATGGTATGGCCTGTCATTTATTGTTGGAACTACCCTTTTCGGTAAGCTGTCATGACAATGCCGATCCGCTGGTGTAAAAATCAAAATGAGAATATTTTTTGTTGGTTCAAATGTGCAAGTGGAGATCAAATGTGAATTGCTACTGACAGTTGCTTTTGCTGTCTAGGGACATTCAGCAATATCAGTGGACGATACTCTAAAAATTATTGCTTGCAGGTGAATAAGATGATTGTTGTGACATCATCTATGTCTACTATTACTTACAATTCTAATGAAAATATCCTGTGCTCAGGGAACAAAAGAAGAAATTGTCTGCACTGGAGATGGAACTGGTGGCAGCTAGACAGGAGGGATTCGTTTCCAGTCACTTGCCAGAGAAAAATAGTATTTCTAATAAAAGGCCTCTAGTAGTGATAGGAATACTTACAGGATTTAGTCACAAGAGCAAGAGAGATGCTATACGCAAGGCTTGGATGGGAGCTGGTATTTATTACAGATCCATCTTCGTTTATCTATGCAGTTTTAGTAGCTTTAGTTTCTGAGGCTCTTGTACCCATTTGGTTTTTGTGGATGGAAGTAGGGTTTAGTTCCGTCGGTATTAACAGTGCGGCGGCTTCATGGTCTTGTCTTGTCAATCATCTATTTCTAGAGTAGACCAAATGAATTCACGTATCAGATGGACCTGTTAAAAGATTTGGAAGAACAAAAGATCTAGATGATTTATTTGGCAGACTCTAAAATGCTATAGCCCTGATAAGAGGTTCTACTTTTGTATTCTCTGAAGGTTGCCTCCCTGTTAAAGGATTGGAATACAGAAAATTAGAAGCATAGACGTGATTATTGGTTTATAGCATCTTCATTTTGCACCTGCTAAGTATGCACTCTCTGAATTCAGCCCCCCCTCCCCCTTTCCCCCTTCTCTCACACATTCTGGGAGAGGAAAAAGACTGTCGTCTTGTCAAGATGCTCCAACCTGTCCAAGAAGGAAGATATCAGTGCCATGATTCATTACCTAAAGCTTAATTATATACGTGTGTTCCTGGATCCACTTAATCTTCATGTCACTCCATTGCAGGATCCATTATTGGAAAAATCCACTAACAAATCATATTACCAACATGGAATTATTTTGGTGGTCAGTTTTGTATAATTTCTTAGGTCAACTTCATAGACTCAAAGGGCTGACTTCATTGATGTTCAGATGTCAGTGTTTATACTCTTGATCCTGGATTCCTTCTAAAAGGATTTTCATGCATGCTTTTGTAATCTCATGTCTGAGATAATAAATGTTCTAAAATTTCAGTAATTATTTAAACCAAACAAAGTACTACCATTTTTTTTTCTTCTGATATAGCTTATGTGACATTTTATCATGTAAGGCTTTTATAATAATTTGCTTAAATGTTCGCATTTATAAGTTTTCTGTTATGTGGATTTTCAGTTGTAATTGTTTGTGTAATCCTACATGTTATACCTCTTTGCAGGCAAAGTGTTGAAAAAGATAGAGGATGAGAAGGGAATAATTGCACGTTTTGTTATTGGGAGGAGGTATCATTTCTTTTGTTTTGCCATTTTTCATTTCTTTTTCTTCAACTGTTCTCTCTTGGAAGTCATTCTAGTGGTGGCTGTGAGTCTGCGATTTGAATTATCTTGCAGTTCTAACCGTGGAGACAGCTTGGACAGAAGCATTGACAATGAAAATAAAGAGACCAATGATTTTCTCATTCTTGTATGTTACATCAACTCATTGATTCTTTTCAGAAATTACTTGTGCTTACATCTTGTTGTCCCTTTTTTTGGGTTTTTCGTAACAGTCAGTATACTATTTGGTTGATGCTTCTTGCGCATGCATCACTTATGAAAAAAAAATTTATTTTTTGTTTTTTTTTGGGGGGGGGGGGGGGGGGGAAATGTTAGATACTGGTTAGATTGTGAATGGATAATGACATCTTTACTTTTATTTTTGGCAGGAAAACCATGTTGAGGCACTTGAAGAACAGCCAAACAAGACAAAATCATTTTTTGCTTATGCTGCAGAAAATTGGGATGCTGACTTCTTTGCAAAAATCAATGATGATGTCTATTTGAATATAGGTAATTATTAGACAAAACTGCAGGCAAAATTTTCTAGCGTTCAGTAGATCTTACTTTAAATGTCGGCATACATAGTTTGTTGGGATGCTAAACTTCCATTACTTAAACATTGATGTGGCCTTTGAATTTTATTTATTCATCTTTTCTCCACCCTTTTCTTCATTTTGTCAACTTTTTTAGAAAGGTAGTGGTGGGAAGGCAGAAGTTGAAAAGGGAATGGGACAGTGTGGATCACACCCTCATTGTGAGACAAGATACTGTGATTCTAACCATTAGGCTATGTTCGTACTCAGGAATGCCTTACCTTTTGAATTCTATAATGGGGCTGAAATAATTTCAGATCAGGATTGTCGCTGTCAAATATAAAAGGCTTTTCCTACATTTGTGCTGCAGATGCATTAGGAAATACACTCGCTGGATATGTGGACAAGCCTCGTGTATATGTTGGGTGTATGAAGTCAGGCGAAGTATTTTCTGAACAGTGAGTGGGCCACAAATTTTGATTAGTGAAAAATGGTTTCGGAACTGAGTGGCTACAGATTTTTTTTTTTTTTTTTTTTTTTTTAACCGTGCTATGAGTCAGTAGTCATGGATTTGTCTTGATTGGAACTTTGGCAGGAGCCACAGGTGGTATGAACCAGATTGGTGGAAATTTGGAGATGGAAAAACGTAAGTTGTATCATTTATTATCTTGAATATTGCCAAAAAAATTAAATTACTGCTGATAATATCATTTCACTTCTCCAGAACTTGCTAGGTTAGAGAATTTATTAAACATCCTTTATAATGTGATTATATTCTGCTAGCTTGTCTACTTCCTGTCTCTATTGAGATGAAAGTCCATTTTCATTTTGGGAAATTCTCTGCTCCATAAATTTTGACAGTGACATAATGAATATGCACATTAAATAGAAGTCTGAGATCTTTTGCAAAATTTATGATGCCAATATCCTTTTCTTTCTGTAACGGAGATGAAAGCTTCACTAGTCTGTTCGTATTGAGGAAGCGATAAAATTTGTTTAAGCTTTTCACTGAACTTTGAGCTCAATTTCATGAATGATGCATCCTTTCTGGGTCGGAAATGTTTTGAATGTGGATACAGAAGAAAATAGTTGGGTGTGTGGGAGTTAGCGATGCACAGACAAATAGGATTGTTAGTTAACTCCGACTTCATATTCGCTGAAACGGAATGCTTATATGAAGAATCAAATCGTCTTCAACTTTCTATACCAAGCAGTGAAACTCGAGAGTTGTTAGTGTGCTTGGTTTATGCACATGTGCACAAGTGGCCTTACTAGTCATGTAATGGGTGTGGAAATAGTTTATGTACTTTTGCTAATTTTCTATATAAACAACATTTTACTTCTGTTTCCACCAGGTACTTTCGCCATGCATCAGGTGAAATGTTTGTTGTATCCAAGGCTTTGGCTAAGTTTATCTCAATAAATAGGTAAGCTCTTACGCTAAGTTGTCGATATCCAGAACAGCAATATCCAAATGCTAAATACTAGTTCTTTGGCTGGTAGATCCATTCTTAGAGCCTATGCTCATGATGATGTTACTGTTGGTTCTTGGTTTATTGGCTCTGATGTCAAATATGTAGATGAGAGGAAGTTTTGCTGCTCATCTTGGTCAACAGGTCTGTGCGTGTGTACCCTAATATATTGAAATCGATAACTACAGTGCGATTTTTAGTCTTTCTTGCTACTGGGACCAGACTTGAATGCTGCTTGATTCTTGCAGGAGCCATATGCTCAGGAGTATGATGTGGATCTTAAGGAAAAACAAAAAGAAAGGAATAATAATGAAAAGGTCTGACATACTTGATGGATTTGGAGGCAGCCAGTTAGCTACCTGCATAGAAGGTCGGAACTGGAATATATAGTTCTTGTGGTTCATCATGGTAGAGGGTCTTGTAGAAGAAAGGAAACTGTCTTCGATACCGACGTCTTCATGCAACATTACCGTAGCTAGGTATAGAATATTAGGATCGTGCGAGTTGAAGACTGTTGGTATTCTGCTGGGCAGTGCCAGTATCTGAATTCAGATAAAGAAAAGGTTAATCGGAAAATGATTAAGCAGTGAGATGAAGGTGGGAAGTATGATGCCTTTTTTCCGATCATCCTGCATTCGGGGTTCACGTTGACATAATCTTTGGGAGTCTCAAAGTTTTTTTTTCCCCCTCTGAATATAATTGGTTTGAGAGTTATGTAAAATTATAAGTATGACATTATTGTTTATTTATTCATTTTTCGTAATTATCATGTATGTACCAGCATTTGGAAAACCGGAATGCTGCTGATTGAGCACAAAGACATCATAGCAAAACCAGCCACCTCTTGCCCAAAAAAAAAAAAATAAATAAATAAAAACAAAGGGCTTTTTCTGTTACATTATTTAAATCAATTGACAATTTGTGCAGTTGTTCAAGTATTTTCAAAGAAAGAAGGTTAATAACTTTTAAATTTGCATCTCGCGACTGAAATATTCAGAATCATATAATAATTACTTAAAAGCCTCTCTATTCTTAATAAATAGCTGTCGAAGTTCTTTGACTTTCGACCCATTCAAGCGATGCGCTACTCGTTCACGGAGGGAGTAGATTTACCAAATTGCCACTCTCTTCTTTCTTAAATGGGAAGGAAGAGGAGCCGGGATTCGCATCGTAGTACCCGACAGCGCGTCGTCTCATCACAGAGAGCAACTTCTCCCGTAAAAATGTTGTAATTTTCCGGGCGGATTCTTAAACAACAACAACGTTGTAGTTCTAGGATACTGCTACTGCTAGGTACTAATATCGCACGAGGTAAAAACTGAATACTGGAGTAATAATTAGCCGGTAGTTAAGTTTGGTGGAAGAAATAGGAAAATATTATTGTTATGGATTACGATTTTAGGAACAGAAAGAACCCCCCGCCTTACGATTCTCAAATTCCGATGCACCGCCCCGCCACCGGGCCCTCCTCCACCCATCCGACGTACGGTAATCCCTCCCTCTACCCTAAGGTAGGCCAACTTCCTGGTGTCCCTGGTCGGAACCCCTCTTTTCATCATCCCACCCCGTCTCCGCCATCTGCCGCTCGTAAGTTCGCCGCTCAACCCCATTCCGGACTCATTGCGTGATTTTTGTTTCCCGAATTTCTGATTTGTTGCCTTCTTTTGTCTTGTGAATTCGGTTAATCCGCAGCTGGAATTGGGATTAGGGTTGCTTTGAAGCCTGAGTATCGGATTTCACCACCGGTATGATGTTCATATGCTGATATTGTAGGGTTCCTTATTTTTTTTAAAAAAATTTCTTTGTGTTTATTGTGGGAATGACTTAGATCGTGATAGCTTCCTTTTGCTGCATAATTTTCGAAGTTAAGAAAAATGATATTGGTCTTGCTGGGTGATCCATGAAATTCTTGTTTAGAGATGATATAGACTTCGCTTCCTCTAATGGTGCCTTTGATGATAATAATAATAATAATAATAATATCCATGGAATCCAGCATCTTCTCATCGAAGAATTTCATTATTTTAACTGGCTGTGGAAGATTTTACTGATTGGAAAATGGATAAAACCTTTAGTTTGGCACTTCCCCCTGTCAAAATAAAATAAAATAAAATAAAAGGTTGAAAAAATCCTTGTGTTCGCGTATTTTACTGGCTCAGAGCTTCCATGAACTTAGTTCTACCAGTTAAAGCCTTTTTGTCAATTTATAGCTTTAGATATGTCCTTAAATTTTTAGAAGTCTGCAATGGGTTCGGAATTTATGATCTTCCTTATCCTTTTAAATTTTAGAACCCCATATTTATTTTGGGCTTTTCAGGACACTTATTGCATTTCGTCTTGAATTGCCCTGTGTATATGTAGTATTGTTGATCATTTTGTATTTTGTTAGCCTCATTTATCCCCTCAAATTGGAGACATTCCTCGAAGCAATTTCCTCTTTGATTTTGAATTTGAGAGGAAGGTTTTGGCTGAAGCAGAGAAAGAAAGCCAAAACTGGAGCAGGCTGGGGCTAGAAAATCTTCCATCTAAAACGCCAGAGGCAACATCTTCTCTGGTATGTTCTCTTTTGAGTTAATACTGTTTGATGAGCTGGTACTTGTACCTTTCATTCTTTGTGGTAGTCATGGCACGGCCCCTTATTATTACACCCTCCCTCCTCCCTTACTCCCTCCCCGTCTTGAGTGTATATATTAGCATTTGCTAGCTGTTTATACATGCGCTTGAACCCTCAGTGGGTTATCTTCCCATGTTTCCATGCAAAGGCCTTTGCTTCTTTGTTGGGTGAATGAGGCTCTTTTGGAAAATTTCAATTGCAGGGCTCCACACCAGACTCGGTAGTGAGCAAATATATTGCATCAGGTCTAAGCAGGGAGGCTGTGCATGTAGCAGTTGCAAATTATGGAGACAATCCAAGCAAGGTATCTTTTCCTCGACCATTTTAATTCTTTGGTTTCTTGCATATAGATGGATGTATGCTAATTTTACCTTCCAGCGCTTAAGTCTTCACTTTCTAGAGAAATGAGTCACTATTAGTGTTTTGGAGAGGCGACATTTTCTGGCCGATCCTGAGGTTTAATTTCCCTTATCTGCTGCTAGCATGATTTTTTTTTTTTATAAACTGTGACCCCATCGACATTAGCTATGGCTGAATAAGATTCTGTTGTTTCTTCAACAGCTTTTGTGATCTGCAGAGCAGTTTACAGTACGTTATTCAACTTGTTTCAGGTCAGGGAATTTGCCAACGGCTATGCCCTCTTGCGAGAAATGGGATTCTCATCAAATAATGTTGCAGAAGCTCTGCTCATGTATGACAATGACACAGACAAGGCATTGGCACACTTTCTTAACAGTTCATCCTAGTTGTGGTTGTGCTATACTTTGTTGGGTTGTCAAACATTTAGGTTGTTGAGGAAAGTGAAAAGAGAGATGTTTGGAATATACTATAAAATTCACTGTAAAGTAACAAAAAAATGAATTACTTGCCTCTGTATAATTCGCATTATAATTTATAAGTTTCTGAATTGCACTCACGGAAGACAAATTTTGTAATAGGCCCCTCATTGCCAAATTCCACTATTCTCCAGACCCTGGATGTGTAAAGGTTCTCCATCCAGATGTTGCTTGGATATTGCATGCCATAACATGTCATCAAGAACAAATATAGCACGGCATTCTTAGCAGCAACTCCCCAGCTTAAGTACGAAACTTGCTCAAATTAGAGTATCTAAAGGAGGCCAGAGCCGTTGGATAAGTCAAATACGTAAGAAGATATCTCATAATCTTTTGAACAAAATGATCAGAGAAGATTCAAGATTAGAGGGAAAGGTTTTAAACTCCTTGATTTAATACAGAAGGGTACGTTCTCTCTTAAGAGTGGGAGAGTACCTTGAACAAACGATGGTTACCTAATAAAGGACAAAACGTTGAATGCATACTCCAACAGGGTAGGATAGGCTGGTATGCATCTGATTATCCGAGATGTGTGATAGCTTCATTGCACGAGCAAAGATGAAACTAAATGGGAGGAATATTGAAGATTCTCGTATATTCACTATGTATCTCTATTTTTTGATAGCATATTTACTAAATTGATTTATGTTAAGCCAATAGTACAAATATTGAATCATAAGTCATAACAAACACGAAAAGACAATAAAAAATAAGAATATATCCAATAAAACGGTGCGCTATACAAGGACGCCAGATGGCGCATAGGGAAGCTACATTGCATAGATCATCTACATCAGTCTACAATAACAACTGCTGGTTTAACAACACGATTTTGTTAACCAAGAGTCACCTGAGAAGCAGGATCACAAACCAAAGATGTGGTCACCACCAAATATAGCAGCACTAAACTGTCTCGTGTTCAAGTCATTCCCATCCAATGCAGAACCAAACCTATCCAGCCACTGAGTGGGGCTAGGGTTCTCAGACTCCTCCACCCACTCAGAAGTCATATCTATGTCATCAAGTTGAATGGGATCTGCTTCCAAAGGCCTTGATGCAAGAGATCTAGATAGCTTGAGATTGTAATGTATATATACAAGGTCATTCAATGTTTCCTTATCAATTTTATTGCGCTTCTCCGAATGAAGTTGCTTGAATGTACTCCAGTTCCGCTCAAAAGTAAAAATGCTACAGACCTGGCTAAGTATTCGTATGGCAACCCGTTGCAACATGGGAGCAGCATCACCATACTGTTCCCACCAAATCCCTGCAGTGCATTGGCCATACATTTCTAATCAGATATATATCAAGGCGATCACTTTTTAAGTGAAAAGAGGAAAGTAGCTAAGCTTCTTCCAATGGCTGAATTGGAAGAAACTTGTGACATGGTGGTACACACAAACACGTCATTATTCCCCAGGTTCAGTATTTAGACCTCAGCTTTTTCCTGCAGTTTCTTTAAGACTCAGAGATAGTTATGGTCTGCAGAAGAGGTCTAAAGTTTGAAAATACCTTTCAGTTAAAAAAACAAAGGTGCAGTAATTTGCCGAAAGGGAAAAGATGAGTTTAGTATACACCAATTGGAAGTGCACTGACAAGTGACATAGAAACAGAAATTGAAACTAGTATAATGCCTTCTGTGTTTCAAATTTGGCTTCAGGGCTACCACTTTGGTTTTATAATTGATTCAAGATAAGACAGGTTCTACATCATATAACCGAAGCTCAATTTGAATATATCTAAATGCTGGAACTAATCATTTAAGTGGAGAAAGATATGAAGAAGGCTCCTACAAAATGGGCTCCAACAACAACCCCCCCCCCCCTCCTCTGCCTGCCTTGTTCAAGTAGTTCAATAGTTAAGGGGTGCAGTGAAGAAAGTTTTTGGGGAAGAGATCCTTGAGAGCAAAGATATTCCATCCTGCAAGACAGTTCTATTATTTGGCAAAATCAGTATAAAAACAACAAATATCAGTTCAGGAATGTACAAGAAGTATCTATTTGGCCAGTAAAGTGAAAACATTCAAGAAAAAATGGTGTTTTTCGCATCATTACTTTTGAGCAAGACAGGAGCTTTCAGTAGCTCCTGAAGAGCTCTCATGATCAATTGAAGTGACCAACATGCTTGGGATGCAAAAGGCCCTATGAAATTAGCACATGTTTATGAATTTCTCCTGACCAGTAAAATCATTCCGTAAGAAGCCAACTATTTTCTAATTTTTTCAACTTTTTTCTTTGGCCAGTCTTAGAAACTCTCTCTCCAAATTCCTAAGCACAAGTTGCTCCTATTTTGATAGAGATTGCAAGTATAAAACCCTATACTTGTACTACATGCCAACAAGATAAGTTCTTCACAAAGTAGTTTTGGGAATCTCAAATGTCTGATATGATCTACCCTGTTGAACTCAAAGATTAGATCTCTAACTTTGTATTATCTGCAATGTTATGGATGTTAATAAATAAAGATTCATTTGCTTCACTGCTGAGACGTTTTTGTCAATAAAAACAATGGAATGCCCTGGGAGATAAACAACCACTCAACTGCTGTGATATACGAGTGTACCAAAAAAGCAAGAGAAAAAAATTGCAAAGAAAATAAAAGCAACGATACCTGGTGTAACAGTATCAATTGCTTCCCTTGCGAGATTACAACCAAACATCCCAGATGCCCTGGTAAATAAAAGAATTTGATTGGTAATATCTCGTCTTAATTCTGGCGTGGGGAGTAATTTCTCCAAGACTCTGAAAAAATCTTCTTTTATAGAGCCAAGAAACTTGACCTCTGGATTATACTGGATGCTAGGATTCAAAAAAGCAGCAGCAGAATGTAAAGGTGAATGGAGGTTGTTCTGCCACTTCTTGTCAACTATATCTAGAAAAGTACTGCATTTAATCTCATCCATAATGTAGTAAGTTCTGATTGACTCTTTTGCTTTAGTCATCAATTCGTAAATGTACCCCACTGCAGGCTTCCCTCCAAAAACTTCCCTCATGACTTTCAAGAAGGGTTCAGAAACAGCAACACATTCCTCAACTGCCCTCCAGAAATCATTATCATCAAGAATGCCAACACAGGTTATGCTTTGAGACTTATTTGCAAAAGCTGAATTTGCAGAAAATTCAGGGCTATTGAACATATGTTTCAGTTTTGACCTCTGTTTCAGGATAGATTGCAAGGAGAGAAAGTCAGAAACAGGCTTTGTGATGCCAGACTTAATGATCCCCTGTCCTCCGGTGTACTTTTTCATAAGATCCAGAACAGACGAAGCGTTATATATAAACTTTGAGATAGCCTGTGCCTGCAAGATACATCTGTTAACCCAATCTACTTTGGAGAACTCCTCCAGGATTGAATTTAGACATTGCCAAGCACAAGGGGAAACAAATATACTCCCATAGTTCTGAAGAATATGGTTTACCAAACCAGTGCAATTAAGAGTATCATCCACAATAATCTGCACAACATTGTCTTGGCCAAAATCTTGAATTACAGAGTCAAATAAATCGGAAAGGCACTTGATATTCTTGTAATATGACGATGCATCTACTGATTTGTGGAAAAAAGTTTTAGAAGGTGAAGAGACTAAAAAATTAATCAAAGCTCTAGATTTGTTATCTGTCCATGTTTCAGCGATTACTGTACAACCTGTCATGGCCCATTCTTTCTCAATATCTTTAGATTCTAAGCTTAATTCAGACTTGATCCCATCTAACCAGATAGTCTTAAGAGAATCAGAGGATGGCCCTATGAACCCACTGCCACACTTTCCTATTGCATCAATCATTTGTTGATAAGATGAAGAACGAGCCACGCCAAAATCCAGTTTATTTTCAAAAAAGAATAAGGCGATACTTCTCTCTGCATTCTCTTCGTCACTAGCTGGGGAGGAACCTATGGGCATCACAGATGGAAAAACTTTCACCACTGGAGGAGGTGCTTCCAAAGTGATTGAACCTTTACCCATGGAAGTGCTGATAGGAGGTTTCGCTTCTGCTAGCTTCTGTTTCTTGGGAAGGGGAATTTCCTTTCCCTCTTCCTTTACCGCTATAATAGCTCTGACCCTGTCAGTAACATCATCCCTCACTTTGCCGCATGGATTTACACCTTTACTGGGAAGTCTAGACAGATGATGCTTTAATCTACTAATGCCACCATTCAGTACTCTAAGGCAGAACTTGCATCTCACTTTGTTTCCGTCTAACTTTTCGGCATACTCCCAGCAAACATCTTTTTCTCGAACCACTGCCACAGAAGAAAATTTGACAATTTGGTCCATGTATGTTACTAAGCAGGTGCACACATGCATTAATCACGGTACTACACACAAATCATCAGGAATTTTAGATATTAGGCCATTATGGAGTGACAACTCCATTAAAGCTTACAGAGTGGACAGGCAACAAAATTAGCAAGTAAAGCAGCAATCTTCAATCCCCTATTCGTGCAAAAAGAAAAAAAAAATTCTGACACCATCAAGATTCGGCAATCAAATGCTTAACACGCAGGCATGAACTTTGAAGATCATATTCATGAAAAATGTGATAGAATTTTAAATTAGGAAAAGAGACAGCTTACTGATACAGAAGATGCTTTGCTCTGACCTCTCCTTACCTAAAGAAGCAACAATGAATTGAATGATATATGACAAGCGGGAAAAACAAATACAGACAAAGTTGGTAAACAAATTCATATAACAACCACCATATCCAGCTGAAGAAGGTATTATGAGAGACAACAATGCATTCAAAGCATCTCCGACCATGAGACAAAAATATTGCCACAAACAGCACAGAAATGCAGTATTAACTGAAGCAAAGCAGAGTAGCGTGTACATACGAAGTCACATTGACACAAATCATAAGTTATCATCAAAAAAATTAGATGAGTTCAACTTTGTAGAGAAGCTCATTGGACATGGATAAGCTAATGCCAAGAGACGCCTGTCATGGATCATCACCTACTACTTTGACAGACTACATTTTACACAAGGAAAAAAATTCACGGACGCATTGCATTTTACAAAAAAGTGTCATGGTTATCAACATCGAGCTAGATTTTGCACACGTCATCATATAGTATTACGAATTTCAGTTGTACCACGAATTTTACTTTTCATCAGCAGTCTCAGCTTTGGTCCATGAACAGACATCATTAGTATTTTAAGACAACAAAATGTATCGAATTAGAACAGTGATATTCGTCTTGTTCATCTGCGGCAATTTCGTCCAATCAAATTGAGCACATAATATTTCAGCTAACAAGTTATTTTGTTACATATTAAGATTCCTTATCAATCAAGATGCAACGCAAAAAACAGCAGCTTTCTATTTCACATCTTTCTCCTCCGCATTAACAGAACGTAAAAAAGCCAAAAATTTCCAGTAATATGCTCATCTCATGTTCGCTTTTTAGCTTCGAATAATAAAAGCACGAGATTTCTCTGCAAAATGGGAAGCTTTCTGCGTTTTCTCTCTAAACCAGGTAGAGCTTTATTCAGATAAAGATCCAGAAGAAAAAGAAAACATAAAGAAAGAGAAAATAGCGAGATAGACGCAGATATGGGAATGGAACTTACGTGGAGAGAGAAGAATTCATCGAGTCCTAATCTCTTATCGGTGGAGAGAAAAGCGGATTTTGCAGAGTTTAGAGATCTTTTTTGGTATATCGCGATATTTTGAAATCTGTAACTAGGGCTTTTCTTCTTGTATTTTGGGTATTTTAACTTCTCTTTTTATGAATGGGTTTAAATAGCAGACGATATCTCGCGGTGGTCTTATTTTATTCGCCCAGACGCAGTAATAAAGTATGGGGAAAAAGGCGCAGTAATACGGAATGGAATAAAAAAAGGTGGTAGGGGAAGCTTGTCTCTTCTAATATCAGAGCCAGGTTTCGATCCTGGGACCTGTGGGTTATGGGCCCACCACGCTTCCGCTGCGCCACTCTGATTATTGATCGAATTATCCTGATTTTTAATAATTGAAGACCTGGAAAAGGGAGATAGCGAGCCTCCGGCTGTTTTGAGCAGTGCAATCTGACTTCTGAATCATATTAACAAATTAATTATCTATTTGTCGGTGATTGAGACGTTCGAAAAACAAAACGAGAATTAAACCAGTTACTTGTACGTTGCTACCTGCTACCTTTTCTGTGAAAAGCATTTTCTTTCGATGGTATAATTTTTGTGATTGACAATGTTCTTAATCTCCAGTTGTAAAATTTGGAACAAAAGAAAATCCAAGGAAACTGCTATTGTAATGATCCAAAGAATTGATAATATACAAACTAATTTTGGCCGCTCATAAAGTCAAAGCTAAGCCAAGGACCAAGACTTTAGGAGTAGCCGCCCAAATGGCTGTGGATCTTGCAATAGATTAAATAGATTTCAGGTCTGCTTATTATTTAATTTGTATCTTGACTGTTATGAAATTTGACAGCCGTAGCATTTAGTTTATTTTGATTTAAAATGTGTTAATTTTAAAGTTAAGCTTGATTTTAAAGCAGCTTTGCTTTTGCTTGTCAATAAATTAAAGACAGATATTTTCCCCCCAAATCTCCACTTCTAACCCGCTTCAAGCAAACAAGAACCAATGCCACCCAATTTATAATTATGAATTAATCTTCTATACACTAACAGTGTATACACTTTTACTATTGGATGGATGACACATAATGTAAAATTTTATACATATGTCGTGTATCTAACCGTAATAGCATATACACTGTCAAAATTTTATACATATGTCGTGTATCTAACCGTAATAGCATATACACTGTCAGTACACGTATGATTTACTCTATAATTATTGTTCGAAAATATTTTGATTTCCACACGTCATATAAGTTTCATGGTACAACACTAAAGTTGTAAGTTTCATGGTACAATACAATTGAGTTAACAAGAGGAAGTTGGAGAACAAGGAAAACTTAAAACGGCGACTGGACTTTGGTGCAGTACAAGTTACATAATAATGGGAGGATTCGAACTTCTCCCGGGAATGATATACAGGCAGCATTTAGAGTTTTTAATAGTAAATCGAATTGTTTGCAAATATATTTGTGCCAAGTTGTTCGAGTTTGAAGAAAACTTGATCAAATAATGAACGAATCGAACTCGAATACCAATATTATACTTGATTAATAATCGAACCGAACACGAATTTGATCCCGAATTATTTGAATAGTTCATAGACACATATATAATTATAAAGAATAGATAAATGCATTTAATTTTATTAAACATATATTGTAAATTTCTCAAAAAGTAATTATAAATAAAAATAATATTATTTATTTTTTAAAGCAAAAAATACAATAAACTTATTCTAGATCATGTATTTTTTAAAGATATTATTAAATCATTTTCAAACTCAGGTTCGAGCTAAAGTTTGAACTGGGATTCGGCTAATTTATTTTAACGAGTCGATCTCGAATTTAAACTCAAATATTCATATAAATTATTGAGTTGAATTCGAACATTGGGCCTGTTTGGAAGCTAGTTTTTTGGGCAAGTTTTTTACCTACAAGTTTTTTAACAACTTTTGCTACAGGAATCTCAAAAAACTTCTCAAAGTTTTTTACCTACACACTTCAAAATACACAAAACACACACAAATTCCTCCACCATCCCAACCCAATACACAGAACACACATAAAAAAAATTCCCTTCCCTTTGGCTTTCTTCTTCCTCCACTATCCCAACCCGTCCACCACCTCCATCGCCGACCACCACCACCTCCGGCGCCATTTCCTTTTTTTGTTGCCTTTCTCCCTCTCCCTGCCATCCTCCCCCTTTATCCAGTTTGATTGCCTTCCTCTTTTTTTTTTTCCTCCCCCGCAACCCTCCCTTTCCGCGACCAGATCTGGTCCCGTGACCAGATCGCAAAAGTGGAGGGGAGGGGGGGCTGCGATCTGGTCGCGCGACCAGATCGCAGCTAAGGGAGGGCGATGGGGCTGCTGAGGGTGACGGGGATGGGTGAGGGGAGGAGAAAAAGGGGTGGCAGACAGAGGGGGTTGGCGGGGCAGAGGGAGAAGAGGGGCGGCGGGGGAGAGGGGAGGGGAAGGGGTGACGGGCAGAAGAGACGGGAGAGGAAAAAGGGTGGCGGGTGGCGGGGAGAGGGGAGGAAAAGGGGTGGCAGGGGAAGGAAGGGAAAGGGGAGAGGGAGGGTGACGGTAGAGGGAGGGGGAGGGGTAGGGGGTGTTGCGTTGCTGCTGGGAGGGGGCTGGTAACGGGGAAGGGGGAGAGGGAAGGAAGAAGAAAGGAAAGAAAAGAAAAAGAAAAGAAAGAAAAAGAAAAAAAAAAGAAAAGAGAAAGAGAAAAAGAAAGAAAAAAAGAAAAAAAAAAGTTTTTCTCCTTAAAAACTTTTACAAAATTTTTCATATTACAAAAAAAATTTTCATCTTACAAAAATTTCTATACAAATTTTTTTAAAACTTGTACAGTATACTACAGTAAATTTTTAGACAAACTCCTAAAAAACTCAGGTTCCAAACATGCCCATTTGAACCAGTTTATACACTAAACAAAGCAAACCTGAACAAGAAGTATGCACTCTCATTCAGCGTGTTAAAAGTTAAAACTTTAGGCAGCAACTAGCAATAATTGTCCTTGTGTTAAATTTAGAGAGAGAGAGAGAGAGAGAGAAAAGGGTCGTTATGTCGGGTACCGATCAGCTCCGCCTTGGTAGGCTCTAATTTAATGCACCGGACGCCGGACGGTGAGTGTCAAACTGTCCACGCCAGCAGAATGAGTCCCAAGTCGAACTTTACAGTTTGGCATTGTCCATATAATGGAGTGTGGCCAAAAAAGACACTATTCCACGTCAAGGCTAAGGTTAGCTACTTTTAAGTTTTAACCATGGCTTAGTCGTACCAAGATCTTCTATGATGATTAGTGCAAGTGATGCTTCGCTTCCCGAGTTTCCTTTATCAGCACTTTTTGTCCGCATTCTTCCACCACCGAAAAAATAATGATAATAAAAATAAAATAAATTAAAGAGACGCATTAATTTTATATACATTGTCATTGTATATATTATTACCATTATATATATATGATACATGTGTAAAATTTAAATTGAAATTTAAAATTTACTCATGTGTCATCCATCCAACCATGATAATATACATTAATAATGTATATAAAATTTAATCTTTCTTCAATCGCATATGATGTGTTGCATGTAACACTGTATCATTTGCTCCACACAGGGAGTCGACGCTGGGACAAGTAAGGGAAAATAGGAGCTCAAAAAATTATATCCATTATATTCAAGTATAACCATCTTATCTTACTCTCTAAAAGTTGAAATAATATATTTTATGGCCTAATTGATTACTATATACAATACTCTTTAATAAAAAAGAAGTAAATCTTATTTACTAATAGTGTATACTCTATTATAATTTGATCGCTCGTAACATATGTGTAAAAATTAAATTTCAAACTTAAATTTTAGATAATTATTATTCATTCAATACACAATGTTAACATAAAAAAGATTAATTCTAAAACAAAACCCCTTTTATGGAATTAGGTAAAGAGTAGAAAGAAAGAGGACATTTCATCACGCGCAGAAATTGGCGTGTAACAAATGACCCTCGTCGCTTGCGTCTCTCTAAATCCTTCTTCATTTTCTGCCTTACCCTTATTAGTTACAGAGAAGCAGCACTAGGCAGAAGATCATAATATAAAACCACCATAGATGTATAGTTTACCTAATAAAGTTTACTTCCCCATGTTTGTCTTCCATTGACCACTCCAAAGTCCAACCCCCAATCAATTAGTGATGTGATTACTTTTTAGAACGCAGCTGAAAAGGTCGAGCTTTCGTCCCCACCGCCCAGCACCCAGCCACCACCATCCAGCCGCAATCCCATATTATCACAATTTTCAACGCTGGTAAACTTCTCCTCATATGCACTAAAGAGAATTGCAATTTCGAATCTAAAATATTTGGGGGTATAATTGCTTCTAATCTTTAAAGTTTAAACGAAAGCAAGTTCTAAATGTTTTAGGGGGCGTTTGGTAAGAGGGTATCGGATTCGGGGAATGGAATGAACCCCATAAATGGTGTTTGGTTCACTGGAATGGGAATTGAAATCTTGGAATGATTTCTAAAAATTTGGTGTTTCTCCATTCCCAAGTATTTTGGTGGGTTTTGTCCGATTCCCAAGTTTGATTCCAAGAAACAAATCCAATTACATATTATAATTATACAATGATATAATTAATATTTATATATATTATATATTATAATATATACATATATATATTATATTATAATTATAATATTAGTACATTATATAAATATATATTATAATTATTTAGTTAAATATAATTATATTTATATAATATATATTATAAATTTATTAATATTATATAATAATATATTTATAATATATATGTATATCTATAAATGTATATTATATGTGCATATAATTAAAATAAATACATGTATATAATATTAATAAATTATATAATTATATTTATATTTATTATTTTAAATATAATAATATATAATAACTATATCTAATTAATATGCATTATATTTATATAAAATATTAGTACAATTAATATTTATATATTATATAATTATAATTATATATTTATATTATAACTTTCATGTAATTATAATTAATTATATATAATATTTAATTTAATTAGTTACAAACTTATAATAATGATATTATTATATTATAATTATTTAGTTAAATATAATTATACTTATATAATATATATTATAAATTTGTTAATATTATATAATAATATATTTATAATATATATGTATATTTATAAATGTATATTATATGTGCGTATAATTATAATATATACATGTATGTAATATTAATAAATTATATAATTATAATAATTATTATTATTTTAAATATAATAATATATAATAACAACTATATTTAATATGTAATATATATTACATTTATATAAAATATTTGTATAATTAATATTTGTATATATTATATAATTATAATTGTATATTTATATTATAACATTTGTATATTTATATTTAATTATATATATATATAATATTTAATTTAATTAGTTACAAACTTATACTAATAATAATATTAGTTATATATATTATATAATGTATATTAATTTGTGTAATATAATTAATATTATCAATTATACTAATAATTATACATGTTTACTAATAGAAATTATTAATCAGTTAGACTAAATTTACTAATACATTTATACTAATATATTTAATTAGTAAAAATTTCTTATATCTCATTTACAAAGAGCCAATAACTATCATATACAATGTGATTTATAATATATTTATTATATTCCATTCCGAAAGAGTCGACGAACCAAACATCAACTATAGTAATGATGCACATTCCAGGTACTTGAACCAAACAAATGTATTGGAATGAATGACCTCATTCCAAACCCAAGATATCCGATTCCGAATCCGAATCCAATTCTGATGTGCGAACCAAACGCCACCTTAATTTTTTAAAGCATATTTAGTCCTAATAACTGATTTTTACTAATTATATATCGAATCAAGGTACGGGCCGTCAACTATTTTTTTAAAAGAAATTGATAAAGTATTAATAGCCAGAATCTGTAATAAAAGAGAACTAATTATTCACATTTTGATCACATGAGCAATCAATTTATAATTCATTTTTTTTTTGGTGAAGCGAATTTTTGTAATCTGAGCTAAAGAATATATACTAATGTGATCATCACGTGAGTAATTAGTCTTTTTTTTAAACTAAAAATTATAGTATATTTAAAAAAAAAGAATTACTAGCACATGACCAACTGATAGCAATAATTGGTAAAAATTAATCAATGAGACTATATATTTTAAAAAATTACTAAAACATTTAAAATTATATTTACTTTCGTTCAAATTTTAAGAATTAAACGTGCTCGTGTTCTAAACATTTAATACCAAAATTGAAATTGTCCGTGTATAGTATTTATTACTCCTGCTACTTTAGAATACTTGATAAATCTAAATTTGATTTTTTCAAAAAAAAAAAAAGAAACCTATCTAAATTTGATGCTGTATATGTACGTGATCTCAGTTGCAGCGGTAACTTGGGCGCTCCTTTCTTCTCGAAACGCACGTTGTTTGGTTTTGTCAGCACATGCAAGTTCCACCCTTTTCGCCCCCTCCCACTAAAAACCCATCCCACGAATAATTAACTTTTAAAATTTCCCCCATCTTTCTTTCCTAAGCAACTGAGCTAAGTCACCACACTTTCAGGGTCATTCATTGCTCATTTTTGCGTGTGTTTCTGCACTCGTCCAATCATTTTCGCTTCCGCGAGCATTTACTCTTCACGTTCCATCTTTTCCTCTCTCTTCAGTCCCCATCGCTGGGCTGCTGGGCAGCTGGGGTTCTCCCTCATTTTTGCTCTCTGCAATCTCAAAAATTCTGGTCAGTTCATCCCTTTCTTCTTAGAGATTATCATTTTTGTCTTGTTTGATTAGTGTCAATTTGTTGATTGCGTGTTAAGTCAGAAAAGGACAGGAAGAATCAACAACCTCTTTATACCCGACTGTTTCACATATTCTTTGTAATTTTTTTCTTGATCAGACGTAATTGTACGACTATCTGTTATTTTTGAGTAGTTGACCAAAATGCTCCCGTGTGTCCATACGTTAATGTTAATAGCGTGTGTAGTCAGTAGTGTGTTTTCTTCATGTTTTATTAGTGGTATTAAGCAACGGCTATGATAATTATTTTCGCAGAACTGATTTTCTTTTATTGTCTGTAAAAAGTAAGTACTACACTTAAAATCGGGGCAATATTCCCTGATTTTGCTACCTTTTGCTTTTCGAATTCCTGTATGCAGTGATGGAGAACGAGTAAAACATTCTTTGCTTGAGCCCTTCAATTTTGAGCTTAGGAGGGAGGAAGGAAGAAAGATGGGCATCAAGTTCATTTTCTTGGCGATTTTCTTGAGTGGGGCTCTGGTTTCGCTGGCCAGAAGCGAGCCCAGTGAAGATAAGCAAGCTCTCCTTGATTTCGCGAATAACATGTACCATTCACGGCCTTTGAATTGGGATGTGAGGACTTCTGCTTGCAATTTGTGGACTGGGGTCACATGTAATCATGATAAGTCGAGAATTATAGCCGTTAGATTGCCCGGATTCGGTTTTCGGGGCTCTGTTCCTTCCAATACTCTGGCCCGCTTATCGGCGCTTCAGATCTTGAGTCTGAGATCAAATGGTTTTAGTGGGCCTTTTCCTTCCGATCTTTCCAAGCTTGGCAACTTGACCTCGTTATATCTTCAGTTCAACAAGTTTCAAGGTCCACTCCCCCAGAATTTTTCGGTTTGGGAAAATCTTTCCGTTATTAATCTCTCGGATAATGCTTTTAACGGTAGCATCCCGGCCTCCATTTCCAATTTGACTCATCTGACCGCTTTAAATCTTTCTAACAATTCATTCTCGCGTGAAATCCCTGATCTCAATGTTCCGAGTCTCCAGCTTCTGGATCTTTCCAACAATAATCTCACTGGAAATGTGCCTCATTCCCTTACTAGATTCCCTAATTCTGCTTTTTCTGGTAATCAACTTGCACCTGAAGTTTCATCACCGCCAGTTGTTCCTCCCAACGAGAAGCCAGAGAAGAAGTCCTCTAGAATTAGCGAACCTGCTGTTCTGGGAATTATAATTGGAGGTTCTTCTCTGGGGTTTGTGCTAATTGCTGTTCTGCTGATTATTTGCTATTCTAACAAGGAAGCGAAGCCTAAGACACCAAAGAAGCCAAAGAAAGAAGTGTCACTTAAGAAAGAAAAGAAAACCATCTCAGCAAGTCAGGATGGAGATGGCAGGCTAGTATTCTTCGAGAATTGTAATCTTGCCTTTGACCTTGAAGATTTGTTGAGGGCTTCAGCTGAGGTGCTTGGGAAGGGATCATTTGGTACCACCTATAAAGCTGCATTGGAGGATGGAACAACAGTTGCTGTGAAGAGATTGAAGGAAGTCAGTGTTGGGAAACGAGAGTTTGAGCTCCAGATGGAGGCTGTTGGAAACGTAAGACATGATAATGTTGCTCAATTGAGGGCATATTACTATTCCAAGGATGAGAAGCTCATGGTGTATGATTATTACGCTCAAGGGAGCGTGTCTGCGTTGCTGCACGGTATGTCAAACACTACTCTTGTGTTTCTGCTTGTATATATTGATTAGAACGAATTGTTTTAAGATGCTTTTCCCCCTAAATATTACAATTGTGTTGGTCTCTACATTACTTCATGTCAGGCATTTTACTCTAAGCAGCTTTTCCTTAACATTGAGTTGATCTTAAAGGAATGCCCTATTGAAATTAATCACGAGTATTGGAATTGGGTATGATATAATAGAGCTGACTACTTTACCGGTTCCAGAGTTGAAGAGTTTATCTTACAGACATTAATAGTAGTTGATGTCAATATGCTCCTGTATGTGCTACAGATTTAGGAATCCAAATGTAACCTAGTTTCGATTATAACTGAAGGTTAGAAAATTGGTTACGTTCTGTCAGAAATGAAGTAGATAAGTAACTGCTACTTTTTCTTTTAAGAATGTAAAGAACGCTTCTGTATATGATGATCTCATATAAATTTGCTTTTGCCGTCAGGACTGAATAGATTTATTTCAGTTACTCACCGGTTCATATATAAATTATTGCTGATTCATGCTAAAAAGTTGAGATCTATTTTTTCTGGAGTTGTGTTTGTCTGCAGAAACAATGGGAGGACGTATTGGTATGCTGGAGACTACTTGTTTGTCTGATAACATTTGTGTTGTTTTTGGCATTTTTTCAGCAAAAATGGGTGAGAAGCGGATTCCTTTGGATTGGGAATCCCGTATTAGGATTGCAATTGGGGCAGCGAGAGGTATTACTCATATACACTCGGAATGCGGTGGGAAACTTGTTCACGGAAACATAAAAGCTTCGAACATTTTCCTCAACTCCCAACAATATGGTTGTGTGTCTGATCTTGGCTTGGCAACACTAATCACTCCAATAGCCCCACCAGTCATGCGGACTGCAGGGTACCGTGCTCCGGAAGTGACAGACTCCCGGAAAGTCTCTCAAGCATCCGACGTCTTCAGCTTTGGGGTGTTGCTGCTTGAACTTCTCACAGGAAAATCCCCTATACATGCTACTGGTGGCGATGAAGTTATCCACTTGGTCAGATGGGTTAATTCTGTTGTTCGCGAGGAGTGGACTGCTGAAGTTTTTGATGTAGAGCTTTTGAGGTTTCCTAATATAGAGGAGGAGATGGTGGAGATGTTACGAATAGGGATGACATGTGTGGCAAGAATGCCGGAGCAGAGACCAAAAATGAGTGATGTACTGAAGATGGTAGAGGATATGAGAAGAGTCAATACAGGAAATCCGCCATCTACTGAAACGAGGACGGAAGAATCAACTCCCGCCGCCCTCACACCGATTGCTGCGGATATAGCTTCGACTTCTGGTCAACAATAGTGTACCATTCTTACTTCAATTAAAGGAGTAAATATGCTGGAATTAATTTTTCTCCCATTGCTCAACTATTGAGTTTTAGTCGCATTGTTTGGTAGTACGTCCTTGTATCTTCTTTTGCTCGTCCAAGAATGCCTGCCATGTAAAATGAGGTTGGACAACTACTTAGTATTTCGTTGTTCTTGACTGCTATTTGCATGAAGATGCTGGATCACGTCTCTCTCTCTCTCTCTCTCAAATATTGTACAAATGAGGTTAATTTTTCCTAGCACTCCCAAGCAAAACATAGAATATGAAAAGGAAGATCATAAGTTGAGATACCATGTAAAAAAGAAGGCAATTACTTGGTTACTTTCGAACATCAAGTTACAACCATCTATAAGCAGCCACAAGCCACATCTATGGTTCACTGCTCCTTCAAAATGTCAAGGCATATCTGTGCTCCCGACTGTACCTGGCAATTGGGAGGGTTAGATTGGATTTTTATTTAAATGGGTTACCTCCAACTCGTCTAATTTTAGATTGGATTAATTTTGGGTTGGGTTATATTGGGTCATCTCAAACTCATGACTCAAATATGAACAAATATATTAATTAATAGATTTTGATACATAAACTTTCTTAAATATATTTTCACATAAAAACAACTTTTTCACACACATAAACACATTTTTACATAAATAGACATATTTTCACACACTAAAACACTCACAAATACAAATGCACACTTAAGAAGTGGGATATATTGGCGTGCTAGTATAACAAGAAGTGGGAAAGGCACACATATGATATGGTATCTGCAAACTTTCTCGGATTGTTATTTTTTCCCAAAAAATTTATAATGTTTTATTGAATGCATTTTTTAATTATTTTGTTATTATATATATATTAAATTATTACAGTATGTTTTTTTATAAAATTTTCAAAAAATAACAATCCAGATGGGCTTATATTTGATTGCATGACAAAAGAAGAAGTGGCGAAAAATATTATGGAAGTAAAAGGAGTGGAATGCTCTGAATATAGGAAAATAATAAAACGTCGACGCATGCAAGTAAGTATTATAGCTAAGTAGCTCATATAATTTTGTTAAGTATCCATACATGGAGGCCCTGCTTTGGTTCATGTCTCATGTTGTTTCATGAACAATGAAATGTTTCTGTATCCCATATCCCATCTCTTGTAATTTGTTTATTTATTTTTTTAACTTAAGTTGGGTAATGAGTGCCCAACACAAATATTCAAACAACCCAAAATATATGTGGGTTTTTATTACCCAACCCAAAATTAACCAAATACCTAACTTACCCAACTCAACCTCTCAAATTAGTGGATGGACTGTTGGGTTTTGGGCATAATTGCCAAGTCTACTCCCCACGCCTAAGATGAACTTAAGACAAATACTACACTATTATGCTTACCAATAGGAGTTTCATTGTCAAATACCGTCACGGGGAATTGTGGATTTTTTTCCTTTCTATTTTTTTTCCTTCTTCACGTTTGGAGGGAAACATTTGCAAAGGATGCACTTTCAATGAATCTAAGAAAAACACTCCTCCAAGTGAACTTGTCCAAATAACAGGGGTCGAAAGGTATCATCATTAAATTTCAAGGAGTCATTATGTAATTAAACTTAGACATTTTCCCAATCACAACAGCTGGAACCCCACCAACTGAAGTGGGGCCGCCCCGTGCTCCGAAATGTCTAATCTCTCCCGTTTCCACGCCTAAACAAATCCAGCAGCCACAACCACCGGCGAGGCATCCCCCACCGTCCGAAGCCGCCGGCTTGCCACCTTTCCCGGGATGTCACGGTTCCAATCCAATCGGCGGCTGGAAAAAGACCAGCCAATTTACGATGACGACAACGAAGACACCGCATCCCCTGAAACCCGAGACAACGGCCACTCAAACGGAGGAATCCAAAATAACACCCTTTTCAGTAAAGATTATGTCAACGTGCGTTCTCGATCATATCTCATGAAGATTCTCAGCAAACAAGGTAATAATTTGCAGTCTTTTAATCTCGACGCGATTCTAATTTGACGATTGTCGTTTTATAGTGCTTTAGGGAAATTGTATCGAAAAAACTTTAAATTTGAAGCCTTGGATATCTTGATGTTATTCATCATTAGTTAACCATGGTGTTATTGTGTATCTATTTGTTCTTCAATTAACCAGGGACTGCTTCTGCTCCCTCTAATCAAATTCAGTTGGATTTTTTTTGAATGTACTCAGTTTTTTTGCTTATCTTTTTTCTTTTTAGTAGCAAATATCAACATGTCATCATTGATCATTTAGTTGAGTGTATTTGTGTAATATTAAGATGGATCTAAGCGAAATATATAATTTTGAAAAGGAGGAATTGAGAACTCCCTTTTGTGACTCTTACCAGGCGCATGAGTTTTGCGCATTTATTTTTTCGTGCGCTCAAGTGTGCAAGTGCGTTTTTTTTTTCTTTTTAATCCATTCTATTTTGTTGCTCTGATTCAAGATGTTCGTGGTCTTTTGTATGATTTTCTGATTGTGGTGACTGTTTGCCTTTCTTCTTTTGATATTTGTGTTACAATTGTCAAGTACTATAACAAACCTACTTCGAAAATGGTGTTCTAGAGTTTTTCTAACAGCCGTGTTGAGCTATCTTTTTTTTTCATGTTGGTACTCTACATATGATGGTCCTGCTTGATGTGCTCTTTGAGTGTTTCCTTTGGACCTCTGGTTTGTAGTGTGTTAGGCTGAAAGTTGTTGTTGCTCGTCAGGGGTTATTTGTACTCAGTTTTGTGTTAACCAGTTAGCTGAAATGTTCTTCCTAGAACGCTAAGTTTTCTCGGACTTTTGATGTCACAGGTGACAGTAAAGTTCTCTTTGCAGATAAAGTTTTGAAATTTACTGGTTCAGGGAAGATGAAGCATCGTATACTTTTGATTACTGATTTTGCAATATATGTAGTAGACCCAGACTGTGATGCACTTAAAAGGCGGATTGCACTAGCAGCTGTTGAGAAGCTGAGTTTGAGTGAACTGGGTGATAACTTTTTTGCTATAATTATCCCAACAGAGTATGATATACTTATGGCTAGTACTCGAAAGGCAGAGATTGTAAATGCCCTGGTAGAAGCTACCAAAAGTGCATCTGACTATGAACTGGATGTGCTTCACTCTAACAGGTAATGGACAGCCTATGTTCTGGCCGCAGTTTCTCATGTTCTTTCTGCTTTGTGGTTGTTGATCACACAACTACTATTCATTTAAGGTTGCAGCAATGGTTTACTCAGCTCCTTTAGCGAACAATTATACATCCTTACTAACTTTCATATCTTCATATGCTGTAAAGCTGCAATCCTGCTTCTTGTCTCTTAGAGAAATAACTTCCACTTTTGACAACTCCTCGTAATGTTTTTGAACTGCTGAGACGGTATATACTCTGTTTTATATGTGGTCGAAATTACTGCTTCGAGTAAGAGGTACAAGATCTGGTATTTTCTTTTGGGTATTCTAGGTAACTCATATGCTTAAATTTTATATTTTTTATTTGTAAGCTGGGATTCTTGATTTATTCTGTCAAAAGTGTTTCTTTTAACGTTTAAGCATGCTGCATAACATACTATAAATCATTAGCACAATAATTTAGCCTCTCTTTATCTTGGTTATAATTTATCATTACTTTGTTTGAGCTAACTGACAGCATAATAAAAGTCTCTTTTTTGTTGATATCATTGGATAACTGAAGTTTGATCTGGCAGGTTTGAGTACAATGCGGCTGCGGACCTGGTGAAGGTAGTTCAGTTTGAAGAAGTGGAAGGTGGGTTAAATATTCAGAGTTACTTCAGTAGTTTGTAGCTGTAGTTTCTTTTTTATAAGATTGATGTGATCCTAAAACCTTTTTTACTTGGTTCCAAATTTCAGGTGGTGTTAAAACAAGAATTGGGAGGAAATGAATGGCAATTTTGTTTTCCATCGAGATATGTGCAAATTAGTTGATTTGGTTGCTGCGCATCTGCTTTGCAATTATACCAGTTTGTTCAGTGTAAAGGTGACTGATTCTTTTACCATGCCGAGCTGACCTTGGCAGTTCATTCCCAGACGAGACATTGTGAAGTTAATTTTTTACATGGATGTAATATTTGTGAATGCTGATACAAGTATCTCGGATGGTGTTAATATGTGATTGTTTAGTGCGTTTTGTGCTTTGACTTTAGGGTGTGAGCTTATTTGTAATTTGAAAGAAATCAGACCTTGTATTCCAGATTAGTAGGAAAACATCACACGAAACTTTCGTAGTTTATGCTTCCTATGTTGCTCAAGGGTTTCTTAGTCAAGAATGTTCTTACGATGTCATTGGCAAGAAATTTTTCTCGGCTTCATCTTCCAGTTGTCCATTCGTATTTGTTCGGATAGATTTTGTTTTCTTTCTAACTTTGTCCTAGAGAATGGTATCACTTGCATGAAAGGTCGCATGAGGTGAGACGGATTATTGTAAAAGAAACACAAGAAGGTTTTAAAAACAAGAATGGTATATATCACTTGATGGCTCATCACCTCATGGAGCGTGTAAAATATAATATAAACACATTTTAATCACCTTTTAATCTCATATATATCATATCAAAAAGTACTATAATAATTTTTTCAAAAAATTATCTCAAATAATTTACTATCCAAGCACACTTATAATCTTCTTTTTCGTAACCTCATTTGTATATACTTATAGATGCTTGTAACTTGATGTGCGAAAGTAACCAAGCAATCGCCCTTCTTTTTACATGGTATGTCAACTTAATTTTTTTTTTATTTATATTTATGAAAATTTTGTGTTACAATCTACTTCAATCAGTGGGGGTGCGAGCTTGAAATTAGACGATGGCAAAAGTTTGTAGATGGTCACATAGAAGTTGGGAATCTCTAGTTAGCAAGTGTAATCGATATTCAATTTAGGGGCTACAAGAAAAGTGTGCTAGATTCCTTTGCTTGAAAGTAGGCTAGATTCTTCTGCTCATGTACATATTAGCTTGAAGGGCTTCATTTTGTACTAGCATGCATATACTAAGAAACTAGGCGACTTCCTAGATTTGCTTTACAGTCTATATAGCATTCCAACCTGCATTGTCTTTTCCGGTGGCACTTGAAGTGCCGAAACTGATGACCTGCAGTTCTTTTGAAGAAAACTGTACAAATACTCTATGGTGAAACGGGCAAGCCATCCATCGTTCTCATTTGCAGCAAGAATTGTCCTGCCCATGACAAAAACAGTTTCATTTTCTGAGGCAGAATGAAGTTTTCGTTGTTCGGCTGTAGTGTCTTCATTTCCTCGTAGCTTAGCCACAATTTCTCGAGTGCAACCACCACCTTCCATATTTAGCGAGTCCTTGTATCCTAGCTGAACCAAACACCTATAAACTCCTTCAACTCCCAACTTTCCCACAACGAAACGTTCCTCTGGTAGGACAGTTTTGATGGGAAGAGTTCTAATGGTAACTACCACCATTATCTCACGAACTGAATTAGTGTGCTGAATATAATGCCGGATAATTGGTGGAATACCATCGACAAGGTCCGTAAAAAAGAAGCAAATTCCTGGCGTTCTAAAGATACAAGTGCTTGATAGCTTCTGGTTTAACTCACCAATGCTCATCTTTCCTTCTTCTTCATAAACGCTCTTCTTACTCCTTCCATACGTCCAAGACAGCATCACAGTCCCAAGGATAGCTGAGATAGCAAATGGCACCCATCCTCCTTGTGGAATTTTGTTAAGCATGGACGTCATGAAGATGCCCTCAATTATTACGTATGGTACGAGAAAACCTAGGACTAGAAGTATATTGGAGTTCCAGATGACGAGCATAACTAACGAGGTCAAAAGAGTTGTTATGAGCATGACCCAGATGACAACCACACCTGCAATGTGTATAGATAGAAGCCAACAGAACTTCATTTTTTTTTTAAATTACCCTAGTTAATTTGTGTGTGTGTATATATATATATATATGTAAGTACGGTCATCATCGACAGTAATTGAGGGAAGGGAAGGTTGGCTTACCGTAGGCATTTGCTAGTGCAACGCCACCTTTAAATCCAATGACAAGACCAACACAGAGAATCATTAGGGCGTAGTTAACTTCTGGGGAGTAAACTTGCCCTTCATGCTTGGAAGAAGTGTGAACCATTTTGACTCGAGGAAAACAGCCGAGGGTCAGTGACTGCTTCACGATAGAAAAGCTTGCAGATATCATGGACTGGCTAGCAACAACGGCGGCTAGTGTGGAGATAACAAACATAGGCCAGTATACTGGGCGCGGAAGGCAACTGTAGTAGGCGTTATTGATTTTCTCTGGATACTTGATTAGGTAAGCCGTTTCACCAGCGTAGGTGATGATTAATGCTGGATAAACAACGAATGAGAAAGCCCACTGCACAAAACAACGAATGAGCTAAGTTGCCTTGCCATCAAGTAGCCAAATAACTATGATTGCCAGAAATTAGACGAATAAATACTTACCAATAAATTCATTCATCACAAAAGTATACAGTAAAAATAATAGTATGATCATGCATTAATTTGTACAGCGTTCTAACTTTTTATTAACTCTAAATATGCCTGTGACGCAATATGCATATGTATATTCTTTGGGTTCACGAGTAAACACGTCTTATTTGTATTTTCTCCTTCCGATGGAAATGCAATCATGGATGGTTCTGTGATTCCTCACCTGAATTGCTTGCTTGTTGAAGTGACCCAGGTCAGCAAACATGGCCTCGGCTCCTGTCCCAATCAATATATGAAATTCAAGTGAACCTTTTGTAGTTCAAGTGAAGCTTTACTGGCAGATCCTTTTCAGAGTTTTTTGCTTTCAAATTCATTAAATTCGGAAGTAGAAAATCCTTAAAACTTTTCCAGAAAATTCTAGGACAGTACCTGTTATGCCCAAGAATACAGCACCAAGGAGATTCCATAAAGTTTTGGCATTTCTTGAACTGAACAGCACTATGTAGTGAGGGGACACAGCCTTGAGAATGGACGGATAATATTTGAAAATGTTGTAAATTCCGATGGAAGCATTGGTAGCCAGCCAGAGTAGCATGATTGGAGAGAAGGTGAAGCTGACTTTGCTTGTTCCGCAGCGTTGGAAGAGGAAGAGTGGTATCAAAACAGCAACGGACGTGAACACAACATGGTCTGCGGCAGTTAAAAAAGGGAAAATTCTGCAGTTAATATGAGTATCCTGGGACTGCTTTACTCTCAAGAAGATAAACTTCAATCAAGAAGTACGTACCTTGGGTAATCTTTGGAGAGAGGGATTGGACACCTTGAACCGCTGATAGTACTGCCCATAAAAAGGGGAAAAAAGAGCTTGAAAAAAAAAGAAGAAACAAAAAGCAAAGACCCCGAACAAATTGTAAACCCTGATTTTTTTGGACCCAAGATGCTGTTTATTGTTAGTTCAAAAGTCGCACGAGGAGCATTTCAAATACTGCTATGAATTTCTTACGGAGCAACAATACATTTTGTTTTGCAAGAGATTGTTATGAAACGCTGACTGTCAAGATATGTATTTGTTCCTTCGAATGGTTCGGAGGCAGAAATTACCACAAGTAGCTGGAGTCAGTGCTCCATCCCCAATGACCATGCAAGTTCCAAGCAAAACAATTACAGTAATAAAATTCTGAGCTCTGATACTTCTCTCTATGAATTCCTTGGTCTTGGAACGTAGAGGACTGGCGCGGTTAGAAAACCTCATGCTTTCATCAGTGCTCCACCTTGTATTTCGAATTGTAAGCTTGGTCCGGAAATTTATATGTCGACGGAGATAGGAATATAAAGCGAAAGTACCACCTTCACCATGATCGTCGGCATGAATGACGATGAAAACATATTTGATCCAAACTATGATAGTCAAACTCCAAAACATAAGGCTGAAGGTCCCCAGTAGATCTTCTGCAGTAACGTTTGTCAAGTTTGTAGCGGAAAACACGTTGACAGGAGAGGTAGCAAGGTCTCCATACACAACTCCAAGTGATTGGTAAGCCAACAACAATGTCTGCACCGCTGGATATTCCTGATCACATCATATGATAGTTAAAAAAAATTGTGTTTAGATGTTAAAAAGTACGTAGCCTGACACTTAGTTTAGAGTTGAGTGTACATGCCATGCCGGTCGTGTGTTTAATCTATGGACTGAAGAAAGGCAACATATACATGTGACTGAACAACCTAAGATGAGAAATGGCAATCGACCAAGCATATATGGTATATGTAGACCTTGGGCTCGTTTGGCGTCGGGGGAGACTTGAAAACTCGACTAAAGCTCAGGGTTCTGTCCACGGCAGATGATAGTTCAATAATGTTTCCAGCACCAGGTGGGCGAAAACCGACCGCGTCCTCTCCAGTGCCACCATTTTCAAGATCGTCTTCTAGCACGGAGCTGTTAGCGACTTTGCCTTCCATGCTTGTAGTATTATTTTGTAGAGCGGCCTCCAACCTGACAATTAATTGGCTATATAGTGAGTGCTTCGGAATTTGCAATCGAACTTCGATGAATGAAATACAGAATGATGTGTTCCGGGAATCTATTTAAAAGCTAGCATTGCCTCCACAACAGATCCCACGTTAAAAAATAATTATTGGTTTCATATAAATGGATCATAGATTAAATAATCCAATCCGTTTAAATTTATATAATAAGCGGTTATATATATGTGGATTGGATCCAAATGAATGAATGAATGATGTATACTCAATTGTTCATTTAAAATCCATTTAACTAACACAAAGTTAATTTCTTTAACTAACAGGCAGCTTAAAATGACACTCCTAGGATGAGTTCTGACAACTCAATTGGAATACCCCGGCCCGATTGAGAAGAAACCTTTGGCCGGGTGAGTGGAAAGAGCTGAACGACGTCTTGGACTCTGGGAATATAGCAGCACAGCATATAAGAAACATCAGTACTACCAAAACGTGCCGGGTTTGCTTATTACTTTTTTAAATGGATTTAGACAGATTATGTGGGTCATCATCCACTTAAAAACGTCAAACCAATTGGTTTTACTTGGAGGATGCCCATTAACGTCCATCTCAATTTTTTTAGTAATCCAAAACCAATTAAGTGAGTGAGGTGGGCATCGATGTTTAGACGGATACAGATGGAAGTGCATGCTCCACCATGCCCGCTGAGAATCGCTCTTTTGTCGGTAAGTACTACTTTGTGCTAAAAAGATAATTTATTTGGGTCATTTTTAACGCTAAGATTCATGGTTCCACCTACGGACTGAGACAAGAAAAATAATTAAATTCTCCAAGTGAGGAGGCGGTCCACAAGATTTGTGGTGCTACAAAATGTTAAAAAACATGGAAATAGGAAGGAGATCATAAAAAGAGTGATGTACCCTACTATCCTATTTGCTACGCTAACCTACATTTATTGTACTCTATGAATCTTTTTAAAAAGAAAAAAGCACTATGCTTGTGATGGATGATGCATAAGGCCAGGAGAGGTGAGTATCCATCTAATACTCGTTCAATACGCTTGACCATGTCTCCTCGGTCTCACTCATTGTTCAAAGCACGGGTAGGCACGGGTCGGGTACCCGTCCCATTCATCATTTGGTTGATCCGATCCGTACCTTGTGGGTCAACTATTTTCTGACCCTTATCCGTCCAGCATATCAACGGGTACCAGATTATAGGGTACCCATTGAGATAGGGTCGGGTCAGCGAGTACCCGTCCCGTCCCATTTATCATTTAATTTTTTTTAAAAAAAAATGATTTATACCAATTTAATTTTATATTTTACACATTCATCTAAGATTTAATAATTTTTTTTTCTAAACAAAAGTTTCCACCAAGAAACAAGCATGTGAAGAGAATATAAGATAAAGGAAAAAAATTAAAAGAATTCAAAATCAATAAAAGTTTGAAATAAGTAGCACAATTATTAATATATATGTTCCACATTAATTAAACTTTTTTCTATAAAATATACGATCATGGCCTCTACAAATGAATCTTGTAAATAAACTATAGTCTCTCATATTTGTAATGCAATTTGTTCAATAAAATTACTTATTTAGTTCTAACTTATCATTTTATAGTGTGTGTATAAAAATAAAAAATATATATATGCGGGGCGGATCGAGTACTCACGGGTTTTTAATTATGTGACCCTAATCCGTCCCGCATCTTAGTGGATACCCGACCCTCTTTTGACCCGATCAAATAATAAAAATCGAATATCCTAATTTTCGGATCGAATCGGATCGGAAATGACAGATTTTCGGGTTAGCAGGTAATTTTGCCCACCCCTAGTTCAATGACTTGGAACCGTAGGATTGTGCTTAATTTTGCAGAAGACAAAGTTGGCAACTTAAATTATTAGTGCTGCCGTGAAGGACATCGAACAAAAGTAATTGGATAGAATCATAGAGCGAACCAAGCCGATCATCAAATTAATTAGATAGAATCGTTGAGTGAACAAGATTAATTAGAAAGAATCGTAGAGTGAAGCTGAAGGATGGCGCAGGTTTCCTTAAATTTCATAGTGCATCCCAACTTGTAAAAACTTTCCAGGAGGGATTTTAAGTGAAGTGAGTGCAGATCTGCAGTTCTTCTGCAGGAATCTGTACAAGTAATCTATCACCAAATGAGAAAGCCATCCATTGCTCTCCTTCGATTTGAGAATAGTCCGACCAGCCACGAACACCACGCCTTTCTTCAAAGCTTTTCCAAGCTTTTCTGCCTCTTCCTCCGTTTCAGCAGTGTCGCGGAGTTTTGCCACAATGGAAGCAACAATGTCATCTTCTTCCAAGCTCTGCAAATCCTTGTAACCGAACTGAATCAAACACCTGTATACCCCATCTATTCCCAATCTTCCCACGTCAAGACGCTCCTCTGCAAGGACTGTTTTGATTGGTAGGGTCCTTATTGTGATGATCACGGTAATTTCACGAAGAGAGTTTGTGCTCTGAATATAATGGCGAACGATGGGCGGAATCCCATTGACAAGGTCGGTGCAGAAGAGACAAATACCAGGGGGACGATAGAGATCATTACTCGACAGCATGCTCGTGAATTCCGTTAGGCTCAGCTTCCTTTCTGCATCAAATGAGGTCTTTTTGCTCCTCCCGCTAGTCCACGACAGCATGATCACCAGGAAGAAACCGGAGATTGCAAATGGCACCCATCCACCTTGAGGGATTTTGTTGAGCAAGGAAGTCATGAATGCGCCCTCGATGAATATGAATGGAATGAAAAATGCAAGGATGAGAGGAAACTTTGTATCCCAAATGACCAACATCACCAGCGTCACCAAACATGTAGTTATTATCATCACCCATATGACAGCCACACCTGCAGTTGATTAGGCCAAGATTGATTAATATCCAACATATATACAATTATTCACTCGAGTCGAACTTCATATAGTTGAAAAAGGCGGTTTAATTACCATATGCGTTTCCTATCTCAACCCCTTGTTTGAATCTCAAGACGAGAGCAATACAAATGATCATCAGGATGTAGTTGATTTCTGGGGAGTAAATTTGCCCCGCATGTTTGGGGGATGTCTGCTTTATGTTAACCCGGGGGAAGCAACCTAAAGCCAAAGATTGCTTAACAATAGAAAATGAGGCCGATATCATAGATTGGCTGGCAATTGTTGCGGCCAAGGTTGCTAACACGAACATCGGCCAGTAAACTGTCTTAGGAATGGAGCTGTAGAAAGCGTTGGTCAAGGCATCGGGATGCTTAGACAAGAAAGCTACCTCACCAGCATAACACAGCACCAGAGATGGATAGACAAAGAAGGAGAAAGCCAGCTGCAAAAGCATTATTGTGATTGGTTAACTAAACTTGCAAACATTTGTTATGGGCTGCTCGATGCAGAGTAATGAGCATTTAAACTTTGTAATGGCAAACACCTGAATGGCTCTCTTATTAAAGTGGCCCAAATCAGCAAACATGGCTTCTCCTCCTGTTGTGCACAAGAAAACGGCGCCTAAAACCTCCCAGCCAGATTTGCCTTGTTTTCCAAAGAACTTGAAAATGTAGTGAGGTGATAAACCACGGAGGACAGCAGGATTATAGGCGACAATATTGTAAATGCCAATGAAAACATTCGCAGCAAACCACAAAAACATGATCGGGGAGAATGAGAACCCGACTTTGCTCGTCCCACATGACTGGAAAAGGAATAGAGCCAACAGTATCACAACCGCCATGAACACAACATACCCTGACCAAACATCACTCATTTGTATAATTTTGGTAGTTTCATTATTAATCAAATACCATGATATGCAGATGAACAAAAATGTACCTGTTGTTATCTTTGAGGAAAGTGTTTGAATTCCCGCAAGAGCCGAAAGAACTGTACGGAAAGATTATTAATCGTGGAAGGAATGTTTTAAGTGCCATAGAAACATACCGTTAATGAAAGAGAATTTCAACCGTTAATGATTGGAGTATTATCATTCATTACTACGAATGTTGGGTTTATGATCGATTGCTTACCACTGGTGGCCGGTGTCAAGGCGCCATCACCGATCACCATCGAGGTACCCAAAAGTACAACGAACGTGAGGAGATTCTGTGCTGCGCGACTGTTTTCAATGAATTGTTTGGTCTTAGACTGTATTGCACTCCCTTGGGTGTAAAAACTCATGTTTGCATCAGATTGTAATCTTGTGCTTTGGATGGTCAGTTTGCTTCGGAAGTTTATATGCCTGCACAGATAAGAATACAGAGCAAAAGTTCCACCTTCGCCATGATCATCAGCCCGAAGGACAATGAAGACGTATTTGATCAACGGGATTATGGTCAAGGTCCAAAAGACGAGACTGAGGATTCCGATCATGTCTTCTTCCGTAGGTTTGTCGAGCCGAACAGATGACAACACGTAGAGAGGTGAAGTGCCAATGTCTCCGTAGACCACTCCAAGAGATTGATACGCTAACAACAATGTTTGCACCAACGTGTATTCCTGAGACGTCAAACACCAGCATTTTGTCTGAATTAGTAACCATAAATTCAACTGTGGGATCGATGGAAATTAGAAGGACTCTCCCATCGTTGCGTTCTGTGATCATAAAATACAAGATGATTGTCACTAGTCCAACAGATTTTATGATGATCAACAATTGAAACAAATTAATTACTTTTCGCCGACGCAGCGAAGGCTGATATTTCTTTGCGAGAATCAGGTCCCCATGGAAGGATCCCTTGGTACTCGTTTCATTTGGCCCTTCAGAGTCCTTGTTGTTGCCGGCATCGCTACCCTGCATTTCGAGATCTTCCGCCATGACTTGAATATTTGTTGCGAAGATCAAATGAAAGAATATTAAACGAAAGAATTCCTCCTCGTGTGGCTCATTGCCACCGCCAGCAAGAATTCTTTCGAAACGAGCGCCTATGAGCTAGTAGTAATAATCTAACAATTAAAACTCGACAGTCTTTAGAATCAGGCTGTTCAATTCTTGGGTCATGAATCGTTTTGCCAGCAGAGGAGGCACTATAGCAATGCTCCACCGGTAATGGAATTAAGGGTAGCGAAAAATAGGATGGTCTTGTAATACATTCCCAAAATAACATCCTTTGAAACTTTGACGGGAAGAACCAGCGAGAAGTTTGCATTTTTTGTTTTCTAATTTTAATCCTTCACAAGAAAAAAGAAAAAGAATGGAAAGAGCTCAAGTTAGACTATTGATATGCATGTCCAAATGTAAAGAATCCCTCTACAATTATGGCTTCCCCTCTGCCCAACAGTATATTCGAGCTGTTTCACTTGCCGTAAATTAGACTATTGATACGAGATTTTCCACAAAACTAAGTGTGTAATGTTCCCAAAAAACATGCACGAGGTTAACTAACACTTGCAATTTAATTTTTTGCGACAAGTTCCAAGCAGAAGCACTTGGCTCTAGAATTATCAATTCTACAGTATTGTTTGTTGTTCCTTCTTTATTTGTGAATCACTTATTTCTGCTATCTTCTTGATTCTTCTTTGATTAGAGCGTTGCTGATGCATAGAAACGAGATTTTTTTTTTTTTTTTTTGTAAATCCGACTTCTCAAATAAAATTGACACCAGAAAAATATTTGTACCTTTTTGTGAACAATGAGGTTGTCCAAATTTGATTTTTTTTTTTTTGGGGTAACTATCAAGCATAAGTGAGCTCTCGGCTTCAGTAACTACAATGGGATAAGAGCATATGTTTTCAAAATCATAGATCGCTTATAAAAATTTTTTTACAGCACGCGACCTTTTATAAGAAAATAACTCGTGCTAACCAATTCAGTCACAAATTTGATGCCATATCAGTAAGTGCACTACAAATATATGTAGAGGTCAATTTATGGTGTATAGGCAACAATGTCAATGATTACTAATTTAGTTAAGTACTCGACTTTTTTTTTTCTGGTTGAATAATTACTCGACATTTGCATTGCCGTAATCTAATAAATTTTCTGGCATTGCCATAATGTTGACGGGCTATATATATAAAAGAAGTGGGCCTGTGAGCCTAAAGTCCTTCTAGTCCAAACCGCATTACCCGGCCACTCCGGGCCAGAGTCCTCTTGAACAGATCTGTTCGAACCATAGAACAAGGACCAACTTGAACCTTTTTTCCCCAGACTTTCAGGAAAGCCCGTTCCATGAACTTACGAAAATCCATCAGCCTACGCCACCGCCATTCCAAGAGGGTCCAGAAATCAAAAGCTCCAGCTAGAGGATGGATTTTAAACTGGCCCAATTCACCGGACCCAAAAATCACCACAAAAAAAAAAGAATCATTTTATCCAAGTACCTGCATAGGATCAACAACATCGCAATTTGGTGCATTAAAACCGTGGGGTTATTGATATAAGCTACCTCTGATGCAAATGTTCAGTTAACTTAATTAGCGATTTGCGTCTATTATTTGAAAAAAAAAAAAAAGAAGAAAGAAAGGATTGATTCATCTTGCATGGTAATTCCGTCAGAAGTTGAGATTCCTGTGTTGACCCATGCTGCTGCGCCTTTTCGCTCGTTTCCTTGACCAACTTAGCCAATGCAAACATGATCAAAGGAATAATAATGAATATTTACTAATTAACGAAGACTATAGGCTGATGGCCCCCACCAAGCGACAAGGGTCAAAATTTGCCTCCCACCAATTGTCACATTATGTGATTCTTAAAAAAATTCAGATGGATGCGTAGTGCACCCGTCTGATCCGATGGTGGTTATGTCTCCATCGATCCCCTGTAAGTCTAGTTAGACCTCCCCTTAGTTAGATTATGATACAATGGAATATAGATAAAAAGTGACGATTGACAAAAAGAAAAAAAAAATTTACATAAGTAGTATATGTTCCACAACTATGGATCCCTTTCTCCTTTTTGTTCTTTTCTTAGGTTGTCCCCGGCGTAATTATTAGTATCAATACTATTCTTTCCGAGTTCCACTAAAATTTAGTACATCTCATTAATTTAGGTACATAGAAACATTTCTTTCCACCATTCCAGGAAAAACCAAACCCAAAAAAAAAAAGAGTGGGAATAGTTAGTTCTCTACAGAATCTGCGTGTCGTATTTGAGTTGGATTAGTGATACTGGTTTAAAAAATCTAGACGTCCCTCGAGCCCTTAATTTTGCTAAATCCTGTGCCCCTGGGTTCGAAATTCCCCGTAATTATTAGTATCTTTATGATTGCAACTATCTATGGAGAAGCTCAGAAATTAAGAAGAGAAGAACAACGCCTAGGAATCCCGAAACCAATTGATCACTGGTCTTCTTGTTCCCAATTTTTTTCTTTTTTTTTTTTTAAAAAAAGGGAAGAAGAAGAAGAAAGGATTCAATTCAATTTGTTAAATTAATTGAAGTGGGTAGATCATCGATGTCCCACACTTATCTGCAGTGACTGTCGATAGGGCATGGGCGGGACCAAGTGACCCACCCACAATTCAAAAAAAAAAAATTATTTTTTTAAATTATTTTATTTGACCCACACAAAATGCTTCGCCAAGTTAATTAATTAAGATATTAAAAAGGCATAGGAAAAGATATTGTGAAAAATCCCAGGAAAGGGTCGTGGCCATGAGTGGGCGGACATGCAAAAAAGAAATATAATGAGATTTGAGCATGCAACTAACTCCTGCAGGGGCCCTGAAATTCAGGTTCATTAATCATTACAAATATTTTTTTGCAAGTGTAGCTGTTGTACCTTCTTTTTTTTTTTTTGTCTAGTTGTACTTTCTTTCGTGAAGGTTTCTAAGTGTTTGGAAATAAATTTTTTTAAAAAAAGTGTTGAATGCATTCTATCAAAAAAATCACAATCCAAAATTACGCGGCGAACTTCAAGACCCTGTTTGACAAGTGAGTTTTTTGAGTGTTTGTTTAAAACTTTACTGTGACTTACTGTAGAAGTTTTTAAAAAAAAATTTTGAAGCGTGTTTTTTTTCGAATATTTTGAAATGTATAGTTTAAAAACTTTGATAAGTTTTTTGAGATTACTGTAGTTAAAGTTTTTAAAAAACTTGTAACAAACAAACTTGGCAAAAAAACTCAAGTGCCAAACATAGTTTTGGTCTCAAAATATGGAAAAGCCCTCCCTGAGGTTTTACTATAAAGAAATTAAAAAGGGGTGGTCGCGGAGAGGTCAGAGGTGGGATGACGTGCTCCACCGACAAATGACAAAGTTGAGTAGCTATTCGACAATAAAATAAATTGTTGGGAAATGATAATGGTGAACAAATTAGATTAGCTAGCTACTTTGCCTTCCAATCATCCAACCAAAAACAAAATTTTTTTTTTTTATTTATAGTTACCAAACATTTTTAGTTGCTTCGACATTAAACGTTGTCTGCTACGCACCACGTGCATTTTGTAGCTAAAGACAGGAAAAAGGGTGGTCAGTTGCCCAGAAATCATGCCACCTCAGAATGTTAATCCGAATCCACGAGGCTTTCCAGAGAAAAAAAAAGAAAAGAAAAGAAATAGCAATACAAAGAAAATCAAAACCTCCGTCTCACCGCCTAACCCTCAAAAGTCATGCATCTTCTTTTACGAATCCAATTTGCGTGTTTTCTGGCTGATAGCCGGCCAGCCGGGAAGGGAAGAAATTTTTTGATCTTTATATATATATATATATATATATATGAAATTTTTAGAAATTGTATACACTTTCTTCAAATTGTATATATTGTATCTTTTATGTTCTTTTCTTTTTTTTGGGACTTACAATATATTTTTTGAAATAAAAAAAATTATAATGTAGAATACTTGAGAAAAGTTGCACTATCTTGGCAGAGCTAATAATGGGCAACTAATTTAATCCATTTGGAAGAAGCATGCCAAAAAAAAAAAAAAAAAAGATCATACAAATATTTTATGCATTTCTTTTCCAAAAGGGAAAAAAAATTAAAAAGAAGCAGCAAAAAGAAAAGGAAACCAAAAGAATCTTTGTATATAAAGCCACCAGGAAACACGTCACCTCCACGTCGTAAAGAACACGTGCATTGTAGAAAATAGCCGGAAGGCGTGAACGACGCCGGTGAGGCGTAACTCGGAAAAGTAATTGGTCAAGTTGGGGCCTGGGGGGCTCACCACTCACCGGCCTCTATCAACTATCAAGCCGGCCCGGTCTGTCGTCAAGTGCCCAGACAAAAGCACTTCACGTCCACGACGGACGATGATATGCTCCTCAGCTTTAATCCTACTCCCTCTTTTATTTGCTTTAAGTTTATAGTAGATTCGTTAAGCAGTTTTAGATTTCTTTAAATAAGTAACTTATCGAAATGAGAATTAATTAAGCTTTTTGAATTACTAACATTTTTCCCTTGCTTACATATATCAAACCAAGCTCCATTAAAATAAAATGTTTCCAACAATAATGTTATTTGAGACAAGTTTTTTTTTTTTTTTTGGTGATTTTTTAAATTAGTCTCTGGTTTTATTGTTTAGTCGCCCATTATAATGTTTCACATCCAACAAATTAAGCTCGTTTGTTGTTAATTAGATGAGCTGGTTATTTGTAACTTGGAGAGTGTAGAAAAAAATGAAGCTGGTTATTCCTCTTCTGCAATGAATTTTCTTTGTGTGGTAAATATTCTCAAATCTTCACTCCCTTTTTTTTTTGTGCTTTTTATAGCTTGGATTTTGAGGATATATATTATATAGTGGGTCAGCATATATATATATTTCGATCTGAAACATAAAAGAAAAGAAAAAAATTTCCCAACGGGAGAGGTGCAGATTCTGCCTGTTCTCTAGCAACCCTCAATGCAAAAAGGGCAAAAAAAAAACTTTAAAATTCTTCAGATTTTCCGAACAATTAAAAACTATATGGAATTACAGTCATATATATATATATATATATAGCAGTTGACCGTACGTAGTTCCAAAGAAACATGTCTTGGCAAACGTTACAGAACCAAAATAGGAACTATTTGTTAATCAAATTTCGTTCGAGTTGGAGAATGTTCGCACTAAGCAAGCCTGCTTCGAGTTAACGTTTTGGTTTGTTGCGTAAAGGAAACTCACATGCACTGAGAATTGTATGTGATAAAATTACTCACTCAATAGCTCCTTCAGAAAAAAGAAAAAGAAAAAGAAAAAGAATACTTACATAAGATATCTTTATTTTTCTTTCTAAATTTTAGGCACTTCTCCCCTATTTCATAGACATTCACACGGTTTACTAAAATATCAATGTTAAAAATTCAAACTTTTCTACATCTGTGTGACTCTCAAGATTATAACCTGTGGGATGCCATTAAAGTCCTTACATAAGTGTGAACCCTAGTTTGATTTTGTTTTCTTCTTTTTTTTTAGGGGAAGATGTTGAATTCAGGATTTCCTACCTATAATACCTTCGACTTTACCATCCAACCCAACGCTCCCCTATTTTATAGATATTCACACGGTTTACTAAAATGTCAATAGTTGGAATGTTAACATTTCAAAATTTTCTACTTGTGTGTGACTCTCAAAATCATAGCCCGTGTGATGCCATTAAATAAGTGTGAATCCCAGTTTGATTTAAATAACAGAATAACCGTATGTAATTAGTGTCTAAATATCCTTTTACTTAGATGAAGGTTTAGAAACACTTGCGCGAGCAGGGAATTTGTGTGTTTGATTTGATAATGTGGAATATATTTTTGGTACCTTAATTAAGTAAAAGGCATTCTTAGCCCAAATAAGCAAAAAAAAAAAAAAAAAAAAAAAAATAAATAAATATTTGGATGCAAATTAGTATTTATTTGACTATGTAGAAAAAGATTTACCTAACTAATGTGGAAGTAAAAATTATAAGAGTGAGGAGATAAATTTAATACGATCATATATATATATATATATTTATGAAAGAAGCTAGTTTATTCAAACTGCAGAAATAAATCTGCAAGTGAAGATGAATAAATCAGCGGAAGAAGAAAATAGAAACCCCATAATTACTAGTACGTACAAGATACTGCATCCGGTTCTCAAAATAGCCACATTGCAGTACTAAAAGTTTTAAAAGAATTGACCCAACGCTACATTATTATTATTACTATTTGGTTCTTTTTGGTTTGGAGTCATAATTGTTTCCTTTCTTTTTTCTATTTTTTTTTCCTCCTCTTGACTTGGATGTTATAATACCAATGTTTTTTTTTTTCTTTTGGCGTGAAGCACAAATGAGAGTTGCTTTTATGTTGAAACAGCATGGAAGAGAGGAAGCAAACCAACATCTGTCGCTTCTGAAAGACGCTTGTGAAATGTGCACCATTTGTTTGTTTGAGATAGCAAAATTTTTTTAATTGATTGGATATTATCGTTTTTTTTAAGAATTTTTTCTTTTACACCGTTACTACTAATTGGGGTCATTTATTCATTACCATCCTCATTGAAGGATCACTTACTTAACATGGAAATCCGTGCTAAATAAAGTATCATGTCTGTTGCTGTGTCGTCGTCCCTTTGCTGAAATCAAAGCCACCACCGTCCACGGTAGTGGCAAAGCATCAGACTGGGTATGGTTTGGTTTGGTTTGGTTGGTGACTACTTGAAGCCCTCCTTTTTAAAATTCTTTACACTGCATTTCTCTCTCGAGAATTTATGTCTCGGGATCAATTGATCCATGACCAGGAGGAATTGAGGCTTCCTTCATTGGTGAGCCATTCCGTTATTTTAGCATGGTTGAGTTCACTGTCCCATGCACCGACTGACTTCTTCCCGCCGATCATTTTTAATCCAGTGGCTCGATCATGGCCCCTTCTGTAGATACTTATTGCTGTAGATGTATATTTAGGCTCAAATTTATTGATTACTTTCCTGACAACTTTTGGATTTAACTTCTTTTGTGGACCTATACGAGTCGGACATCTATCGATCTAATCATACCCAAAGTCGACCAACAACAGCAGAGATTGAGTAAATGCAGGAGGACTATAAACCTGCAGTACTGGAGAGGAAGAACATATATATACATACAAATGAAGGTGCTTCATGTCTCCTGTCTGTAAGTACTGCACTGCACAGTGTTGAAGACCGTAGGAGACATTTACGCTGGTTATCACTTGAATCAAGAACGTCTAGTATTAAGCTAAATGATGATTAAGAGCCAGAATGACGATGGAGATTAAAGAATTAATAATATCGTTAGCAATAGTTTCTTGGACTTGATGCTGCGCGCATTTGGTTCATTAATTGACCTCCCGCTCCATAAAACTAGTTTTTGCGGATGCTTACAACCAAAAGACAACATCCAATCCAAGTTCGAGAAAGAAGCCAAGAAGGACGTCGATCGTCAGTAGAAAGATAAAAAAAAATAAAAAAATAAAAAAATTTGTTTTTACTGCTACTTGCGCATGTCACTCCAACTTAGACCCAAGGCGCGCATATTGTCGAACTCGATGTATCGTTTCCTTGTTTGTCGATTGTCATGTGATGTGGTTCACCTGGCTCCTTTGGGGGCCAAATTTCAAACCCCAAGAGACCTCCACAGTCCACCCCTTTTTGATTGATTGTCTTTGCAAATCCAAATACGTACGCACACAATTCTCTCTAAACATGACATGGGATCTGCACATTGACTTCCTAATTAAGCCTCCCATTCGATGTTTAGTAATTACTAGCATTTTACGTTTATCCGAAGAAGATAGATAGATGCTGCATGTATAAGGTCTGTCATTTCTCGAATGGTACGTGAACATATTCGTGTCTGTTTTTTCTTCTCTTGCAATAACACAAATATCTACCACTGAGCATTCCTTACTCCGAAAATTGTGAAACTTTTCTTTCTTTCTTTCTTCTGCATGTGAGGGCTTTCATATATCAGAATGATATTACGTGCTAAGTACTCATGACTGGCCAACCACAATTCTTTCCTTTGCTCCGCTTCATATTTGTGGATGCTGAACCTTTTTTCTTAGCATCGATCTTTCTGTGAAAAAACTGAAAAGCAACATGAAGCACACATACACTTCCGGAAAAAAGGGGAGGAATGGTGGGTGAGAGGGCCAAGTGCTTCTGATTAAGGTCAAAATAGTTGATTACAAACTGGCTGGGGGCTGCTGGACAATTTTTATGGTTTATCAAATATATATATTTATATATACCTCATCGACTGCACGTACTTGAACGAATTCTGAGTTAAACACCCATCATTTCTGATGTTTCTAAGAAACTTAACGTTCAAGTTTCCAATGGAACTAGTATTATATCTACCTACAAAATCGCCATGTCGTCATTCTTTGTGCGAGCATTACAACAATCTTTGCCAGCCACAGGAAAGAATTGATTCATGGACTTGAGGAATTTTTGTCCATCTTGGAGAAAAAAGAAGTACTCGGATACTGAATCATCAATGACAATGGACTACATGTTCCTATCTTCCCTGAGATTTAGTCCCGCGTCAACAAATTTTCAACATGCATTTTATTAATTCAATAAAATGAACATAATGCAAGTAAGTTCTAAACAGTTTAATCCTTTTAATTGGGGAATTTGACAAAGCCAATGATGGCTAAAGAACTAGTAGATCAAGTTATTGACTGCGTAATGATGCGAACAAAAAAAATCATCCGAAGTTTCAACGTAACCTAAAAGTGAGATGCAAAACGTTTTTTTTTTCTTGAAAAATGAGAGAGCACGCAGAGCAGAGACAAAAAGACCGGAAGCAAAAGCTCAGAAACAAAACTCACTATTTCATCAAGGTCGGCAAAACTTTAGGATTTCAAATATTCGCCCTTTTCAACTGTTTTTCCGCAATTATGCAAGTAGCATTTGAGGATTCCAAATACTCGAACTCAGATCCAAACTTTGTTTTCATATTTTCAATAATTATTACAGGTACACTCTTTTAATCCAAAAATCTCAGTCACTCTTTACATTTCATTTAATGCAAAAGAAGGGAATGAGTGCCTGAAATTTTTTGAGAAGTGCTAAAACAATATATAAACATGTTTTTTAAATTATTTTTTTATTTTACGTATATTACATCAAATCTTTTTTTTGTGTTACATATATCATATTAGAAAGGGTGTCAAAAAAAATTCTTCCGAAATAATCTTCTATCCAATTTGAAGAATTCCGAACGTAGCTGTGTGACTTGGTGAATTCCCCCATTTTACGAAGCTTGAATGATTCCGCTTCACAAATGAGTGTCCACCAGTACATCAGAGGAGGATCACCGCACTGAATCGGACCAACCACAAAGTGTCTCGACAGTAATCATGTGCGATACGTGCGGTAAAAAGATCGTTGTTGGGCAACAATTTCACCAGAGCGGGGGTGGCCAAGTTGTGATAAATGATAGCTGGGTCTGGCCGTAACACCACAAGATAATTTTAATTACTCCCGTCCCTCTCGCGTGTGTTTCACCATGTCAGTGGCCGGGAGAGAGTCCCAGACACATTGCATAAGGTCGCGTGGTGTTGCCTGTCTCGAGAGTAGGAATTCGAGAGAAAGGTAAGCCCCAGAGAACCGTACATTACCGAATTATAAATGGCGGCACATCCTAGGTTGCCCGCCACGTTATTTGCAGCTGTAAAAAAAGTAAATTTTAAAATCTCACAAACAAATACTGTACTGCTAATAATATTTTGGTACAGCAAAATTTAGAAGGTAAAAAAAAAAAATATATATATAGAAAGAAAACAGAAGAGATTTCCAAAAGGAATGCCGGATATGTGCAATTACCACAATACCCTGACCAACCTCTTTGGTCCGAACGCCCATTAAGCGTCGAATCGGGGTAATTAGGGCATCAAAGGGAGGGACCGAAATTATTAGCCGATTGATCATCAAGAAGTAAGGCAGCACTACTAGTACTGGTATGGTAGTAGTCGTAGTAGTGCTGAGCGAGTCTCTGTACAATTGGTCAAAGCAGTGAGTTGCTGTAATTGGCTTTATAATTTGACCGACATATTTTAAGTGTGCCGAGCATCCTGGGCCTCACGTGACCGGCCACACGTAATTCGAGAAGGGAAAAAAAAAAATCATGTGCTGATTCAGCACCACTTGATGTTCACTCATTGGGCCAACGTCGATCAACGGGGCCACTTGAATTACGTGTCCAAATCGCAGACCGCCAAATGACGCCGCGAGCCGTGGCCAGTGGCCGGAATCTTTGGGCCACCAATCGCCGACGGCCGGCGACTAGCCCGATTAAATCATTAAAGATTAATATAGAGTTTCCTAAATTGACAGCCAGAAATTTTTATTTAGAGAGAGAGAAAAGAAAAAAAAAAGATTGCGTCACTTTTTATTGCCTAATGAGAACACATAAAATAATGTGGGAAAAGGCAGAAAGGAAGAGAAGAATACTACTATAGTAGTAGTAATTGAAAAAGATTTGGAGAGGGGTGTGCCCTGCGTATTTCGGGGTTTCCAATTTCGGCTGGAGGGATCCTATAAAACAGCGATTTCAGTGTTCTGGCCTCCATCGCAGCCAACCGAAACATACCTCTGCCTCTCTTCCATATTTCTCTGTCCTATATCTCTTGTGAACGCTCCGGACTGTTCTTCTTCTTCTTCTTCTTCCTCTGCTTCTCGTCCTTCTACTCGAGTTTGGCTGTTTTGCTTTGCTTTGCTCAGCTGAAAGTTTCTGAGTTTGTTTTCTTGGAAAGAGTTTCAAGGAAGAAAGTAACTGAGATTCTTAGGACGGGAGAATCTAAAGATTGAGAGAGAGAGAGTATACGTTTGCTTTTTCCCTCAACGACAGAAATAGATAGAAAGAATAGCACTGGTTTGGGTGCCTAAAAATATTCAAGTACGTCTGTTCAAGTTTTTAAGCCTCAGAAATTGCTCTTCTTCTTTCTCTCTTTGGCTTTTTAGCCTTCTTTCTTAGGTTCATTCGCTTTCTCAAAAGCTCTGGAGTATCTCGCTAGCTCTCGTGTGCTGCTGCTTTCTGGGTGTGTTCAAAACCCATCTTTTAACGTAGGCATTCTTTTTGTCAGATTTTTTTTTTTTTTTTTTTGGTGGGGTGGGGTGGCATCAGCAACATGTCTTCGATTCTCTCATCTGTTTTTGGTTCTTCTCTTTGACGGTTCCTCTCCTCTTTATCCTTCCTTGTAGTTGTAGAGTGATATATATGTGTGTTGGCCACTTCAAAGCAATCTTCCTTTATCTTCACGCTCTCTATTCCTCTGCCTTTTTCTTTTTTACACTCCCAATAGACTTTCCCTTACTCTTTTATGTCGTCTTCAATTCGAATAGTAGAGCGACTGCAACTACTCTGGTAAGAATCCAACACTCGAAAGTGTGGGGGGTAGGGGAGAAAAGAGAAAGAAAAAGAAAGAAAATGGTGGATCGCGGTTTTTTATGTCCGGTAAAATACACCGAGCATCGAAGCCTTACCAAAAAACTCGCCCTTAAGCCCAAAAAATCCTCTGAGCGTAGCTCCATTGTTCCCAGGACGGTTCGGATATCCGTTACCGACCCGGACGCTACAGACTCCTCCAGCGATGAAGACGAGCTTTTCGGAAGGCAACGTGTGAAGCGGTACATTAGTGAAATCAAAATCGAAACTGCTGCAGTTTGCCAACAAAACAGCAAAAATGTTATCAGCGCCAGCAGCAACGCCCTCGCTCCTCATCATCATCCCAAGAAGAAGACTGCTGAGGCACTCCAGGCTAAGCAGAGGCCGATGAAGGCCAAGGAGCCGCCAGTCGCCGCCGCACGAGGTGCTGTACGGAAGTTCCGCGGCGTAAGGCAGAGGCCTTGGGGTAAATGGGCTGCGGAAATCAGAGACCCCTCCAGACGTGCCAGGCTCTGGCTGGGCACTTACGACACTGCCGAGGAGGCTGCCATGGTTTACGACAACGCCGCCATTAAGCTCCGTGGTCCGGACGCTTTAACCAACTTCATCACTCCTCCGGCCAAGGAAAAGCCCCGAGTCAACGTGGCGTCCACCTCCTGCTACGAGTCCGGCGAGGAGTCCCACAATCTGTCTTCTCCTACTTCTGTTCTCAGGTTCAGAAGCAGTCAGTCTAGCGAGGAAGCTGAACCGGAATGCCGGTCCGAAGGTGTGGAAGGCCCGGTTCCTGCTGATTGTACGGACGAGCAAACGGTTCAGGAGGAGACGGACGGTGAGCCGTGGCAAGAACCGGTCCCGGAAGTAGCTGAGGAGTGCCAGGGTGAAACGAGGCATATGATACCGGATTACTCGAACGAATACATGCCCATGGACGTTCCTTTCTTAGACAATTTCTTCAATTTCCAATCTCCGGAGCGGATAACCTTTGACGACACCGTTCCCCCAAGTTTTTCGAATGATACGTTTGACCTGGGATTGGACGTGTCATTCGATGATGACGTGCTGCCGGGTCTCTTTGCTGACACGGCAGCAGCGAGCGCTGGATTCGGAGAGTTTAATGATTCGTTTCAGGATTTCGGTTCAGTGGAGCTGAATGTGGATGATTATTTCCAAGACATGAACGATTTTGCTAGCGCAGATGCTCTTCTGGCAGTATGATCACCAGATGCTTGCCCACTCCAGTATCAAGTTTTTTTTGGGTTTTCCTGTTTTCGCCGGCTTGCCATCTTTCGAGGCAAATTTTGTCATAGGCGATCATCGGACCGTGTTTTTTTTTTTTAACAAAAAAAAATCTTAATTCTATTTATTAGTTTCCAAAATAATTTCAAAGTATAGTGTTGGGGGGGGGGGGGGATCGCCATTAGAAACAGAGTGGAGATTTACTATCTAGGAAGCTGGTTGAGATTTTGTAGTATTATTTATGAGTAATAATAGGTCTTTCCAGGAGTGTAAAAAACTATATATTGCGGCTAAATAAAATCTATCTGATAGTGAATTATTTCTCATTTTTCGTTGTTTAATTTCATGGACAGAATCTCTAATTACTAATTAACGTGTTAATTCAACTGAGATCTGATCTTATTTGGTATGGTAGAGACATTATTGTGGCATTCTATTTATTAGTTTCCAAAATAATTTCAAAGTATAGTGTTGGGGGGGGGGGGGGGATCGCCATTAGAAACAGAGTGGAGATTTACTATCTAGGAAGCTGGTTGAGATTTTGTAGTATTATTTATGAGTAATAATAGGTCTTTCCAGGAGTGTAAAAAACTATATATTGCGGCTAAATAAAATCTATCTGATAGTGAATTATTTCTCATTTTTCGTTGTTTAATTTCATGGACAGAATCTCTAATTACTAATTAACGTGTTAATTCAACTGAGATCTGATCTTATTTGGTATGGTAGAGACATTATTGTGGCATTCTTTTTGCCCACACGGGCAGGCGCAAATCGCGGTTGTCCATTTGACCGAGCGCCAACCACACACCCCCCCGGGGAGGGGTCGGCGTTGGATTTTGGCCTTGGCCGTGTGAAAGTCAAAGCTGTGAAATCCATTTTGAGTTGTGTAAAAAGTAAAAACTAAAGAGAGATTTGGCAACGCTAAATCAGGATTTAGCAGGAGAAAGAAGTATGGCGTCGTGTAAAGACTACGGCCGTCCCCCACTTGTGCTGAAAAGGGCTTGTGCGGATTACGGCAATTATTCAAAGCAATAAAGTTTGATGGACGTTTGAGTTAGCAGTGAAAAAGGGAGAAGATAAAAGAAATGAAAGGGGGATGCTGCTATTGCTAGCTAGCTTGAAGAGTGCTTTTATCATTTTTACAGCCGGCATTAACCGTTTGCATTTATTCAGGCACTCACTCTTCATCCCTGGTTTGAACTTAAATGCTCTACTAGTTAGTCACCTTTTACAAGAAAAAAAAAAAACTTAATTACAGTCACCTTTTCCTTTTTCATCTGTTTCAAATTACAATCCACTTTCTAATTAAAGAATGTAGTTTATATTTTAATTTCTCTAAAATACCCTTATTCAGTATAAGTTATTATTAGCATAAACTAACTTATTTAATATAGATTGTTATTGAATATAACCTACCTCATTTAAAACATTCAGATTTTCCAAAACATATTGATATATGAATGAGGATTGATTTTTTCTGTATCATCAATTCAAGTTTCCATAAATTATTAATTCAAAATTTCATGAATAATTAATATAAAGTTGTACTTTATTTAATTTAAAGGTATTTTAGAAAAATAACAAAGTAAATTTATTTTTCCAACAAAATTAACTACTTTTTCTTAAATGTGTAAAAAAAAAAAAACCAGGACTGTCAAAATATGACGAAAGGAGTAATTCAGAAAAAGGTGCTACAAATTATATATAATTCCCTCCCAACCTTAATCCCTTTGTTTTTCTGTTTTGTTTTCAGGTTCATAAGTGGTTAGTTCGCTAAAAATCAAATTTTCTCCGAGGAAAAAAAATTAAGGAAGTTATGAAGTCGCTCATGTGGGATTTAGTAACAAAGTGTTCGGACAGTGACACTCCCAAGGAATGTAATAAATCCTTTAATTAGTTCTCACCCCTATCAACATCACCTTGCACTAGAATTGGAAAACAACTCCTATTTGTCATTGTCAGCCGCTATTAATTTTTCCATTCTCTGGTAAAAGTCAGACACCACTGTTAGATTTGATGTCTAAACTAAGCCAAGTTTCCAAAAGTAGCGTGTTTCTTCTGTTCATTTGTTCTTTCTGTATGTGTTTTACGGGTATGATCTAATGTGATGCGTCCAGATCATTTCTGTAACAATGCACCCGTTTGAATAGAAATTGTTCCAGGAAATCAACAGCCTCAACAGTATACAATGGATTGGAAACTTTGGAATTTATGTGTTCTGGTTCCTTGCTGCAAATGCTCTGAAGCATACATAATATACCATAACAAGTAAGGAGGAAGTAGCTGACCGTCAGACAGAATTAGGCTTTGTCTCCCTCCCGTTTGTTGCCTATAGGAATCAGCGGAGTCAGAAAAAATTTTCAGTGAAGGTAAAAGCAACACTAAAAATTTTTACCTACTCATTTTCTAGTTTTTTAAGTAAAAAAATATTCACTAACAAATTGAAATGAAAAAAAAAATTTAACTTATTTCAAATGAAATTTTGTGACCCACATATCCTTTTAAAATGTTAGTTTACGAACCAACTTAGAGGATCACGCAATTCTTTCACTTCTTTCATAAGAAAATTCCGAAAGCACACTTAAAATTACATTAATATCCTATGAATAGTATAGAAATTTAAGGGGGCAGTGACCTTAAATCCGCGACTGCCTGTAGGTATTGTGTCAATTAGGCAATTAAGCTACGAGTAAATGTAAATATTTGACCCTGGAATTTTCAGATGATTTTTGGACATCCAACATTCGATTGTCCTCTACTATACCACCCTGGGTAGGATCGGACGGCTGATTCAGTAGCCTTAGGCAGCAAAGATTGCAAATCGTTGAACATGCACATGCGTGTCAAAAACAGAGCGGACAGCCACCTTTGCTATATCATCATCAGTATGTTGGGAGTGGAAAAATTTTATGACGGTGCAAATCAACTGGCTGGCAAGTAACTGGACAGCCTAGTAATAGGATACTTTTTGCGTTGTCTCAACTTCCGTATGTGGCTTCCTTCTCAGGATCTCTGAAGAAACAGTACCGGGGGCGTGCTATTATTGGTCTAGATTTGGGACCAAATGAGCACAACGATTCAGATAAATACACAAGTCATGCGTCGTAGTTGCTCAAATATAAGTTGAGACAAATCTTCAGAATTCTTGCAATTCACTTGTACGACGATCTGCCTTTTTGTGCCCTTTCAACTTATTCAGCAAATCTCTAAATCCCGTCGTCCTCCTAGTTAATGGGACCGAGAGGGATTCCATTAAAGCTGGTTGGAGACGATTCATCTGATAAATTATGAATTTTGATCTACTTCTTTTACGTGCGAGTACTGAGCAGAATGTAAACGCCACAAAAGCCTTGGAAAAAGTTGATACCCGTTGGGGTAGAATAATCTTAATTGAGATCTTGTCTGGAAATAATAATTATGATTTGAGGTTCTCTAGCTTTTTGGTTAGATCTGCCTTTGAAATTGGCTAGAAATAGGCAGTTGGTCAATAGAGACATACTTGGGGCGTAGTAATAGTATGACTCTGACATTAAGTCACTGTTTGCTTCGAGGGAATGGAATTAACTTTGGCAATGCATTTACTTGCCTCTCATTTCATATATATATATAACAAAATCAATAGTCTGGCAAAACTCTTAAATAGTTTTTTTTTTTTTTTTTTAGCTTAACGGTACATCTAGTCTAGCCTAACCTAGCCTACTCTTACTCCTAAATAGTTGAGTAAAATTGATCATCGATCGTGGCGTCGTCGCTGACTGGATGCTGCCGGATTGCAATTTGGATCTTCTTGATTCAAGAACACATGACGAGAAAAACGTTGTCCCAAAAAGTCCAGGACCACAGCTCCTCCTATTTGAGTCCAGTTGGCTAGATAGTTTGGTAACAAGACGGAAATCCCACCGTGGAAGAAGACGAGAACATCCCAATCCCCATCTCAGAAAAACCTGTTAATGCACCACCGCACCCTTATTATTTTATTACAACAAAAGACAAATCCTCGAAAATCAAATATCCATCTTGCCCGAAGATTGCTCTTAAACGTCAATATCCTAAGACAGGATATTAGAAAAAAGGCAACCCTCCACCATATCGATCAGGGGACATGCTTTGCAGGCATCCCCTGACACGAAAACCATTTGTGTAGCTTTGCAAACTTCTCAGTAGATAGCCGCAAACTGAAAACCATTTGTGTTATCTTTGTAGTAATTTTTTTTTCAAAAAAATTCTGACCATTATCTGTCTGTGCGTCCTTGCGAATGGTGGGCAAGTTAACAGACGTCGGCATCTTACGGGTCATAGAGCCGGAAAAGGTTAAAGATTACAGTGTCGGAGCAGGCCATGGCCTGGCCTGGGCCATCATCTCATAATTAAAACTGCTTAGGCAAAGGGAAAAATCATGGACGTAACAAGAGGACCAATCCTCACACGGGGAAATGCCCCAGCTGTTGGGCTGCTACCCAGACACCACCATTGTGCAAAATCATCACGTTATGATTGTGCTGATTTTTAGATTATACTATTAGCTAGTTTCTAAAGCCTGTTTGCCCTGCCATATATGGTTAATTGTCGTCATCATGTCGTTCTAATCTTCTTTCACGTGAGCTGGCTTTCATAATTTTTACCCATTGCCCGGTAAAATTATAAGTATGAACGATACAAGAGTATCTGTACTAGTACCATATTTTACCCTTAATTAATTTGCCGGGTATAGGTTATGCAAGTTGGCTATAATAATCACAGCAGCGCACTACTTTAATTTGGCAGAGAAGAAATCTTGAATTACAAGAGCTCAAGAGGACAACAACAACACTTTTCCTAGGACACTTTCTAGTTACAAGTAGGAATTAGAGCAACTTTTTGGTCCCATCTAAACTCGGTATCTCTTCCTTAATCATGTGAATAACTGATAGTAACATGTCCTACCTACCTACAGGCTGTACGGGAACTAAACCACCATCGGACCATAAGTGATAAACCACCATCGCACCCACGTAGATTTAAGCAAAGCCACATTAAGTGATAATTTTTTGATGAGAGGCAAAGTTTGAACCATTGGCCTCCCATCCCACGCTAAAGGTGGTGGTCAACTCCTCTAAAGGAAGTTAGTTGCATATCAATGAATTGGGAAGTGGATTTTCTGCGCCATTGTAACTCGTTTTTAATTTTTCATATGTTTACTCAAATTTCTTTAAAATAGTTTTTTATGCTCTGCAGGCCTTGTAATGCTTGAACGACTTGGTGCATTGGCAGCAGAAGAAAATTCTTGACAGAATTTTTACTCCTTATTTTACAGCTCAATGGAAAAGATAAGCAGGTGCAAAACTTTGCAGTGTAGGGATAATTAAGGTATTGTAGAGAGCATTTATGCAGCAAGAAGATGAGCTCAAGGCACACACTTCTTGGCAGACCCTCTATCCTCCTGGGAGTGAAATCATGTGGATGAAAGGAAGGCCACAGGAGTTGGCCGTGTAGATTGATATATTGGTCTTGGTGTTGGGAGACCGCTGGCTACAGGCTTTTAAAACCAAGACCAGAAGAAGAAGAAGAAGAAGAGAGAGATCTGAACCACCGTTGAACATGAATACTTGATATGAATTGTGATGATCAGAGCCGACTTTACAAAGTCTGATAAAAAAAATAATAAAGGAAACAGGAGCACCCCCTCATCAAAAGTGTTCGATCGTAATGCAATTAAATGAACAACAATGACAATTCAATCCCAGTCCATCGGTTCCTAAAACATTAGCTCATCTATTTGGTTTCGGTCCCCACTTCCACGTCAACGCATCATCCTCCCCCAACCGCCAAAGGCCTGGAGGTCCCCATCCCACAATCTTACGTCCATTTCTCATAGATTCTGCTTCTTCTTGGTAGTTGCTTGCTGCGTTAACATGCGTAGTATATTGCATGTACACACACACATGCTGCTCATTTATTTCAAGTTATTCTATCCTCTTATTTATTGATTCTTCTTCTTCTTCTTTCTTGGAGAGGATCAAGTCCCCCTATCTTGCTCGATACAGGTATCAACTCGAAGACTCGTTTAAGTTTCTAAATCTGACTAAAAAAAAGGGGCTAATATATCAAAAACTTAATTAACTGTTGGGAATAGATATATGTTTAAAGAAAAAGGGTAAATCTTTCCTATCATATGCAAAAAATTTTACACGTAAGAGTAAGGGAATTCGAATTCAGAACCTTTAATTCTTGAAACTTCAATATTAGTAATTAATAATAATTAATTCATAAGTATAATTAACCAAAAAAAAAAAGTATTTCAGCACAACCATTTCGGATTCTAACCTAATTTTTTTTAGACCTTTTTGCTACACAATGTCTTACTCTTATCTTATCACACTCATCCGTTCCACTTAATATAGTCCCAACATAAACATGCCTGTTGCTTCTATTTTTATTTTTTTTTTGTTCTAAGTATACAAAATTTATTCAAAGACTCAAAATCAATAGGGGAAATTAGATAGAAACTCTACCGTAGATAAGAGCAAAATGGAAATATCAGTACATCATCCAAGATAAGAACTCTAACACGTTATTCAATCTGAAAGTTCCTTTGATGCTTTTCCATCCGATTTCTGTCAAACGTGCCTTTCGGGAAGCAAATGAGTGTGCTGATTCGCTAGCAAAACATGGAGCCTCAGTCTCCTGCCGTGTAGCTCGCTTTTGTACTTTTGCTAATTGTCCTCGCCCAATTTAGGAACAAGACTACAGGGATGTAAGCCAATGACCTTTGATTCAGTGGTCACAAAAAAAGGCCTAAGGTCCTCTTTGGACGGTAGGTTAGGAGTTCGAATCTTACTTGTAATGAAAAAAATTCAAAAGAGGTGTCATAATATCTCTTTAGTCTAGTTGGTTCTTATCTCTTTAGACTCCCCTCCCCCCCTTATATTAAGATACAATAGCTTACAGAAATCTAATTGTTTTGTTTCCCCATAGCTGTTGTATCTTTGAATTATGTTTAATTTAATATTTCTAGGATTTACACCCCAAAAAAAAAAAAGAAAGAAAAATCCAAGATGAGACGAAAAAGGTCCTTGGCGAAGAGTAGTACATATCATTTTTTACTCAAGATTTAGTTTTAACCTGCAACGCCATCAAATCATGCTAAACTAACGGCAATGATATTTCTTTCGGCAAAATCAGATCCCCGGAGGTTACCATCATTGCTTTAATTGCCGACCATGTCAGACGAAAACGACCGACGCCAACCACACTTTCCAGTTTCCGCCCCTCTATTAGCGTTCCTCGCTGCCTTGATCATCACTATTCCAAATTTGACCGACACTGTTTGCGGTTTTGGCCTTTTTCCAGCCGGTTGTCACCTCTTTCTCTCCCGCCGAAGGCACGGTCAGTGCAAATTATAGATTATTCCACCTGAAATTTTTGCCCTTGCAACATTTGACGCCTAAATGATGATTGATAGGAATTAGTGTTTAAAGGCGCGTGTGCAATTTAGAAATGATTAAAATAAATTAATTTTATATAAATTTTATTTTTCACTTAAATACAATTACTTTAAATTTATTAAGGAACTTTGGTTTATGAAGTTATAGTAAATTTGTAGTTACAATAATCAGGATGGTTATGAGTAGCTATGCTGGCAAAATGTAACTAGATAATTAGAGTAAAGTTAGTTTCTTCAAGGATAAAATTGGAAGCTCAAACAAATAATAATATAAACAAGTTTACACCAACTGTCACTGCTCTGGTTTTACATATTGTAAGGATATCCCATTATTTGATGGAGTATAATTTTTTGACTTACATCATAAATACATATTTTTTAATTATCTTTTTATCTCATATACGTCACATCACAAAAAAGTGCTGTAATGTTTGGATATCCAAACACTTCCAGCTAATGAATCACATCCGCATAGTTTCAAGAAACGCAATCAAACCCGCAAAATTTAGAAAACGTGCGGACGATTATTAGTTAGTTATACTAAGAATTTTTCAGCCAACTCTACCAATTTACAGGTCAAACGATGGGAGACTTGTTTAGTCCTCGCTGGGTGCACCTCGCTTAAGATTGCCACATAATCAATTGTGTAGTTTACAAAATGCGTTTGTTGGTGCATACAATAATGTGTACTTTATTTCCACCTTAATTGCAAAATCCTGCCCCTCTCTTGGATTCTGTGGGACGGTGATACGCGTACGGGTCCTCCCTAACAGTTAATTGATGGCTTAATTCGAATTTGGATGAATAAAATTGATTGTGAAAGACATTTGTTGTTGATGGGTAATAAAATTTATCGTGCTGTGTTCTTACAGGTTATTGTCCTGGTGTTTAAATCTGTGGTTTGTCTTGTCTTGGTATTTACTACATGTGAAGAGAGAGTATGAATGATTGATGATTTTAGTGGTTTTGAGATTCACGGGTCAACAAATGCAGATGCCTGTCTAAATACGTGGAGGATGACCACCGTGGTGGCTTGAGTCAGATTTTGCTGGTTTAGTCAAGCAGATCATCTACGGCTGAGTGATTAAAACGTTGAAAGCCTTCTTAGCATGTATGGCCCATCAGGTGCAAAGCGCCACCTAGTCATAGTAGTGGACTGGACCCAACCATCTCCTATTGTGCTTCGCCTCATCGGTTTGAAAAAACACATGCTGGTGTGAGTGAAAGGAACTTACATTTCAAGGTTTCGAATTCGAGCCGTGAAAATAAGAAGGAGAATTTTTTTTGCAGGAGATCGATTCGATTCGAACAGGATTAGTCGCAGATCATGAAGCTGCTGATGTGAATACTTGAGATTTCACTGGCATTTCAGGTAAAGATGAAGGAAAGGGTGCCTCCAGGTAACAACTGGCATTTCACATTCAAAATATCCGCAACTATTTTACTGGCTTTATTTAATTTTTACTTGGTGTGGCGCTGCATACCTGTTGACTTCTTGACTAGAACATTTTGCACATCACACTACTCTGTTGTAGCATGATTCCCATCATCATCTCCTAAACCAAAAAAAAAAAAAAAAGAAGAAGAGGTCGGAAGATGGACCGTCGTCGTGTTCACACTGGAAAGTTCGATTTAAGACGGCATCACAAGTTGGCTGTGTGTCGTGCAAGCATTTCGTAATATTTTGACAGAGAAACTTACCACTGTGCATGCAGTAAATTCTTACCAGCAAAGAATAAGCAATATAGCTTTGACCTCTTATCTTATGACGATAGCAAAATTCTAAGGTCGAGGTGTTTCCAGTTGTCAGTTCGAAATATTAAAAAAAAAAAAAAAAAAAAAGAAAGAAAAAGGTGGCCACTCGGAGAAGAAGAAAACGCACCAACATCGCATCGTTCATCGAAGAGAAGACAGGGAAAAAGGACAGCCTCCTGCTGGTTTTTTCTGGTCCCCATCCCAAATTCTCGTTTCTTTATTATATTTCTAAGGCGAATGTGTGGCCGTCGATCGAGCGTCGTCTCGGTCCGTGTCCACATCACAGATGATGCCCCAACCAACAACGGGGAAAAATGGAAAACGTAACCCCGCCCCCTTTCCATATTATTTCAACATTCCTTTTGCGAGTCAAAAGGAGACTTCTGTTCGGCACTCCTAGTTTCCAAAGGACACTCGCTAAGACCCACTTTTCTTTCTGCATTTGCCATCTGCAATTAGTAGCCATTAGATAATAATCAACATTAACAAAGCAACCCAAATTTGGAAATTTCTATTCAATAATATTCAATGGCCAGATAGCTTGAAACAAATCAGTAGCTGAGCTTGCCAAGATTCAATTAAGAAAAAATCTCCGCTTCAGAAAAGTTTCATCACAAATTTACCCATTAGTGCTGCTTCACAATTCATGGCTTAAACATGACATTTAAAGACAACGGTCCAAAGAGTTGTTAATGGGCCTTGGACCTTTTCCAGGGACAGATTTAGTACACTGCTACTAGCCTCGCCGCACAAAGAGCTGTCAATGGGCCTTGGACCTTTTCCAGGGACAGATTTAGGACACTGCGACAAGAACATGAACACGTGATGGCCAACCAACTACTCTAGAAGTAATTGGTTAATCGAGGCAAATATCATCACAAAGACAGTCTCCAGGAGCGCACTCTCAGTCGCCAACATAAATACATATAGCATCCAACCATTAAAACCTTCAGGGATATAGTATTTATATCACAGACATATTTAGGAACGCAAAGCTATACCGTATACAATCAATGGACAATTTAGAAGGAACGCAACGACCAAAATTCAGCAGGCAAAAATTAAAAAAAAGCTGGAGCCGCGACATTTTGGACTGCTAACCAAACCAAGCGCAAGATATATCCTACTGACTCTCCCGTAACATCTATTATATTTCCGTGTTACACATGTGCACGCCTAAAAGATTCACAATTATCAACTAAGTCCAACCCCCCCGCCATTCATTTAGCCCCTCGCCAACAATACATCCAATTGGGTTGAACGACCACTACGGGAACCCTCTTGTCGAGAAACTTTGGTCATGTTTCTGTTGTACAGATCTTCCTGCCTTTGTGGGAACTCCATAATGTATTTGTCCTTGAGGCCCACTTGATGCAGATGCATTAATGCAAGCATGCTCATTGCCACCAGAGCTGCATTTCCTAGAATCCCACCCACCTGATCCAGCTTTAGAGATTTTTTAACAAACCTAAAACCAGACAGAAAGACCTTGACGAATGCGTTCGACCTATCCCCTTTCGGTGATGCAAATTTCTCACCAGTGGGAGATGCCACTGGTGTATTTTCAGGTGAAACAAAGCAGCTAGCATTGCAGACATCTCCCACCAGAGCTCGTGCCTCCTCAATGACTTTATACTTCTTGCCCTGGTGTTCAGCCAATCTCATTGCAAGAACAACGCGGCTTTGCTCTAAGCGAGCAAGGGCAGCATCTCTCTCTGCCCGTTGGTGTGCTTGTACAGTCTGCAAAACAGAACAACACCACAACCATTCTAAAATGACAAGTTTTTCATGCAACGATCCTAAAATGAAGGTCAGCCGAAAGTTCCTTCGAAGCAAGAATGATACTCTCTCAAGACAATATGTTTTTTAACTGAATAAAACTGCTTCCATGTCTACTGAAAAGAAATGCCCCTTGCCAACTGGAATTCTAAATTCTTTTTAATACCCAATAGTAATGATCACTTACAAACAATGGCACAATTATATCCAGCACCATGAGAATAAAAACTACAAGGAAATCAACCAGGATGTAAGACGTTATAATGAGAAAACGACAAACAGTTTTACGGAATAGAAGAACAGAGAGATTCTTAAGAAGGCACGGCATCACAAGATCCATCTGTCCAAAGAATTTCTAAAAGCATATTCTTGATTTCTCCGCATAATGGAGCTCTCAGCTATAACAACGAAGTTCCAGAATTTGAGACCCAAATTTGCATTCACAAATCTGAGAACCAAAACATCTTGTTACAAACAATAGCCTCGTCTCTCTCCAAAGCAAGCCTGTTACTTTGCATTATAAAAAATCTTGAAACAACCCATCACCAAAACAGAGGAACAATTTGTATTCTATAAAAGCACAACCATGGTAAGCACAGAATTCGACAGTCAGACAGCACCAAAAGCACAGTTTCTGTTTTTCAATCAACGTCGCAGCACCAAGGAAGAATTTAATTATCATTGGTGTAGCATATGAAGATAGGACTCCAACCTCAAGAATCAAAAAAACATCAGAACTTTTCCTCACTTAACCAATAATGCATACAGCTTCTAGGTTATCTACCCAGACTCTTGAGAGCTAAACTACGCCAACTGAATCAGATGGTCATCCCCAGGTGATTTTTCACAATGTGATACGTAAAAGATGGTATGATTGGTAAAATTTATAACATGCCTTTTTGAAAGGCTGGTTCTATGCGAAGAGTTCAAATGATTCACCCTTCTAAACATCATTGGGCAGAAACTAAAATGCTCTAGCACACACAGCAACTATATCTGTACAAGTCAATTGACTCACCAATCGAATGAAGCTAGCAGCAAAACAAGGAAGCATATTGCTGCAAAATGTAGCAATTATTAAGTCCACGTATTCTTTTTTGTGCGTATTCGCCTCCTCAGCTGCTCACTCCCCAGTAAGGGCCAGGTAAGTAATAATATCCTAAACGCCCAAGTTCGAAAATAAACCAAACCCCACTCCTCTTCTTATCTCAAAGGAGCAACCAAGTCTGAGATTAAGCTAACATCCACAGCACAAAACAGCGATACATTACAGATTTCCAAAGAGATTAATACGTAATTATAACCTAAAATAGCTTCAACAAGGGGAAATTTACAATAGCACGATAGTAACGAAATTTCCTGTTATGTAGAATATTTGTAATCTAGCACTTTCCGAATAAATCAACCTATTCACCGTAAGCAATGACAACAGCAAGAAACCTGCTTTTCGATTCTTATCTCAAAGGCCAAATTAAGAGGAGTTGTTTGAAAAAACAAAATCATCGTATGGTAGTTAAAAATAAAAGAAATGGAGATTGAAAAATCTAGGACCTACGTGGAAAAACTCGAGCTGGTCCTCAAGGTTCTCAAGGGCGGTGCGGATAGCATTTAGGCTTTTGGCTTCCTGAAGCGCCGCGGCGTCATCAGCATCGACCCCCATCCCAAGATTATAATCCTTAATGTAAACGAATCCAGTGGTTCGATTATTGTCAGAGTTATGATCTCCGTTAGCAGAAGAAGCATCAGGAGTGGTTTTCTTTCTGGGGTGGAATTGGAAGGAGGCTGCGTCGTCGTTAGATTTGCGGTTGTGGGACCTGATGGAACTGAGGAAGTGGGCTCGGGAAATAGAGTGAATGGCGTCGCTGAGCTTGTCGTGCAAGTCCCAGATTTTCTCTAGCACCGCTTCGATCTCTTCCACTTCCATCTCCCATTTCATTGAAAAAAGACCCCAAAACAAAAAAAAAAAAAATACTACCAGCAGTTTACAGTCCTAGAACTTATCTAGTAGTCGTATCTGTAATTGTCCCTAGATACTATCACTACTAGCAGTAAACCTCGTTCGATTCCTAGCTTCTGGGTTGGGGAAGGGAGGAAAGAAAATCCGGTGTCTTTAGGGTTCTGGCCTTCTCTTTTTCTTTTCTTTTTTTCCTCTTTTTTCTGGGGTGTAGTCGCTGTCTATGATGATGGGCAATGACTGTGGGGGGCCTCTTACGTTTTTCCCTTCTTTTTTTCCACTCTCTCTCTCCCTCTCTCTCAACTCAAGAATCACAACTCCCAAATCACCCACAATAATCCACCAGGCTAACCTGTGTAATCAGTTTGAACAATTACAACTTAGCCACCTTCAGTTTCCAAATGCAAAAGCCAAGTGCCCAAAACTTACGATCACTGTATTTTGCACCACTCAACTGTGTGCACTTAGCACTGTGTAGCCCAAGTCATCAATTTCAGCACTTAGCTGCTTGAACGTCCAAGTTTTTGTGCTCTGGTTCAATGACCTGAGCTCCTATGGTAAATTGCTCAATCCGATCAATCGTACTTTTTTCAATGGAACTCTGACACCAATCTATTCTCTTTTTTTTTTATCTTTTTCTTTTTCTTTTTTAGAAATAAGAGATAAATGAAGAACATGGTAGTTGGGATAACGAATGAGGTTTTGAGAAACCATGCCTCTTGAGTGTATTTTAGGAAGTAGGCCAAAACATTGAGAAGGAAAAATTTCTTACTCAATGCCTTAAACTGATTAAGCTTGGGTAATTAAACTAAAGTGTGAAAAATTGAAAATTCCAGATAACAATATGAAGAGATCAATATTTTGGGTGTAAAGTGCTTAGCACGCATATAGTTGATGGGTGAAATCACAATTAACCCAATATACTAAGACAATCACACCCTTTGATGATCTTTTGCCAATAGCATTTTATTTTGTACCGGAGAATGAAAAATATTCAACAAACGGTAATTCATAGATAAGGGGCATAATCTTCAAATGCCCATAGTCTAAGGGGTCATCTTGCAATTAATACTTTAACTTTTCCTAATAGTTAGCGGTTGCGCAACATGCGATGCATGCTTGGTGTACGGTGACTGACGCCCGCCAAATTGGCGGGAATCTGTTACAGAACATTTTGGAATTTCACAAGTTGGCCGGGTCGGTCCCTAAATTTTCATGATGCACGCACTGTTGTCGGACGGTAACTGGAAAAGCACGGAGTGATAGCTGCAGCAAAAGCAAATGTAAAGAAGTAAAACGAGGAGGGAAAATTACACCAATTGTCCCTCGTGCATTATATATGTAAAATTTTAATCTCTCAAAATTAAAATGAGTTATTTTAATCATTAATAAACATAAAACGCTCGCTTTTGGTTGTTAATCAACTTTTTTTCTGATTGAATTTTGGCCGAATTCTGGATCCCTTCACCTTTCCATTGGGTTTTGCAGATTTTTTTATCTAACTCATTGAAAAGTTATTTCGACAAATTTTAAAACTTGATTTTGATGTCAATCAAGCTCTCAAATTATTTCGAACGTGTTATAAGCTTCAAGTCGAACAAAAAAATCATCGCATAAACATAAATCAAAGGATCAAATGAGAAATTCAAAACTCCAAATTTTCTGCTCTATTTTATCCACGAGACCCAGACTTTAAAGTTGCAATTAAATTACATCAAATTATTTCTAGGATCCTAAAGATTAAGACCCATTAAAAATTTGAACCTAATAATCCGCAAACAAGGGACCGAAATTTCGGCCATGCATAGAGGATAAATCAGTTTATGCTTCTCGTTCGGAGTCAGCCATGGGGCGGGCTTATACTTACAGACGCTTTTGATCACGCCTGATACGGCAGGGAAAGCTCTAGAGAGTGGCATAGTCCACACCACAAACTACTGACAATGGAATAAATGGATGAGGGATAGATAATTTATTAGTAGATTTTAGAAGCCTCCCCTCAATTATTTTCATTTTTTACTTTTATTGTAATAAAGTCAGACCATTTATTTTAGAAAATTAATACAAAGTGCTAAACGGTGATTTAAGATATTCATATGAGAAATTAATCTAAACATTTAAGTTGATCCTAGAAATTAACTAATGACAAACTAATAAGGTAAACGATGACATAATTCTAGACAGACTTAAAAATCTAAATTTCAATGCTTAAAAAATACTTTAGAAAAGTACCAAACCTTTTTTATCAGACGATTTAAGTCATAGATAGTGTTAAGCATGATCATTCGGCCTATTGCAATTTCAAGTCTTTTTTGAAAGTTAAATTAGTTATTTCAATGTTTTGGGAGCCTTATTACTTTCAATCATTACACTTTAAATATTAGCTTTTTCGATGGTTTTGATATAACTAACCTATCATTCTCTTTGTGTAGCTTGTTGTGTGTAAGTCTCCAAGATAAAGTGATTTAATTTCTTTGTGCATTTTCAAATTTTCTTTTCAATTAAGATTTGGTACGCTGATATATATATATATGATTAATTTTTTTTACACTGACAGTGTATACACTATCAGCGTTTGATGAATGACAACTATATAAAATTTAAATTTGAAATTCAGCTTTTATACGCAGTTGAGTTGATGTATATAAAGTTTACTATATATATAAATCATGAGAAGATATTTTGCAAAACTTGTTGGCATTTAGTATAATCTCTTCATGGATATGGTGTGACATCATTGCATTCATATGGAAAGTGGAAAATAGATGTATTTTAGGACCAAAACTAAGCCAAGTGAAAACGTGAGAAATTTTATACAAAGTTTCGAAGCTATCCCTCCACTAGTAAGTGCCATTCTCTGTCCTAAATTTCAAATCTTTAAATATCTAAGGCTCTATTTGGATTGTAAATTATTTGAAATATTTTTACTGTAGCACTTTTTGTGATGTGATGTATGTGAAATAAAATGGTAATTGGGAAGATAAAAAGATGTGTTGGAAATTATAATGATGATGTAAACAAATAAATTTTGACAAATAATCCTCAATCCAAACAAACCGTAATATTCAAAGCCGTGGAATTAGGATGCAAGGCTTTTAGAAAAAAGGTTGGGATAATTTCAGAAACCTCCCCTGAGGTTTCTGACATTTACACTTACCTCCCCTGTGGTTTGAACAATTACACTGACCTCCCCTGAGGTTACTAATCCTTTACAAATTCAGTCCAAATGATTAAAATATTATTTTAGAGAGTGAAATTAGAATTTTGTACCTGATTTGTCCTTTGTGCCACATGTCCAATGAATGGCAAAGTATTACAAATTAATTAACAATTAATAAACTTTAACGAGCGTAGTTTATAAGCAAATACGTATTGCCTATTTAAAGTACCAGCTCTTTACATGATTTTTATTTTCAAACATTTACTTTATCACAAATATTTATTCTCAAATACAGATTTGTATTTACTCTCAAATATTTAATTTTTGTTAAACACAAAACCTACCAGTATTTCTTCCGTAGAAATATTAATATAACACTTTTTTAATTTTAGTTATGAATATTTATGTATTTAACATAAATTAAATGATTCAGGATAAAATATCCATAAAGAGCCAATACTTTACTCATGTAATGGATGAAAGTCATAAAAAATTAATAGTTTATGAGGCCATTTATTTTTTAAAAAATATTTAATTTATAATAAATAGATAACCTACTGATTTTTTTTGCAAGAATATTACTTTAACACTTTTTAATTTTTAATTACAAATGTTAATATATTTATCATGAATTATATATTTGAAAATAAAATATTTGTAAATAGCCGATACTTTAAATAGGATATGCGTATTTGCCTATAAACTACACTCCTATAATTTATTTAAAGTACCGGCTCTTTACAGGTATTTTATTTTTAAATATTTAATTTACAATAAATATATCAATATTTGTAATTAAAAATTAAAAGGTGTTACAATAATATTCTTGTAAAAAGAAAATCGATAGATAATCTATTTAATATAAATTAATTTTTTTTTTAAAAAAAGAAATGGCCTATAAATGTTAATTTTTTATGGCTTTCATCCATTACATGAGTAAAATATTAGCTCTTTATGAGTATTTTATTCTGAATCATTTAATTTATGTTAAATACATAAATATTTGTAACTGAAATTGAAAAAATGTTATATTAATATTTCTACGGAAGAAAAACTGGTAAGTTTTGTATTTAACAAAAATTAAATATTTGAGAGTAAATACAAATATGTATTTGAGAATAAATATTTGTGATAAAGTAAATGTTTGAAAATAAAATTCATGTAAAGAGCTGGTACTTTAAATAGACAATACGTATTTGCCTATAAATTACGCTCGTTAAAGTTTATTAATTGTTAATTAATTTGTAATACTTTGCCATTCATTGGACATGTGGCACAAAGGACAAATCAGGTACAAAATTCTAATTTCACTCACTAAAATAATATTTTAATCATTTGGACTGAATTTGTAAAGGATTAGTAACCTCAGGGGAGGTCAGTGTAATTGTTCAAACCACAGGGGAGATAAGTGTAAATGTCAGAAACCTCAGGAGAGGTTTCTGAAATTATCCTAAAAAGTTATATTAGTATTTCTACGAAAGAAAAACTGGTAAGTTTTGTATTTAACAAAAATTAAATATTTGAGAGTAAATACAAATATGTATTTGAGAATAAATATTTGTGATAAAGTAAATGTTTGAAAATAAAATTCATGTAAAGAGCTGGTACTTTAAATAGACAATACGTATTTGCCTATAAACTACGCTCGTTAATGTTTATTAATTGTTAATTAATTTGTAATACTTTGCCATTCATTGGACATGTGGCACAAAGGACAAATCAGGTACAAAATTCTAATTTCACTCTCTAAAATAATATTTTAATCATTTGGACTGAATTTGTAAAGTATTAATAACCTTAGGGGAGGTCAGTGTAATTGTTCAAACCACAGGGGAGGCAAGTGTAAATATCAGAAACCTCAGGGGAGGTTTCTGAAATTATCCCAAAAAGGTTTGTCACACCTTTTAGTAGTACTCTTCCATTTCGCTTGACAAATTGGAAAAGTAAAATAAGACTGTATTATGGATTAACTGATAAAAATTCTTAAAAGTTCCTGAAAGTTCTCTTTAATATTAAATTATCTTTTCTTCACAAGACCAGAGATTTTTTTTTTTTTAAGTTGACACAGTGTTTATACTCATAATTAAATCTAATTAAAAAAACCTAATTAAAAAAAAGTATTTCTAGTCCTGCCTCCGGAGTCCGAAGTGCTTGACCAGGAAGGCGTGGTTTATAATTCGCCTACACCATACCATACAATGTGGCTCTGGAGTCATGTAAAGTCGATTTATAGGCTAGAAAAATACAGGTGGCCCAAACGCAGCCCTAAGTGAGATAGGTATTTGCCCCGCTCTCGGTCTCTCTCTGGATTCTGTAGAGGCTGTAGCAGTTTTCTCTCGCTCTCGTGGGCGGAAAAAGACTTGTCTCTCGCTGTATCCTCTTCTCCAAGCAACTTGGAAGTTGGAAGTCCTTCCACTTCGCTTTAGTACGTAAGGTGTTCGTCGTACCCTCGCACTAGCACTTCATCATAGTCAGGGTCGGAGGGTTTCACTTCCTTTTTTTTTCTTTTTTCTTTTATGTCTATTCTTTTTTTTTTTTGGGTGGTAAATCCCTGCCTTTTTTTAGGGCATGTTACTGCGTCTTTTTGCTTCAGAATAAAGGTGTAATTTATTTTTAAAAGATTGTTCATGATTCAGTTTCCAAAATGATGAATTATAAACAGCCCGTGACATATTAACAACTCTTTGAATGAATTATAAATGGGTTAAGCTTTAAATCATTTTGTTGCATTTTAGTTTTATTTTTTGGTTTAGAACTCGAAACTCGATGATGTAGAGCATATTGTATTAGTCAGCTGCACGATTGTCTATCCAGAAGGGCTCGCCAAATTTTTAGTTTTTTTTTTTTTTTGGCCAAAATCAAGCAATATTTCTAGGACCAGAAGATCGCCTCTTTTATACAGAGGGTTTGATTGGGAGGTGGGATTGTTCAAAATTAGGCATTGTTGTCCTTATAGTTTGTTCAGCTGAGAAATAAAAAAGTTTAGATTTTTGTTATTTCAGGCTGATCAATCTTTTTTCTCGAGGATTAAAGATTATTTGGTTAGAGATATAGGAGGGAGAGGGGAAGGGAGAGATAGGAGATGGTAGACGAATTGAAGCAGAGCCAGAATCTATGGTTGAATACTGCAGCGCAGTCCTCAAGCATAGTTGACATCGAAGCATTTCAGCCTCAGGAACATCAACTGCAACATTCCACGACTATCTCTGATGGCAAGATGGACTTCTTTGAGAGAGCATTCTCTGCTGCAGGAGCTGCTGTTTTCTCGGCTATTCTTGTCAACCCTCTTGATGTTGCCAAGGTACTAGTTCTTTGCATGTTATACTCTTTTAATAGCTGCATAAGTCATTTGGTCACGGAGAACCCAGTCACGGGGTGTTATCTAATTTATATTTCTGTAATTTGTGCTATAATCAGCAAACGCTGTAATCTATGATTGTGGGAATTTTATTTTTTTTTATTTTATTTTTTTACAGTTCTTTAGTAGAATTGACTTTTTGCTTAGTGTTTAAGTCAATGTAGCTTTGAGGCTACAGGAAATGAATTCTGTTTGATGAGGCAGTCATGTTGAATAGTGTAATTTTACATTTTGTCTTCATTTTATGTTATAGATTCTGGTAAATCCGTTGCATTCTAACTTTTTTTCCTTTTTAAATATATTTAGGATGTCTGGTTGAAAGTATAATGTGTAGTAGTTGAATAATTTTTCCTTATCTTTGAGTGCTTGTTTGTTTATGTTTTCATGCATTTTGTTTACTCACTGTTGTTCAATCATATTTCAGACAAGATTGCAAGCACAGGCGGCCGGGGTTCCATACTCACATCCACTAAGTAACCTTACAAGTCGCATGGCAGTGTTTGGACCAAACATGGTGACTTTTGTACCCCTCTCTTGGTTATGCCTTGTGTTGACCTTTTATTCCTTAGTAATCTGAACCTCAGAGAAATAATTGTAGATTTCTGGATTATCTTTTTGTTCACAAGAGTTTTTTTTTTATTATTTAATTTTTATGTGAGTGTTTTGGAGAGGGGAGATTGTACTTATAAGGAACTTTATCATTATAAAAATAAAAAAGAATTAACTGCTTTCTTTTTCCCTATTTCTCATAATTGTTGTTTCCTCCTTTCCAAGTCACCATGTAACTGGAATTTATTTTTCCTTTTGCATTTTGTACTTGAGTCCACAGAAAGTATAAGCATGTATGTCATTACAGGTCATCTTGCTGTTTGGCATAATCTTTATTTAAATTGATGGATTCCTGACTTAATACTAGTAACTGGTTTAACATGTTTGATTGAAATTTCTTTGCTTTCCTAGCTTTCTTTTTGCTTTTGTCTTGTCAATTCTGTTCTTTTTGCTTGTCTTAGTTTGCTGAGATTTGTTTCTTCAGATGTTTGCAGATTTAAGATGTTCTCCTTCATGCACTCGTGCTGGTGTCCATGGTACGGTATCAATATGCCCACCTGATTGCTTCCACTATAAAGGGACCTTGGATGTGTTTTATAAAATAATCCGACAGGTTAGTTTTCCCTTTGTTTGATGTCTGGAGAGATGGCTGTATGTGATGATTGAATCTGTCTACAAAGGTTAATTGGTAGAACTGAGAGGTTCTGATTGGTGCATAGCATCTATGAGGACATGATATAGCTTCATGTTCCATAAAAGTACTCGTCCTCTTGTTTGTCATTTCTGTTCTATAATCCTTTAGATCTAATGTAGATTTCTCTTGCAGGAAGGAATTGCCAGGCTATGGAGAGGAACAAATGCAGGATTAGCGTTGGCTGTACCAACAGTAAGTGGTTTGCAGCTCAGTTTAGATGCTTGGATACCCTTTTTTTTTGGGTTCAGCATGAACATCTTTGCAGTTCTGTTTCTAATAAACGTGAGTGCATCAATGTTTTCAACAGGTTGGGATCTATCTTCCTTGCTATGATATTTTCCGCAATCAGTTAGAGGAATTCACTTCGCAGAATGCGCCAAGCCTTACATTATATGCACCATTAGTAGCAGGTTCATTAGCACGGTCATTGGCTTGCATAAGTTGTTATCCTATCGAACTTGCTAAAACGCGGATGCAGGTATGATTAGTCATATTAGCTAATATGTGGTTTTCTTTTGTTTAATCTGGAGAGTGTTTTCTGTAATTGGAGGATTGAATGGTTTTGAGTGTACAACAAAAGAGATATACCTAGAATTGGATTGTAGGGCTTTGGACTGCTATATACAGGCTCAATATTCTTAAGTTTCCTGTTTTCTTACTTGTTGCTTCCCTACTTTGCAAGAAGTGTCTCCATGTTTTCCTTTTGTCAGTTCAGGCATTCAAGGATACCCACATTACCAAGAAGCCTCCAGGAATTTGGAAGACTTTAATTGAGCTTATCTCCAATGTCAAGAGCACTCCTAATAACCAGAGCTGTAAGTAGAATTGTGCTTCTTCAGATTGTTCAGGAGGGATTCATGCCTATTTCATGATGTTTGAGCTGCATGTCTATTTTTAAGGTGTTAACTTTCATCCATGTAAGCTGTGTCAGTCATATTTTGCTTTTTGAATTTTCCCTAAGAATTAATTATCCTTCATTTGTATGTGTCTGACTTCTTCAGAGAATGCGCTGCTTCTGTTTCTGCAATCGATATTCATTTTTGTCGAACAAAAAAAAAATGTTGGAGAGTTGGATTACTTTGTAACACCCTTAGAAAGTTTTTATGAATTTGTAAATTTATTTTCAAAGCTTTAGACTAGCACTTATACAAGTTCATCCTATTTCTTTCTCAATGATAACTAATCCTTCTGCTTATTCTATCAGTTACAAGCTTTTGTAGTCTTGTTCTTCTCAATGTATTATAAACTCTTACAGTACAAAGCTACCGTGTGTTGTGGACTGGCCTTGGTGCTCAGCTTGCACGTGATGTTCCTTTCTCCGCAATCTGCTGGTCAACACTTGAGCCGGTGAGATTCTGTTTTCTTGGTTTCTTCTGACTCTTCACTGATACTGGTTCTTATAACAACTCATTTGCTATGATACGAGGTGCTAAATTTGAAAATGACACTTGGGTAGGTAAGGAGGAGGCTTCTTGGTTTGATGCAAGATGATGCTAATGTTGTGAGTGTCCTTGGGGCAAACTTTTCCGCTGGTTTTGTTGCCGGAAGCCTTGCTGCTGGTGCTACATGTCCTCTTGATGTTGCAAAAACACGAAGACAAATTGAGGTATGGAAAAGAAAAAAGAATGATTATTCTACATAATTGGAATTTTGACGGCTTATTTCAGATAAATCATTGTACCACTTGAATTCATCTTTTAACATTTATTTTTGTTTGGACTATCCCAAACATAAATGAAGATTCCAAATGACGATAAAAATTTACTGACAGGAAGTGGTAAACATGCTCTTCGTCAGCAATTTTATTCACTTATCACAAGCATATAACATGTTTTACTGTATGATCCATAGTAGTAAATATAATTGGACCGCATTACTTTTATGTGGTGTCACATGAACTTGGTATGCGCTCTTTTACTATCTATAGTGCATCAAAATGGGTGGATGGCTAAGCATCCTTTCCCATATAAAATGTCTAAGAAGAGTTGAGTTGTGGACCTGATTCTATTGTGTGTCAGGAGGGCACCTTTGAAACTAATTTAAAAGAAAATTCACTCTTTGCTTCAGAGGGACAAGTTTTTAGAATGCTCACAGTATCATGACCCACTTAGTTGATTGATCATCAAGCTGTAGGAATATGTGTGGTTTTTTAGGTACGATTCAGGCTGTTTTCTGATAGTAGTACCTGTCTATGCCTGTTGAATGAATATATGCTCTCTGAGAAAAATCATTGAGAATGAAGTTTAAGTTCATTGTTATCTAATTCTATTCTCTAAATTCTTAGGCCAATAATAAATACTCATTTTGTCCTTGCACCTGTTGTGTACACAGAAGGATCCTGTCAGGGCACTAAGGATGACCACTAGACAAACACTGCTGGAGGTTTGGAGGTAGCGTCTTCTGACTTTTGAATTTTTTTTTTTTTTTTTTTCGTTGCTACACGTAGCTCATGACATTATCCCTGTTTAGATCAAATGCAAATCCATTTAGGCATGTTGCATTTTTTTAAGACAGATAGAATAGATGCTTCAGTTTAAAGAAACCAGAAGCTCGATTTCCCTAGAGCATGATTCACAGATTTCAACTTTTCTGCGGTCTGTTGTTTGTTATCATCTTCTTATATGGTTTTTTTTTTAACCCATTTAATCTTCTTGATTGCTGTCTGCAAGAAGTTGGGTTTGGGAATTTGCTGGACTATGTAAAAGTCAATTATGTTGCATCTGTAGAACTATGAAAATTTAGGGAATCAGCAGAATTGGTTGTCTCAGTAGAAATATCTGTTGGACCATCTTCCTGCCAAAATCTGTTTCATATTTCGCTTCTGACGTTTCGGAGTCTGAATTTGTAAATTTGATCGCACAGAGATTGGGGAATTAAAGGACTGTTTACTGGTGTGGGTCCTCGTGTTGCTCGTGCTGGCCCTTCAGTTGGAATTGTGGTTTCATTCTATGAAGTCGTTAAATATGTTTTTCATCGACAGTATGCCATTGAAGTGTAACATGCAGAGAACAATCCTATTTATCATTTGAAGGTTGGTTCTCCGCTGTTGAAAGAGCGTAGTTGCTGACTTATTTGAAGCTAACTCCCTAAGACGTTACAGGCAGTTTTGGTGATATGTTAGATCGTCCAACCTGCGAATGCCACAAATAATTTATCTCCTCAGTTATGTTTCTACCTTCTTGGGTGGTTTAGGAACTGATATGATATTTTGTAAAAAAAAATTTTGGCCGGTTAGCAGGTTTCTCTTGGGATTCATAAACATCTCAGTTAGCAGGAAACATATTTTTCTGTCTTGCGTCTTCAATGGGGATCCGGGCTTGGGAAAATTTTTTTTATTTGTTCCAACTAATTGAGCTGTGGAAGTTTACTATGTAATGGAGGGATTAGTTGGATTCCATTATGAGACGTGGGGAGTCCCCAATTTCCCGCCTCGACCCTACTTGAAATTGAACTAAAGCATAAAAGCATCCATCAATACAGTTGGATGCTATTGACGCTTCGTATGGGAGAGGCTATTAAAAGGTCCATCTGCGGATCAAGAACGCTTCCAGTCAGTGTGCCAAAAGGAAAATGCTTACTGATTCATCGGGGATTGTAAGCAAGAGCCAAAACGAATGTGGTTCGGGATAGAGGACTTTTTTGGTCTCCTTCCAGCCCATTGAGTTGTGGATAGCATGCTTACAACTTAAATAAACTAGTAATATTTAATAAGAGTAAATTTTATATACACTAATAGTACGTATACTATTTTCATTGGATCCATGACATATATGCAAAAATTAAATTTTAAATTCAAATTTTATACAGTTGTCATTCATCCAACATTAACAGTGTATGTACTGTTACTGTAGGAAAGATTAATTGATTTAATAAAGGATTAATATTCTATGAACGTTGCATACATTATTATGTTTAAATGAATATTACGTATATTGAATTTGAATTTCAAATCTAAGGCTTTGTTTGGATTGTATTTTTTATAGAAAAAATACTGTAACGATTTGATATACATGAGATAAAAAGATAATTGAAAAATATGTCTACAGAAAACGTAGTAATTTTTCTTTGGAAAATTGTAATATAAACTAGCAGTAAGTTTTACTGATACAACATTCGTCTAACGATTGTGTACATATTATCAATACATATAATATTTACTCTTTAATAAAATGGTGAATGGTTGGCAACCTAACTTAAATTTCGAACACAATACATCAACCATGAGAGCAATATGAACATCTATGGAACTAAAGAATACTGCTAAAATCCATCACCTAACCAGATTATTTGTTTCTCATGTGTGGCAAGAGAAGGGTAAGAAAATAGCGGGCTAGGTTTCTTTTTTTTTTTTTTCCCCATTAAATTTTTGGTGACCGGCCAAACTAGTTATTGGCGACATTGTTCTAATAATGTGCTCCTGGTACATGAGCGAATTTGTTGTGCTCGGAGTACGATGGAAGAAGAAAATTTGTACGGTTCCCTTCATTTATCTTTTGTTGTTTGACCAAAATTTTAAAGCCAGCTGAGAAGCAGAGGCAGAAGAATTCAGCTAAATCATCAACCGTTAAGTGAAATATTCGACATAGCTTCTATGCAACAAATTTTCTTCTTTTTGGAATCAAAATATATGTACTTTTTGGCTTGAAGATATCTGTAAATTTGTCTGACAAAGTCTGAATCCTTTTTCTCTTAGCTCAACATGGGAATGTTCATATTTCCTCCAACTCCAACGCTTCTTGGCCACAAAACTATGTCAATTGATGGATGCGAAACCCAAAAAAATGGAAAAATAATAATAAATAAATAAAAGTCCGTACTACTGCTGATCCCTAACAAAAGAGGAAAAAAAAAAGAGTAAATATACTCTTCTAATTAAACAAAAAATTGAAAGACCCGATAAAAATTAGAAAAAAAAAATCCCAGAAATCAAATAAAAAAAGGAAAGAAGACTACGAAGAAACTATACAGACCAAAAACCCGATAAAAAAAAAATCCGGCTACTCTGGAAAATGATAAAGGATAAACAAAATAAAATAAAAATCATCAACCGAGTCCAAATTTTTGAATGAATGTTGCCTCTTCTGTCTAATGTGCCATAAAAAATCAATGTTGAATTTGGTTGAAAACTGGATGTTTGCTTCTTCCATTTGCTTTCCCTCTTCCTTCAGATTTTGTACAAGTGATTTTGAATGAAGGCCGTGATAAAGATGATAATTGATGAAGAAGCACGTCAAAGATTATTTAGTGAATGATGTATGTCAACGCTAATGCCAGCAGCATCAGAAAGTAGGCTATCCCCTGATCTATCGCTGTACCTGCCAAAATTAATTTTTTTTTTAAAAAAAAACCATTAATACATTTATTGAATATATTACTAGTGTTGCTGAGGAGGGATTAAAGGTAAGTAAAATGTTGGATGGGGTTAAAGAATCTGTACCGTCGCTGCTGGTGGGAGCAGGAGCAGGGGCATTAGCCATGGCAGCGGCGGTGGGGAAAGCAGTGGCTAAGACGAGGCAGATGACAGCCACCAATGCAATTGAAGCCCTTGACACCACCTCCATTGTTGGGTAGAGTAGTTTTGTCTCCGAAAGAATATTGGTTTCCGTTCCTGTGCGATGCGAACAGAAGAATATTGGATTTCTTTACACCCGTTCCTCTGCGAACAGCGGCTGCGCCTTTGGTTGAGGGAGGGGGAGGAGGAGCCGCAGCCGCAGAGTATGGGAGACAAGAAAGCGGTGACAGGAACAACGTATATGGCTATATGTTTCCTTCCAGGGATTTACGGCTTCAATTACTTCATCCGAATGAGATTCCCCAAAGTATATATAAGACAGCGCAGAGGTTGAGACTTGAGAGAGGAAGGCGGCCAGCCCCCCAATTCGCATAACGCATAACGATGTCCATCACCCTTCCATTCCCGTTGTGGGACCCACGCCCCCCGCAATTGCAGTGCGTGCACTGGACCGCACTTTCCCATGTGACCGTTATTTGAATTTTTCCTTTTCTTTTTTTTTGTTTTTTTTTTGATTTTTTTTATCCCATCCACCCCTCTTTCAAATATTTGAGACAACTCCATTGAATTTTTATTTCTTTTCTTTATAAGTTTATTGTTGTTTGTATATTTCCTAACTTCATTCTTTCTTTCTTTGTTTTTTTTTTTTTTTTTTACAAAATTTGGGTGGCGCTTTGAATTACAGCACTTGATGCTGCGTTGTTATTGAGTGCCACTCTGTCATGTTTTCCTTTCTTTGTCTTTTTTTTTCCCCACTTTTTGGAACCTTCTGTTTTTAACCGATTAATTAGAGGTTTAAGCTTTCAAGAATCTTATTGCTGTCCCAATCATAAAATATTTATTATTCTTACCAAAATTTGAAAACGCTACCACTTCTTTCTTTAGAGGTTTGTATCATATTGTTTTTGTTAGCCGCCGCCCCGAAAATGCAAAACGAGGTGAAGGATTCCAAAATCAGAAGAAGAATGCATATATTTTGGAGGGGTGAATTTGAATACTGTCAAAACCATGGAACCAAATTACTCAAATGTGCCGAGGAGACTTTCATCAAATGGGTAATCTCTGAAAGATCACTAGTCCACACAAAGCATTGAGTGTGTTTAGATAGGAGATTATTTGAGATAATATTTTAAAAAGATATTACAACATTTGTTTGATCTGATTTATGTGAGATAAAAAAAAAAGTAGTTGAAAAATGTGTTTATGATACAAACAAATAAAATTGTGCAAGAGAATGTGTTTCTATTAGAAGAATCTTATATATTTTTGCACGTGACAAGTTACTTCTTAATTTCGTCTAATCATTAATAACTTAGATTATTTTTAGATAATAATAGATAGAAACAATGGCTGTAAAAAAAAAAAAAAAAAAAATCCTTGGCTTAAGTAAGTCCTTTCTCGTCCAAAACAACGCTTCTATTAGTAGACAAGCGAAAAATTGGGTCATATGCCCATATATATTTAGATCCTCCTTCCAACAACTGATATGCAGTTCATGATCCTAAACCAAAATGAAGTATTTAGCTAAACTATTACTTTTTTTTTTTTAAAACCCTCCCCACCTCCTCTATTTCCCACCCAAAGTTGAATTGACATGTCAAAATCGAGGTATATCCAACTATGTTGATCCGTCCAAATTCGTCCACTAATAACTTGTTAAAATTCATCCATTAATTTTTAATGGGTCTAAAGAGGTAACCAATTAAACCCATTTAATTGGTGGATAGTGGATTCACTCGGTTCACCCATTTATACCCAATTATGCATTTAAACTCAACTTTTAGTGAATATTAAGCAAATAAATTTGAATTTCTTACCAATCTAATAACAATAAAATACAAAAAAAAAAAAGTTAAATTTTTAGTAACTCATAAATGGATAATTGGAAATATCCATATCCATTTAATAAATGGATATAAATGAGATCCATTTATTTAAATAGGACATAAATAGGTTGAGCCTATTATATCGATTACCCAATTATGTCCCACTCAAATATATCCGAATCATCTATTTTGAACCCCTTACTTGTCAGCTGCGAATCAATCACTATCTTTTTTTTTCAGGTGGGGGTTGGGGGTTGGGTGTGATAGGTGTTTATCACTGTTATACAGCCGCCAACGATAATTGTGGCGCGGCCAGAGAGGAAGCCTAACGTCTTTGACTAGCAAATCAACAAAGCATTTCTTAGATAGTTAGATCATAGATGTCGATGCAAGCAAACCTGTGTAGCTAGTTTGTGAGTTGAGGATAGAAAAGAAAAGAAGACAAAGGTTAAGTTACGAGAGAAAAGAAAGAATAAGAAAAGAAGAGAAGAGATTTTAATGTTGTTTGGGAGTTTTACGAAAGAAAGGAGGTGATTTTGGACATATTGATCAATAAATATTTATTCAATAGTTTTTTAAGGATAGAATGGGTAATTTAAAAATTTTTTGCAGCCTTTACTTTGCTTTCTGCCCGATTTGGGCCGAAAATTTTTTTAAACTGTAGCTGCCTCTTCTTCCTTCCAAATCTGTTAGATTCTCTTCCTTTATATTTCACTTAAAACTGTCAAACGTGGGAGATGCTACCCCTCTCTTCCCTTCTTTTCTTTTCTGCTCAAATCTCATCTCCCAAACTAGGCAGTAAAGATTAAATAGCTAAACATTGAAGTTCAATTACGTTAGAGAAACCACAATCTACAGAGAAACCCAACCAATCTACAGTGAAACCACAATACGTTAGAGCTCATACGGCAAGTACTAAAGGTCTGTACTCTTCAGTGAATGTGCAAGGATAGTAGAAATAGAATTAATACACTCTGGATAATATAGGTATGCCTTCTTACAAGGTCCATGACAGTCCACTCAAGGGGTGAAATATGAATGTACCATTAAAAAGGCTTCGGCTTATTGCGAACCGGAGCATCGCTCATAGATGTAGAAGTGACCAACCGAACCTCTCCTGGAAATCTATATCCTTGGTGAGATGGTGATTGGCACAAGGGCAATTATTCCTCGAGTAAAAGTGCAAATGAAGCCAAGGGAACACAAAGGCGTAATAGTACAGTAACAAAGGTCATGCCTAGAATGCATCCACCTATCCATGTTGCAAATATAAGATTCGTCACCCATGTATATTAGTTCAGGAATCAGCTGCCAGAGATGCAAAAAGTTGCCACAAAGAACTATAAAAAGTTTTTAGAACCCCAGTGGCCGATAGTACATTTTCTGCAGTTAGTACTACGCACTACAGTCAGGGTATTCTGTAACTCATCAAGATAATACGTCAGAGAAGAGAAAAAACACTTTCTAGTCTAATCACATGCAGCAAACCATGAGAATCTGCAGAACATATGCAAAACGAACAGGATAAAACATTTACAAAACAGCTGACAAGACATAGGATACCTCAAAAAGTAGTTTTGCCTCCAATTCCCTATCGTCTAAAACATTTGATGCTTATGCACAACTTTAAACGCCTTTATCTCAGCCATTTAAGGCCGTCCAAAGAGGATCCTCGTTGCTCTGATATATCTCATACAATTGTTTAGCATAACGTGTTGCCAGCGTTCTACATTGTTCGAGCCATTTTGGATCACGTGCTTCCAATTCTTCTACAGATTTCACCAGGTCACCTTGTGGATCCCCGTCAGTAAGAAATTCACCCAATGACGTACCCCTACAAAGTCGTAAACAGCTTATTGCAATCTATACAACCTATCATTCTTCTTCATTCATCAAATAAACTATATAACTCAATATTGACGTGCTGTAGATCTCAAGGGATCCTGTAGCATCAAATTCAAGGCAATTAGAAATTTTAGCAAAGACGACGAGAACACATCAGCATTTACATTTTCAATCAGTAAGAAGCACTCCTTGTGGCAGGGGCTCTAGTTTGTTTCTTTTGGTAGACCTTAGCACAGTGACTACTAATAAGCACAAAATATATAAGAACCTTTTATTGCAAAAAATTTACTTTGCAAATACATGCCAGCATGCAAAAGAAGCACACTCAAGAACCAGAAACCAAATACATGCAATAGATTCATTTTAAGATTCATAACAAAGTTTCCTAGATAGATACATAGACAGCTAAATGTCTCAACACCTGCACCCTCCCAGGATGAAAAGATGACCAATATATATTATCTATCAGGTGGCTCCCCAACTTACTATCTGTGTACAATTTAACACCCAAATGCAAGCTCTGTATCTGCCCGGGTGTGTATATATAACAGCAAACACATTATGTATATTTACATTCGCACGTCTGTAATGTACATTAGGAACAAAAAATGTGCATATTGAGAGTGAAAAATTCCTAAAGCATGAGCAATTCATATCTTGAGATTGACATATTGCATACCTGCGTGCATCACACTGGTTAAATCCTCTTTCATTACGCACTATTGTTGCTTTATGAAACTTTTCCTCAGAGGTCTGCTGGCGATAAAGAGCACAGACAGCCTTCATACAGAGCTGAATGTCCTTACCAAAAGCAGCTTGCATATCTGCCTGGAATTCCCACTTCACTTTATGATCTTTGTGCCTTCCAATGGTGGCTATGATAGCTTTATAGTCAAGACTGTCATCAGATGCATCATCTGATTTACCAGAAAAATCACCACCAGACAATAAACCATCACAGTTGTCATCATCTTTAGGATCTTTAGAAGCACTGCCTCCTTCTGACTCAGAGTCATGTACAATAAAGTCATCTTCTTCACCGTCTGACTCATTCTCTTCTTCTTCATCATCTGAAGAAATCATATTTGTTGGTATTCCACAAAGTCGCTCAGTCCGGATTCTCTTTGAAATTCTAGGCGAGCTTTTCTTTGAAGTGCCTTTCTCTTTCAAATTTCTCAACGTCACCAAGCGCCGCCTAACTGCAGGTTCTCCCTGTTTGTCTGGGGAAGCAGTAGCCATCCTAGAATTTGTCCTTAGCCTACTAATAGGCAAGCAATCATCCGTATCAGTTTCGCTGTCACTAGCAACTATTTTGGCAGCTCTTTTCCTTTTAGAAGTTGACATAAAGGGGGCAATTCCAACTTGGCAAGACACATCATCATCATTAGTTTGGTCAATAGCACTAGCCAAATTCTTTGTACAAGGAAACTGCTTTTTATCCAGAGTAATCGCTCCTCCGTAATCAGTTGATTCGCAGGCCTTTTTACTTGTGTGCAAATCAAGAGTACTCAAATAAGAGACATTTTCTTCAGCCTCATTGTCACTGATGTCAATAATACTAAGGGAAGAAGATCTAACACCACCTGGTGTTGTAGGAGCGATCTTCTTACTGGGGCTCCCTTCGTCTCCAAAAACTAACTGCTTCCTTGCTCGACTACCAGATCCCATACGATTTTCAAAAGGAATGCCTCTGTTTCCTTCGTCTACATGTGTTAAATTTGTACAAAATGCATCAGCTCTAGGAGTGGCAGCACCATTGACTCCACCTGGAAACCCTTTTGCTCCAGTAATCTCTTCCATGCATGCTCCAGGTGATGCCATGCCTACTTTGGCTGTTCCATTCAAGTTACCTTCCCCTTCTACAGAGGTCAAACGCTCTTCCAACTCCAATACCTGGGACTCCAATTCTCTGCACTTTACTTTCCAAACTTCAACCTCACTTTCAGCCTTCTTCTTCTCACAGAGCAAAACCTGATTCTCAATCATCAAATCCACAACCTTGTCAGCCCCTGCATCTTCCATTAAATCAACAAAACCTTCTACCCCCTTTTCCACTCCATCCATAGACCTCTTACCATTCGAGGAACAAGCAACTTTCTCCTCAAGCTCTTGGTTTCTTTTCCTCAAAGATTGAACCTCATCTTCTGTCACAAGCTTTTCGAGTTGTAGTGCACTGTGCTTTCCCTCCAGAGATTCAAGCTCACTTATCTTCTTCTCAAACTGGGACATCAACGCCACGAGCCTCTCTTCTGCCTGCTTGAACTTCTTTTCCCATCCCCAACAGTTACTGCAGCACTCTAATTCTCTCTTTACAGACGAAGTATCATGATTGTTTTCTTTGTTTTCCATTACTTCTAATTTAACCCCAGCATCAGCCGTGGGTAGTATTTCGCCTATATGCATCATCTTCTTTATGTCTGGATCACAACCTCCTTTTGATACGTTGTCTATTAGTAACTACTTTCAGGACCAGACCCTGATTCCATATAACCCTGGTTTCCAGAAAACTACTACTTACTCTAGTTTGTACACAAAACTAAAAACCCTTTGACTGAAAATCCAAGCACATGGAACCCACAAGCAAACATGCCCTACTAAGTAGAATAAGATATTAAAACCAAGAACCCGTCCAAGACAGATTAAAAAAAAGGAGACATACAGGGGAGGGGGCGGACGGCCGGAGAAGGGCAAGCTAGTCCGAAGTTTGCTTCTGCATTAGTGTTTAAAATCGTTTTGCCAGTCAATTCTGTTTCTATCTCTGTAACTCATATTACAGTTTCATACTAAAAGCCAGGCAGCAACTTGCGCATTAGGAACGAATTTATTGGCAAGAAATCAAAACAGATAAACTTTAAAAAAAAAAAAAAGCATAAAAAAAAAGGCGTACCTTAGAAGACTGAATTACTTACAGGGTAAGGGAGGGGGAGGACTGGAGGAGCAGCAGCGGGGAATAATTGCTAGGGCTAAATTGCTAAAGTGAAAGTGGGAATTTCAATTATCACCAAGAGTAAAATGTTTTACTAGTATAATCCACACCGGTTGGCGACAAAAATATTGGCTATCAGTTGAAATTCAGTACCCCAATCAAAAAAGAAAAAAAAAACCCTTTGTATTGATTAAATTTGAACGTAATATTGGCTATCAGTGTGTTATATATTATTTTCATTTTATTTAAACATACTAATTTGTTTGTATCATCAATATATTTTTCAATCATCTTTTTATCTCACATGCATCACATCAAAAGAATACTACAATATTTTTTTACAAAATTATCTCAAATAATTTACTATACAAACACAAAATATTTCTTGAATACCTGGTAGAATATTCATGTACGACTTTCTCATATTTTACAAGTAGAAAAGTTTGATTCAACAGGAGAAAAAGAGGCAAAAATTGGAATAGAAATATCGTGTTTGGATAGGAGATTATTTGAAATAATTACTGTAGCACTTTTTGTGATGTGATGTATGTGAGATAAAAAGGTAATTGAAAAAATAAAAAGGTGTATTGAAAATTGTAATGGTGATGTAAGCAAATAAATTTGGACAAATAATCTCCTGTCCAAACACACATATTTGATTCGTCTTATTCAAAAGTTGGCAAGTGTTTGGATAGCATTTATGTATTAAAAAAATTATTTATTTGTATTACAAATATATTTTGTAACATATATTTTTATTTTACATATATCATATTATAAAAAATGTAATAGTAATTTTTGCAAATAATATCTCAAATTAACTCCTATTAAAGCACACTCGGTTTAGTAGGTTATTCACAATTTTTTTTTAAATCATGACCTTGTTTAGTTTCTTTTCACACCTTTTGAGTGTTTTTTTTTTTCAAAATACATAATAGGGTGTGCAAGTTCATTTTTATGATTTTTAAACGCATATCCCCCCCCCCAACCCCCACACCCAAAACACACACAAAAAAAGTGCACTTAGTAGGTTTAAAGTATTTCGAAACTTTTGGAAATTTGTTGGTTATTTAATTAAGATAGAAAAAAGGAGATAACTAGTTATACACGTCATTTCTTTTATGCGCAAAACTCAAGTACCATGATTAACCGATTACAAATTTTTTTTTATTAATTGTTGGTTTTGTATACGAAAAATGTTATTTCCATTGTATTTTTTATTATTTATATTCTATCATTTATTTTATCATATAGTTTATAAATAAAAATTATGTAATCAAAACAACAGTGAGAGTATAATTAATAATTTTTATTTATTTTATCATATAGTCTATAAATAAAAATTATATAATTAAAATAATAATAAGAGTATAATTAATAAAAATGAGAGTGAGTGCGAATAACATTTTCCTCCGTATAATCATAGCAAGCAAGTGTATTTTCCTAGCTTAGATACCAAGAAGTAGAAGTGACAAAATGGATTCATATCCATCAATCCATCCATATAAACTAACCTTAAATGGATTTGGATGATCCATATAAATTTAATGGTTTTAAATAGATAACCATTTAAATCCAATTATGTTGGTGGATTTAAATGGATTATCCATCTTATCCATATACATACATTTAACTTAAAAATAGAAAACACATTTATAAAAATGTGAGATAAAATCTTGTGGGACCATCTATTCTTTTCTTCATAACTTCCTCATATGTCAAATTAATTTTGTGGGACCACCTATTTTTTCCTTCATAACTTCCTCACATGCCAAGCTGCCAATAACATTAATTGCATTTTATTTGCTTATAGTTCCTAGACTTCTTCCATCCTTTTCAAAATTATATTTTAGTCTCTACTCTTGTTTTTTTTAATTAAACTCTCATGTAATGATTGCAAACATTTATATTCTTAAGTAAAGAAAAAGCGAGAATGCAGCATGCAATGTCAAAATAATTTTTATTTTTTTAATTCTTTTATTTATAAAAAGAATTTTTCTAACAAGTGTCTCCGCAACATTGGTTAAGATATGTAAATGACACCTTTTTTTTTTCCAAATCCTCGTACTCGCAATTCCTCTCCCCTTATCACCTAATCCAACTATCCAAAAAAAAAGACACCTAATTTACTAAGTAATATAAGATAGCTTGTATATCAACGGTACAATAAGGAGTTTCATACATTTTTAGGTACTACGTGCACATATGATGAAAATATTTTACTTGTCAAATAACATAATATTTCTTATTAGAACTCCACTTTTATTCAAGACATCACTCTTGAACAGGAGTGCAAAAAAATGGAAACGTAAACTTCTTTTCACTATAAAGCCGTATTCAATTCATTCAAAAGTTATAAAAATGTAGCCAAGTTCTTAATTGTTCATTATTTTACAAAATGATACTTAAAGTAATAACGAAAGGTTAAATTGACCACAGCAGTTAAATTTTCTTGGAACTAAACTAATTTTATGAAGTACTGAAATAGAGTAGTAGTACAAGCATTTGTTATTACCAAAAGGTTTTAGGTGATTTAAGGTTAGAACTTTGAGGATTTGTATTTTTTGGAAAAAAACATTTGGATCTTAAATTTAGGATTTGGGAGAGTAAATGGATAAATGTATGGATCATGATTTACACTATTCATTTAAATGACATCCATTTAGATCCATTTATTAAATAATTTTAATTGGATTGGATCAATTTGATCCACTATCCATTTAACTAAAACCATTTATCAACCATATATCCATTTTACCACTTCTACCAAGAAGTACTTGTGTTTCGAAAAGAGATTACCTAGAGGGCTGCGGGGCTTCCTTTTAGCTTGTGTAGTAGTATTTGGGTTCAGATCGTTACTCCTTAAAGCCCTAAAAATAACTCTTTGAAAAAAAAAAGAAGAAGAAGAGAAAAGCCTGGAGCAAAGAGCACTAGAACACGAAGCAAGCTGAACAAAGAAGATGAAATCTGTTGGGTTATTTCATAGATTAAGCACAATTCACAGACAAATCCCAGCTTCTCCAGCCGTTAAATTTCTCAAGCATTCCTACAATTTAGATCAGACGCAACCCATGTGTATTTTCTCAGAGGAACCAGAACTGAAGGAGTTTATAGATTTTATTGACAACCTCAAGAACTATGAAAAGGCTGGTGTCCCTAAAGGCGCAGGAACTGACTCTGATGATGGGTTCGATCTTGGAAGGATGAGGCGGCTAATGCAACTTCTGGGTAATCCTCAGTGCAATTTTAAGGTCTGTTTTCTCCTCGCTTTACCATCCTTCTTTTAATTCCTTGAACTCTTTTTCTTGCTGAACAGCTGCTAGCTTCTGTTATCCGCTCTTTTTGCTTTGTTTAGGTATCAATATAATTTGGTATACAAAAAAAAACCCCCCAAATTATATTCCGTAATGCTCTATCATTATCAAAATATACGACGTTTTGATTTGTTTCTTTTTGAAATTCTTGAAATTATTGGCGAATGCGAAAAATTCTGCCTTTGCAAGCTTTACATCTGCTGATTGGATACTTTGATGGACTACGGATACTTTGTGTTAGTAGTTTTTAGCTGTTGCGGAGGATACTTGTTTCTTTGCACTACTAATTTTTCCTTACAGCACCTTTTGAACGTCCACTAATTTGTACCATGCTAGAATTTTGATTGGCTTGATATGTAAAACAGGCTGTTCACGTTGCTGGGACAAAGGGAAAAGGGTCAACGGCTGCATTCCTCTCCAGCATTTTACGGGCACAAGGGTATTCAGTCGGTTGCTATACTAGGTGCGGTTCATCCCTTTTTCCCCTTCTTCCTAACGTTAGCATTCTGATTAAGATGAACAGATATCCATTCTGTCTCTCAGAATTCTGGATTTGACGAGTCATTATTGTTTCTTTGAACAGTCCACATATACGAACTATCAGGGAACGCATAACACTGGGTGCATCAGGAGACCCTATACCTGCAAAGACATTGAATCATCATTTCCAAAGTTTGAGGATGGTTCTTGAAAAAGCAATAGAACTTGAAAATGGTTGTCTTAGTCATTTTGAAGTATGAGCTTGTGTACAACACCTTTCTTTTAGTTGACCATTTGAAGAGTGATTATGTCTTTTTAGGCATTCGAGCAGTTAGGCAATTTTGAAGTTGGTGCCTGAGTTTATATTTCAGTCTTGATCTTTCCATGAGTTTCTGTGTTGTGTACTCCAATTTCTGTTGGCTGTGTGTTTATTCTGTCTTTTGGTCAGGTTCTCACAGCTGTGGCATACAGCCTATTTGCTCGAGAGAGTGTTGATATCGCAGTTATTGAGGTATCCGACTTTATTTTGACTCCTATGTTTTGGAGTCTTTACTTTTTTTCCATGCCTCTTTCTTTTTGTCCCAAATACTATCTCTATTTCGGAATTGTTTTTTTGGAAATCTTAACCATTTCACAGGTTGTTAATTTCCCTTTCCACCTGTCTCTTCTTCAAAGTGATCTTCAAATAAAATGCTTCTGGCTCTTGTTTGAACTGGTATTAACTTTTTCCCCCCCTTTCATCTATCACATAGGCAGGACTAGGTGGAGCACGTGATGCAACTAATGTAATTCCAAGGTCTACTCTTGCTGCTTCAATCATAACATCAATTGGTGAGGAACATCTGGATGCACTTGGAGGTTCCTTGGAAAGTATTGCAGTTGCAAAATCAGGAATTATTAAAGATGGGCGACCAGTTAGGTGGTTCTTCTACACATTCCTTCTGTATGCTAGTTTAGCAGTGGACTTTACCAGATTTACACTCGTGAAACTTGAGTTGCATTAGGTGACTATACCATTCTCACAATATTCTTTGGTTAAGCATTTGTTGTGGAGTAAGTGGTTTCTTGTAATGGAAGCACTGCATTGCTGTTTTGAAGCTTGTAAAGTTTGTGTTTTGGTTTAAGAAGAGTAAGGTAAAATCTATAGCAGATAGTTAAGAACAGGGACTCATTATGTGGATAGACCACCTAAATAGTTTTCTAACTGCAACCTGAGTTGCCTAACATATTGTAAGAGATGTTCTTTTTCCTTGTTTGGTTGTAAATTTTCAATACAAGATCAGTTGTTCGGTGAACATTGTTTTTCTAAGGTGGTTTATACTTTCATAGTAACTGTAGTATGATAGAGGAAACTTTTTCCTGTCCATTATAAACTTTTGCCTTCTGGTTTTCGATCATAAGTTAGTGTTGTGCTTGCTTGAATATGTTTTCCTGTTACCTTTTGCATCACGATTAGTTATGACACCTGAGTTCTGATTATGGGGAAATCTCAGTTGAATCACGTTTATAGGGAAATCTCAGTTCTGATTATGGGGAAATCTCAGTTATGGTTTTCAATCATAAGTTAGTGTTGTACTTGCTTGAATATGTTTTCCTGTTACCCTTTGCATCGCAATTAGTTATGACACCTGAGTTCTGATTATGGGGAAATCTCAGTTGGTTCTAGGTGGGCCATTCCTTCCACATATTGAGCGTATTCTTCGTGATAAAGCATGCTCCATGTCTTCTCCTGTTGTGTCAGCATCTGATACTGGAAATAGAAGTACTCTCAAAAGCCTTGACAGAATGAGCGGCAGACCTTTCCAATATTGTGACTTGGTGCTTCAGATTGAGAAAGATCTTCAGTTGGTATATAAGTTACTAATTTTGCATTCATTTGATTACTCGTTTTTAAGTCTCACTTGCCTTTCCTTAGCTGCTTTATGTGACTCATCAATCATTGTGCTCTAGCATCTGATCTACTTCTTCGTGGTAATTGTGCATTTTATCTGCTCATTGCTCCAATTGTGCAGTTTATTGAATTATTCAATGTTAAGCTATCCATGCTTGGTCATCACCAACTTAAAAACGCTTCAACTGCCACTTGTGCCGCACTATGTCTTCGTGGTCAAGGTGAGAAACAATGAATGTAATTGAAATGACCCACTTGTTTCAAAAGTAACATAATCATTGAGACTTCAGAGCTTCTAATAGAAAACATAATAGGATCACGTCCATTCTAAGATTTAAAATTTGAGTATTTAAGTCTTGCAATGTCGCAAGCTGATTCTTTAGACAATATTATCTTATTTGTTACAGGCTTTTCATGATTGCATATGCTCATTTTTCCAATCATTTCTCTTCGCATTTCTTGTTTTGTGATTCTAGGATGGGAATTATCAGATGAATCTATTCGTGCTGGTCTAGAAAATGCATTTTTGATTGGAAGAAGCCAAATTTTGATACAAAATGAAGCTGAGAGGTTAGGACTATCAGGAGCAACCATACTGCTCGATGGAGGTTGGTTTGTGAAGTCTTCACTTTATTTTGCAAATATTTCTTTGTAAAGCTGTTATGATTTTTAAATTTTTCTGTTGAGGATTATGATGATGGTGCTGTGCTGCCTTATCGTTTTCAGCTCACACCAAGGAATCTGCTAGAGCTTTAGCCAACACCATCGAGATGGCATTTCCGAAAGCAAGATTAGTTCTAGTTGTTGCCATGGCAAATGACAAAGATCATTTGGGTTTTGCAAAAGAACTGCTTTCAGGTTTGACTACATCTGGAATAGGGAAAACTAACCGCTCAACAGCTGGATGTGCTTCCCCTCATATATGCCTTTTCTGTCTTCTACTTGGCAGCTAGATATCTGGAGGCTGTGTTTTTTGCTGAAGCCAGCATTGCTGGAGAAAAATCTCGAACAGCATCAGCATCCTCATTACGAGGCTCTTGGACCCAAGCATCAAGGGAGCTGGGAATTGATATTCGGGATTACGTTAATGAACCTGAGGTTAAGGATCTAAATCTTAATCACGCTGAGAGATCAGAACGCCAGCCCATATTATTTGCTGAGGGATCCTTAATGGCCTCTATCAAAGCTGGAGGTCAGATGCTTGGGCCTGGTTCTGGATGTCAAACTGGAGTCATTGTAGTTACTGGATCTCTGCATATTGTAGCAGCCGTGCTGGGCTCTCGACAGGGATAAAGACATTTATTTGTCATGAATCATGAATAACTGACTGACTTTGTGTTATCTGTGTATCTTTCTTGCCAAACGTTTTTGTTTTCAAAGAAAAAACGAAACAAATTATAGAGCGAACACCCAAAAAAAAAAAAAAAAATTGGAAAAGAAAGAGAATCTTTTCCTTTCCTTGGGGACCATAAAGTTTCAGAAATTCCTAAAATAAGAAACATATGCAGTTGGCTTAAATTTACATTTGCCAACCACCTCGCTTCCTCTTCAGTCGCTATCAATAAAAAAAAAAAAAATTTTTGAAAAAATGCAAATTATCCTACTGATTTTACCTTTCATTCTTTTTTTTTCAAGAAGAACGGTAACATTCTACCCTTCCAAATTCGCGGTCTCTTTTTTCTTTTTTTATTAGTACAGGTACATATGAAATTAGAAGACGCCATTGATTGCGTATGACTCATCAAAAAAATATATATATAAACAATAGCAAATAGTAACAAAATATCGCATTGCAGGCCTGCAACTACGTACGAGGAGAGTCGTGCATAGTTTTCAAGACCATCCCATTCACAGCTTTTCCCGAAAACCTTTCCTTTCTGTCGAAAGTGTTTTAAGAGGGCCAAAAATTTAACAGCCGGAAGCAGCATGGTCGGGCTTCGGATGTGCTAAACAATAATATCTGAATTTATTTGGTGCCTTGAATAATGAAGAAAAACGGAGGAATAACGAAAGGGAGGGCCGGGGCGCTGCACCAAGACCCAAAAGGGCCAACATCCACATCGACAGCCACCTCCCAACCGTTATACGTCAGGATTGGGACTTGACCTCCAAAAATGGGACATCAAATCGATTTGGCAATCAAACCAATTGATGGTGGGTCCTCGGTGACTTCTACAAATTCCACGATGCAAATATGCAAGGAATGGTTGTTCGTTAATGCTAACTGATCTGCCATGTATTTCTACTGCTCAGGGAACTAAAGGAGTTGGCAGTGTTAGGATCCAAGCGCGGAATAAATAACTATTAAGATATCAAGTATTCAACGATTTAATGACAAACAAGTCACAAGCATGAAAGATAAACGACACACAATATTTAACGTGATTCGGCTCCACCATTGAGCCTACGTCCACAAAGAGAAACATGTTCTTTATTCTGAGAGGAAAACCCTATACAAGAATATAACTTGAAACCAAACCCAACTCTTGTATACCACATCTCATCTCCCAAAAACCCTCTCTCACCACCCATGTATAAGGCTACATGTCGCCCTTGCGTGTCTTTGTGTAGTATGCCAACCCACCTATTTATAGAGAACATTATCTAACCAAAAGCTCAAACAACAACAGGAAACCAAATCTAATTTCTAAACTTGTATAGAATAAGAAATAACTTCTAATCCTGAACAAAATAGGAAATTTCTTACCTACTACTTCAAGTAATTAAAATCAATTAGAAAACTAATTACTTCTACACAAAACAAGAAACCTACCTAAAAGAAATTAAGCCAATTTCCTAGCAGGTAGCGTGAGGTGAGAGGAAGATTCAACAAGATTAATTATCGTTAAATGCTATTGCAGGCACTGAAAAAGCAAAAAAAAAAAAAAAAAAGGAAAAAGAAGAAGAACCAATGCTTGGTGCCACAGTACTCAACACTAATTCATAGGTTTCGTGGTCGAATTGAATGGTGTTTCAGAAGGAAATGAATGAAGTATGAAGGACCCACGTATTGAATTCATCTTTGGCTTGAAAATTTGTCCTACATTCTTCCTTAATTGCATATGGTGTCCAGACTACAGAGGACAATTGGGCTTTAATCAATTGCGCGCACTAGATTCCGATCGAGTTTTCATTTTGAATGCCTTGGATTCGTTATTCGTATGTGCATGGCTGGTTAAACAAGTGTACGTAACGTAAGTAGTCAATCTACTGAATCGCGTATACGGAGTGGAGTAATTAATCAAATATGCAATGTCCCGTGGAAACAGGCTACGTAGTTAATACAGCACGGCCACACCCTTTGGCACTGATTCTGCAAAATCGGTGCAATCTTGCAGAATTCGTTGAGTTTTGTCAAATAAATGGTGTCCCCGCGATCTCATTAATAAAGCCCGTTCTTGTTTTCTAAACAAAATTAAAAAAAAAAAGAAAGAAATTGGCACCGAGCAATATCATTAATGATTGGCACTCATGTTTGCTAATTATTCATGTAGAGAATAACTAAATTAAGTCAAAGTAATCTTGTTTTCGTGAATTTAACGGGATATAAGATTTAATCTTTTTTATTGGATTAATCTTTCCTACACTGACAATCTATACACTCTCAGTAACGTCAAATGAACGCCAATTATGCAAAATTTGAATTTAAAATTCAACATTTGCTCCTCCTCACAATCTGGCCAAAACACCTTTGAATGATCTTAATTTGGAGCATTGGATATCCCCTGCTTATTAGTATATATATAATTGCTCCTCCTGATTTTTTTTTTTTCGTGCATGACTTATTTTCTGATGTTTTTCAGAAGAAAATAATATTGATAGTAATAAATTGATGCAACGGCTGATGAGCTCACGAGAAAAATATGTGGTTGCATAATGCGTAAAATCCAAAGTCCAGAGGAGAATTAAAGGTGGGAAGATAACTTACTGATGATGATATCATTAGGGACGGATGCATGATTACGGAACACTACTAATAGTCTATGGTACACCGGCAATAATGATCCTTCTAGAACATGCGAAGCAAATATATACACGCAGAGACCGACGAGTGTTGTTAGAATTTGAAATATTTTTCTATTTTTGAATAGGATAGCAACAAAAAGCTGAGAGTTCAAGTTTGGAAAGAAAACAAGAGAAACTTTTTCCTTGTTTGGGAGTTTTAAATTTGAAGAAAAAGAAAAGATATGGAAAGAAATGGAAGCATAGATTGGATGAAACAAAAAATTCTCTCCAAAAGCCGGAGAGAAATGGGAGGAACTTTCATCGAAGTTTTGTAAACTTTCTTAAAAATACCAACTTTATGCATAAAGAGTTAAATAATACTCAGTGTAACAGCTTAGCTTCGATGAATGAACAATATTTAGAGTTCGTCAAATCCATCCATGAAAATGATTCTCAAGCTTAGGAGTGAAAAAACGAATGTCTTCGTCTCCCGCTAAACTTTTATCTGGTGATACATGTAATATCTTTTCAATTAATTTTATCGCCGATGTATCACATCCTAAGTAGACGTCTTAGTGTGATGTTACCTGTAATATAATTTGCTCGCTCTCTCTCTCGTGATATATATCATTGCTTCTTTTTTTTTTTTTTTTTTTTTTTTGCGCTTAAAGGTATCCCAACCTTTTCTTTCCGCTCTAAGGCCGTGTAGAATTTTGTCCCAAGAATACACACAGTGATGTAGCACACGGAGTCGACCACGAAACCTACTGAAAAATATCAGGTTATCGAACCAGTCGGAGGCTATATCATTGCTTTTTTGAAAAAGGTTTTTTTTTAAGGCCTTTTTTGAAAAAGGAAGGTTGGTGACACTGTCTTGCACTTCACCATAGGAATAAATGGTGGTGCGATTTAATTGCTCGAGTAGTTAGGGAGCGAATCTGATAATAATTTGAAGTGATTGGGAAAACATTTTGGTCTGCGGATGTTGGGGGTGTCAGAGAGAGTTGGTTGAGGATGGTAAATGTGAAAAAGGATTGTTCATAGACAAAAATTGGATTCATTAGGGAGCTGGTGAGTTGTGTTCATCATAAAATCAGAAGCCCTCTGCTTCCTTCACAAAAAGCAATGCACTCCCCCTGCAGACAGACATATGCAATTACTCCTCTCCTCCTCCTCCTCACTCTTTATATCTCTGCAGCAGCCTTACACACATTCTAGTTTTTGTATTTGTATGTATGTGGAGTGAAGCACATAATGCATCGAACCCACCCACTTGATCCTCAAATTAAATTGCAAATCATGCGAGGCACGGAGATGCCGTGTCTGCGCATTCAAGGCCAACCCTGCTGCTGCATTCTTACCTTCCTTCAGAAAACACACACACACACACACACACCCTCTCTCTCTCTCTTAAAAGTTGTTAGTAATAGTATGCTAGCAGTAGTAGGAGACAAGTTGCAGATTTTTCCCAGTACCCCGTTCTCATCTCCTTCATCTGCCTTCTTCATGTCCATTTACTTCCCTTTCAGTATTGTACTAGTACACACACACACACACACTAAAATGAATTTGAAGCATGCTTGGCATTTTGTCGCATTGCATTTAAAAGTATCGTATCATGGTTTCCTGTCATCATGTTAACCACTCATCCAACCAAAGTTTAAAGAAGAAAATAACATTAATTGTTGAGTTCTTGTAGGAATATATATATATATATATATATGAACTTGAACTTTTCTTAGCGTAATTCCCATTTCTCAGAGATAGGAACATGCACGCATTTGAGGTTCAATAATCAAACCTATGTAGGGTTTAGCGCCTCTTAAAACTGCCCCTCTTCAGGTCCACATAAAGGGCTAAAGCTGCTCATTGGGATCATATACCAATCTATATGTTGGGTTATATATGGATTGATGACTGCGCTTCCTGCAACCCCTGCCTCTCGGGCATCCTCTGCAAACTAAATCCTCGTTGGAAGAAGCGACATTTAACCTTGCATCGTACAACTTCATGACCATTGCCAAATTGGATAAATATATATATATATATATATATATATGTTCCGTCAGGTCCATGGCTTCAAGATTAAATATTAGTTCTTCCAGCTCCCACGTACGTTCAGTTCAGATGCAGTTATCTCTCACTGTTTGGCGTTGGTCTGTGTTTAAGTGCCAAGACATGCATCTCTCTTTTTAAATGCCAACGTATCGCCGTCCGCTTCCTCTTCTTGTTTCTTCTTTAAAGTTTAATGACAGTCTTCTCCACAGCCATCATGAGTTGCAGTTGTGAAGTTCTTCATGCAGTAGTGGCTAACTAGCTATGCAGTATACACATTGGGATAGGATACTTTTGTCAGCTCTCGAATCCAACATAAACTTGTACCCAAAAACTATCACTATGATAATTCTGCTTGTTTGATTGTTTGGCCTCCTTGGAACAAAAAAGGGAAGAAAAAAAAAAAGAAACCAGTTATAGGCTTCATATGAGTAGAAATTAAACCATTGCCAAATATAAAAATTTGTATTTAGGGAGTCACAAAATGCCAACGGCGTTAGACGTACATTCCTTTTCGAGGTAATCCATAATTCATTTTCCGTACAAATGGGTTTGGACAGCGTATCCAAAAGCAGGCCAGATCTACGGTGGGGGCACTGAAGGCACGGGCGCCATTGCTTTTTCTTGAATTTCTGTAATATTCATAGAATTTTGATATAATTTTAAGTGTATCTCTTAAAATTTTGTGTATTCATTGATTTATATGCTCCTAAAGTTGGTTTTAATTTTGTCTGTTGCTATAACTACCATAGAAAGGGCTTTTTTAGTTATGAATAAAGTGAAGAATCGGTTACGAAATAAAATGAAAGACACTTGGATGAATGATTGTTTAGTTATTTACATTAAGAAAAATGTATTTCGTGAAGTTCAAAATGAGAAAATTGTAAACCGTTATCAAAATATGAAAACTCGTCATGAACAATTGTAAATAGTTTAATTTACTTTTTGAAATAAAATTATTATTACATTTATAATTTTGAGTTTATCTTTTTATGTTTTTTATGGAATATATGCATCATTTATACTTGTTGGTAAATATTTTTTAAAGAAAAAATAAAAAAAAAGTAGATAAAAAATTTTAGAGTTGTTTTTGCCGCTATTGAAATTTTTTTCTAGCTCCGCCGCTGCCCAAAAGATTCTTGTTAGCTTAGGTTTGTATGTGACAAGATATTCAAACATGTAGAGGGAAAGATTCTTGTTCGACGTAATCCGTCATCGTGATATGAAAGTATCATTTGATGAGAACGAAGGTTCAAGGTAGATATACATCCTACAAGGTATATATACATCCCCTACGTCTGTCGGGGTTTTATGCACTTGAGATCCTCGGTGACATATTTTGAGTGCCAATCCAATGCCACCTCTAATATTGCGCCAAGTGTCTTGTTATTATTTGTACTGCTTCAAATGACCAAGAATTACTATGACACTTGGCACAATATTAGAGGTGGCATTGGATTGGCACTCAAAATATGTCACTGAGGATCTCAAGTGGGTTTCATGTGCTCAAGTCTTGAAGGTCCAACATGTGATCATGCTATTGGCTAAATTTGAAATAGATGCTCAAAGGTTGGGTACATTTACCCAAAAAAAAAAAGGTTGTGGTACCAATTGTCTTAACCATTTTCTGCAGTAAAACTTGGTTATTATGATTAGATTATTTCAAATTTTGAAAAAATAAAAAACTGATCACTATTGGAGAGAGTTTTTGCATTTAGCTATATTTAAAACGTCAAACAATTTAATGCAAGGATATCCAATAATCGAGAGATTCTAACATCACTTTTGGGTATCATTCACTCAAGTTAAATTCTCTATGAATGGTGAAATAAGTATTTTTCATCTTTAGATTGTAATAATCAAAATTTTAAAATTTAAACTACTATCATCATTCAAAAATAGATATTAAAGGAATGCACTTCATATCTTTTGTTCCGAAATTATCTTCTATCCTGTATTTATATAGCTATCGTCTGTATTGATGCATTCATGATTCAAACAAACCTATTATGAATGCATCAATACACGTGACAGCTATATAAACATGGAACGGATAAAATAAAAGAGACAGAATTTGAAACGAAAGGAATGGTACTTTAAAAGTACCGTATAATTTCTCATCAAATATCACTGCCTACAATTGTTGTGAAGAATTTGGCATTTGTACCATATACTTTGCGATTAACCATTTTTTTTTGTCCTCTTAAATTTCTATTGCTGGATAGTGGCGCATTGAAAAGTTTCAAACAATGCATATCATTCTTGCTTCAGTATTATATATTGAGAGATATCTTGTGTGGGATTTATCAGATAGAAGGGATAGAAAAAGAAGAAGAAGAGCAAATGGACTTTTGCAATCTATCTAAATATTTTTTTTATATTTTTCATAAAATTTTTCAACGGATGCTCAATGGACACCGGTTAGTCTTTACTACATGCATTTCATACTTTAATTTGATGTTTAAATGTACAAAGTCATATTTATTACTCCTATTCCATTTTAGATACCTTTTTTTTTGTTTTAATTTCGCCTCACCCGAAAAACTAACATTAAATACCTTCTCACCCAGTTCTAGCAGTCAGGTAGGCAAACCTTTTTTTTCCCTGTGCACATTAAATCGGGTTTTATAAACCCCATCTTATTCATTCCCCATCAGGCCTCACAATTTCGTTTTGGGAAATACCCATTAGACTGCAAGTCTAACGGCTCTCTAATCCTTTCCCATCGTGCAGTCTGCTTCAATTCTAACCCTGAGTGTCAGTGCCCCTTGCTGCTGCTGCTGCTGCTTCCCTTGTCTCTTCCAGTTTCTTTGCTCCTCCATTTCGAACTTCGAAGGAGAAGGGACATCAGATTTAGGAACATCATCGTCTACACAATCCGTAACCAGCCAGCTCCTAGCAGGCCCACATGAAGGCTAGTGAGTGCTGATGGTGATAGTTTAGTCCCATTCAGTACGTTCAACTCTATTACTATATTAATAAATTGCCTTTTCATGATCTTGACAACAAAAGCATCGTCACTACCTTCTTCTTCTGTTTTTTTTTTAAATTTAAAGTTTTGCCTGCCGTAGCTGCTGCGTTCTAGCATTCAGCGCCGTCTTCGAGTTGAGTCACCCGCGCCTAACAAGGCTGTTTTCCTGGGGGGCGTTTTCGAAATGGATGGAGAAAATTTGTCTGAGCTTTTTGAGTTCGACGAAACCAACTTGGCTGGTCCAACTTCTCCTGATGATATCTTTAGTGTTCTTGAGGCTCTGGAAGGGGTTTCGGAATTTAATGAGATGACCCCACTGGATGAAGCTGCAGGCGGTTCGAACCCGAAAGATCGTGGGGATCAGGAGACGGGCAGCACCAGGTTGGTTTCCCAGAAATCCACATCTTCAAGTGCTCTACAGGAGTCCGAGAATGAGCTCGAAACTTCGCAAAAGAGCAAGAGGCGGAAGCTCACAGTAGAGCCAACAGCAACGGCTTCTTCCGAGGAAGCCAACATAGATGGACTGCAAAGGATGTCCCATATAACAGTGGAGAGGAATCGGAGGAAGCAGATGAACGAGCACTTAACCGTCTTGCGTTCTTTGATGCCTTGCTTTTATGTCAAAAGGGTAAGTGCTTCTCTTAGTAAGTGATAGTACTACTACTATCCTTTCCTCTATATTTTTTTCCTTGACAAACTAAGTAGTACTACTTTTATTATTAAATTATAAAGATCAAGACTAAGTGAGTTCTTTTCTTTTTCATTCATTTGATCACAATAATTTCTCCAGATTTGAGCTTCTTATCCCAATTAATGTAGTTCATTTTTGGCAATCGTGTTACACATCCCACATATGCATGCATGTCCAGGAGGCTGGTACTTCCTTCTTCAAGGCAGCTTTCCAGTATGATGCGTGCGTCTAATTTTTGGAGGGCTCAAGAAAGTTGATATTCTGAAGTATTTTATTCATTGGTTATATGTTATTGTTGTGTGCATACTGTAGGGTGACCAAGCGTCAATCATAGGTGGGGTTGTGGATTACATCAACGAGCTGCAGCAGGTTCTACAATCCCTCGAGGCCAAGAAGCAACGAAAAGTTTACAGCGAGGTTTTAAGTCCTAGACTTGTTTCTAGTCCACGGTCATCGCCGCTGAGCCCTAGAAAGCCACCATTAAGCCCCAGATTAAGCTTACCCATAAGCCCAAGAACACCACAACCCAGCAGCCCCTACAAGCCAAGGTTGCAGCAGCATGGTTTACCATCTCCATGCTCTTCCAGTACCTCCTCCACTGTTGACAGTGTTAACGAGCTGGTTGCAAATTCCAAATCGGCAATTGCCGAAGTGGAGGTGAAGTTCTCTGGCCCAAATGTCCTCCTAAAGACCTTGTCCCCACGTTTACCGGGCCAAGTGGTTAAGATAGTCTCTGCTATTGAAGACCTCTCCCTCGAAATCCTCCAGGTGGAAATGAGCGCTACTGATCAAACCATGATTAATTCTTTCACCATTAAGGTAGGTCTGCAAACACTGAACCCTGGTGCTATTTATCATGCATCTGTTTACCTTTTACGTAATATTCTTTTGCTGTAGATTAAAAAGTTGTTAGACCTTGGTTAATATTCCAATATTGGAAAAGTGGAACCAAGATTTTTGTGGTTGTTCAGCTCGTCGGGATTAAAGAAGCACTGTCTTTGGGATTCTTTTTTCTTGTTTTTTGGCATGAGATTGCACTTGGGGTTCTAGCTTCTAATCCTTGACGGTACATGGCGAGGGTGAATACATGTACTGACCGTCAAAGTAATCTTTTAAGCTTTACCAGAAATTACTTTTTCCAATTCAACAAAGAATCTTATCAAATCTTATCTCTCTATCAGTAAATCACGAATGGTCCTTTTTGTGTAACGTTATGCTATAAATGTTTATGCAATTTATTGAATGGTCCTTAAAACTGAATTTTAAAACCATTGCAGTCCTTAATTTCCATCAGTAAATTTTTAATGAATTGGGTAGGGGCCATAATTACTACAAGCATTTTGTTGCCAACAAATGTTACTCGCTTGACTGATGTGATCGTACGCGTTCCTTTCATCTTTCTTCTTCACAGATTGGAATTGAGTGCCAACTTAGCGCGGAGGAATTGGCTCAACAAATTCAGCAAACATTTTGCTAATTAAGATTCCCCCAAATCCTCCGGGTAGCAGTCCTCCTTCAGCGTTTAACAGAAGGTTAATTGTCTTGCTGCATTTCGTTCAGTAACTCTAACACAGTTATGCTCTCTGGATCTCTCTCAATAAAAGATACATATATAATTGAAACATATGCGGTTGACATAGAGCAACTGGCTGATCAACTTTGACTTCTAATATTTTCTAGTGGATTTGCTGCTCGTTAGTTGTACTAGTATCTCTCTAGCTTAATTTGTCTCTTAAATCTAGCTTGCCCTTTTATTTTGTTTGAACTGTTAAAGTTGATGTACCCTCGTGGCTAGTTGCTCGTGGAGAGTTTTGATGCACACCCACACGAAAATTTGAAGCGAAGAGGGGACGAATGATTTTTTAGGGTACAAAATTGGTTAGAAATGAAATATGCTTAACATATGCAACTTGGACCTAAAAACCTCAAAGGAAGATGACTACCTAGTTACGACTGACTATGCAACTGCTACGAAAGTGTAAATAGACCAAGATAAAAAGCGACCACACTCTTTATGGTCCTACTTCTTCTCTATATATATACTTGTTGTACTAGATAAATTCCACTTCCCTAATCTGTCATAGAGCAATCTTGCAACTTTCACTTGCTTTGCTAGTAACACTTGCGTAGAGGCTCTAAGCCCTTGTACAACACTCAGCACTCTCTTTTTCTTTCTCAAATCAGTACTACCCGACAACATCAAACCATCCCAAGAACCTACAAATGAATATGATGCTTATAGGATGGATAGAGTTCGAGACGAAAATAATTTTTCAATGACTAAATAATTCTTCCTACCCGAGTGCTTCTTGAAGATATATTAAAGCTGAGTAAGGGTTTTGGTAACTGTCTATTTTCCTTTTATCATAGAGAAGGGAATGTGATTACCATAACAGTTGAGATTGAGTGGAGGTTTTCCTTCCCAGTTTGGCTAGTGACCTTAGTCAAAGAAGATGTAGGAGCAGTTGCTCCAGATATTTGAACTCTTGTACAGTTGTTTTGGTTTAACGAAAGTTCTGTTACCGAGTTGGCAAAAAAAAAATAATAATAATAATAATAATAAAGAAACAACCTCCTCTAGTATTCTTATTGTAAATGTTGTTGTCGTCGTAGTATGGCGGATCTCAGTTCTAGATGGGGTGTTTCTTCCAGTTACAAGAATAAGAGAAGTTTAATATACTAACATGGATATTATTACCATAAGGAATGAAGTAATTAGATGGCACTGGACACCAAGAACGTTAGGTCTTTTCTGCCTATATAGGCCGCGAACTTAGCGGGAAGCAACAGTTTGGACTACGATATTTATGTCCATTCAATAGCAGCTTTAGTGGCTTTGCATGCCGGAGACAATGGGAACTGGTCCGGTGATGCATGCTAGAGACTGAAGACATCTGTTCTCGTACTTTCTCTTACGCTGAAAGAAGGATATAGCAATCCCTGATTCCCTAATTATCATCTATAACGTGAGAAATGTGGCGCTAGAGCATTTTTTTTTTTACTGCACAAGCAAAACTGCTGCACCATGGTTAAATATCAGTTCTCACTTTTGGTCTGGAAATTTCTATTTGGATATATACCTCATATTGTAAAGCTGCAATTATATCTTAACTCCAAAATATCTGAAATCAGCCAAGTAATGAAGAAGAGAATAGAGTAGGCAAAAAAAAAAAAGACTTGCAGAGGCATTTAATTTTCGTACTGGATATTCTATGATCCCTTTAGGGAATCATTTCCTGAATTAACATCCTTCAAAAATGAGATTGATCTATATTTTTTTAATTAAAATTGTTACAAGCTAACAGTAAAATACATTTATTTAAAAGGGCCTATAAAATCTTCCTATATAAATCCTATGAAATAAGAGCAAGCAATGCAAGGTCTGGACTCTGGAGCATCTCTTCTTGCCTCTTTAAGATGATGAGTCACAATCCTGTACGGTACGCTTAAGTAATTCCCCCCCCCCCCCCCCCAAAAAAAGAAAAAAAAAAAAAAGAGCATCATGAGCGGATTAATTCAAGTGTTGCCTCATCGATGTAATCGTAAGATCAAGTGAATGATGCACACCAGATGAAGGATATTCGAAAAACAAGTATTCAAAACAGAAAATCGCAGAGGTCGTCAAGGGTGCCAAGTCCTTTCTTTATTGTACTCTCGGGAGGGAAGGGCAACTTTGTTGCCCCAGTCTCCCATTGACAAGACTGGATGCCCCACGTTTTACTACCTTGTTTCATGAAGAAATTATAATGATTTCACGAGAATACTCAAGAGTGATGATGGTCATGCGGATTTACACTTTGCGAAAATAATGACCAGAACCAAAAGAAATCTGTCTCATGAAGTGATCCATCCCGTCGAATGAATGCAATTAACACACCGAGGAATCAATTTTTGGCATGAGCTTATCATAAATCAGCAACTAACTCACTTTGTACCACTTCTACTAGAGGTAATATCATCATACTTGGGAATAACAACTCTGTGAATGATGTTCATGAAATGAGATACGAGTGACTAATTATAACTGGTAATTAATAGGATCTTTGAATGCAAGTAACAACTGGACTGTTACTGTTACCATTAAGAGATTCTGCATTCCTTATGTATATTTTCAGGGCTGAGACACATATTGCATCATTTCAATTTGAAGGAAATGGACTGAGATGCTCTTATATATGTATAAGCAAATAGATACAATCCAAGATTGGACCTCTCTTAATGCATTTGGCATCTCATTCTAGGGTTAGCTTACCCGAAAAAATATTTAGGGTTGGCAGGCAAGGCATGAACGTGCATGCAGCCAGCCTTATATATATATATATATATTCGAAGACGATAACTATTTTTCTTTTTTAGTGGTTCCATCTTAGTAATATAGGCCTTGTTTCGCAAGCAAGTTTTTGACTAAATTTGTTTGCTGTAAGTTTTTTAATAATTTTATCTACAGTAATCTCAAAATATTTCTTAAATTTTTTAAACTATATATTTCAAAATATTTAAAAATTTACACACTTTTAAAAAATTTTCTATAATTTTTATGATAAATTATAATAAAATTTTAAATAAACATCAAAAAAACTCATTTACCGAGCGGGCATAGTTCGTGGCGTCTGAGAACCCTTATGCCAGACCCAAAAAGTTAATAAGCAAGTCAAAGAAAAAAATGGTCCCCCAAGCAGTAGTACTCTTGAGACCGTAAAAGCTCTTGCTAGAGCCGGTTGTTGCATGAAAAGCCACAACAGGATGCGGGGTCCAATCCAGGCTTGGCCTACTCCTTAATTAGTCAGTGTATCATAAGGTACAAGGGGGTACGTGTTAAAAAGGAACACATTAAGAATCAAGCCAGAAATCCTATATATCTTTTGCTTTAATAAATCTTGGTGCAGAATAGCACATAGATGAATCAGAATGGCCAACACAATGAAATGCATGGACTTGAGTTGTGGGGATGCAAGTGTTGTGTTGGGCCGTCCGACCAATTTATTACGGAGGACTGCTCCCACTTCCCAAGGGGACCAAATCAACTATTGTCGAGACTTGTGAGTAACATTTAGGGGGTAGTAATGGGATTATAAATAGGATCGTAATAGTCCTTTTTTTTAAATTTTTTTTTTATCGTTGGGTATCGGTCACTCCGGACTGATAATACCGTCTGTGCCACTATTCCCATCGTCCGGGGAGAGCGGGCCCCACCGATCCCCGAGAGTATTACCCCAGACACTCAGCCTTGGGGTCGAACCCCAGACCTGTCTCACCTGAAGAGGCTACACAAGCCAGCTGAGCTGCCCGTGGGGGGCTCGTAATAGTCCTTATTGACAAATGATATTGCAATAGCTCCTGTAGTTTTAATGCTAGAGTTGTTTGTTTTGAATACTACTCCTACGTCAGTCAATTAAAAGTGTGACGTTTTCATTTTTTAATATTTCAAAATATTTTTTATTTTATTGAAGTGAAAGTTACTTTTGATCTCTCCTTTAATTTTAATTTTACCTTTATCTATATTTTATACTATATTCAATTTAAATTTTAAAAATAAATCCAATAACATCATTATCAAAATTGCTATTCTAAAAAAGTTAGAATCTCGAAATATGAGCAACAAAATTTCACACAGCAAAGGTACTATAGAATATAGATACTGAGAGCAAAATTGCTGTGGCAAGTGACAACATAACTTAACCAACTATCTTTACAATAATCCGCCACCACATATCTTGTGGGGTGGGAGGTCAATAATTTAAATCTTACCTCCCATCAAAGTTGTCACTTAATATGATTTCTCTTAAATCCATATAAGTGCTTATTGCATCCGTATGATTCGATGGTGGTTTAATTCCCGATTCCCATAGTCTCGTAAACATGACTGCAAAAGCTACAAATGACAAAGAGGAAGTAAAAACTCACAAGAGCTATGGTCCCAACACAAAATATTCCTTACTATCCACCATTTGGAAATTCACCATCTTGCTCTCTCGATATTCTAATATAGCCCTGAGATTACCAAATTATGATCATCATTTTGGCTTATAATTTTCGTTGTCATTTTTTTTGGCCACTGATATTGTTACTTGATAAGTGACTAATTTACGTAATAGTTGAATGACATTTTATGTTATTTTTAATCACTTTGGTTATATTATTGGAAGAAAATGAATCATTTTGGCTATAATTGGGGAAAAATGTCTTAAGTGATTTAATGAGGCTTTTATCACTTTTTACTTGTATTTTGTGCATTTTTTACAGTTTTGACACATTTTCGTATTTCGGCTATAACTTGAGTTACAGTGATTGGTTTGAGATGATTCTTGAACCAATTCGAAGATAAGAGATAGACCTACAACTTTGGTGAAGACATCGAAATCCAGTTTGAAGGTTTTTCAGGTCAAAAAGTTGAATTATAGTAGCTAATTTCTATTAGTCGAAACTAAAACAGGGCATTGAGCAATTAAGGGTATTTCAGTCATTTCTCAGCCTACACAAGTCCAAATGAGGTGATTCTTAATGCATTGGAAAGTTAACTCAAAGAGCTACAAGTTTTATGTTTTGGTCAATAGTTAAATCAGCTTCTATCATCAAGAAAAGTTCAGTTGAAGTTGAAGCAAAATCGGAGCAGCAGTGAAGATTGAACAGAAATTGCACAAAAAAGTCACTGTAGCAATTTGGCTAGAATTTGGCCGGATTTCTGGTCGGATTGTGCTCAGAAAAGGCTGCTCTCTACGCGGACAGCTTGTTTTCACCTCCAACAAGTCACATGTAATGCTAGACATGTGACAAACACTTTGCAGCTGTAAAAGAGAGGTGTAAGCCTCATTCTTTGACCATCTTTATCTTTATATAGCCAAAACCATTGCAAGATTGAGAGAGAGACATACGGGAGAAAGCTTGAAGTCTGCAGAAATGTAACTCTTCCATTTTCTGAGTGTTACGTTAGTATAGTATAGGATAGTTAGTTAGTTAGTTCATCCATCTTGTTTATTAGCTAGATGAAGAAGAGGTTGGAGGATGAAGAAGGCAAGGAGATGAACTCATGTGACAAGGGTTACATTCCTTTCCAACTCTTTATCTTTTGTACTTAATTTTAAGTTTAGTTAATATACAAGTTATGGATTTATATGTTATTATGTGTTTCTAAAGTTTATGCCTTGGGTTTGGTTAAATTTTCTATAATTGCTAGTGTTTATTATTTGGTTATTTGATGCTATTATTTGAGCAAGTTATTTAGCACTTTAATTCTTTAAATCATGATTAATCTGGTACCATTAATTGTGATTATCTAAGGTGTTGTTTCTGCAATGAAAATTGAGATTTAACATTGGTTCAATAAGTACTAAATATAGGGAGTATACTCACGAGAGTAGAGGTGCACCTATGTGGTTTTAGTGATTCATTTCATGTAATTTCACAGAAGAAATAAACTTGTAGCTAATTTCATAATCATGAGAATATGTATGGATTAGTTATGAGTATAATTTATTCATTATGAAAGTAGGATTCATATGCATAAGGAAATTACATCATAGCTAGCCAAGATAGTAATTTTCAATAATCAAAAAATAGCACTTGCATGAGTAATTAGGGATACCATAACCTAATGAGCTTTCATTTGTTATTTTGCATAAGTTCAGTAGGTTTCATTTCTTATAATTCATTGATAGTCTAAATAATAGAGAAATTTTAGTAGTACCGATAATTGTTCAAACCAAGCTCGTAGGATCGACCCGATATATACTCTAAACTACTAATTGACCTGTATACTTACAGTGAAACGGATGTATTTCAGATTTTTTAACTTTTACATATATCAAAATCCCTTCATTACTCTTTCCTACAATGAAACCTAATCGCTGACTCGAGAGTTTCCTGATTTTCCAAATTGCCCCTGTCCATTCCCGCGCTACATGATCCGAGTACAGAGCTTAAGAATGGGCAAAAATCCACATTGGATTGGGTCAAGTTAGGGGCCGTCCAGTTCACTGAGAGTCCTTGAGCCGAAAGGTTTTCATCTTGGACTCTGCTGAGCCCCAAATAAATTGCTCTAGAGTTTAGAGCTGACGTCGCATCAAGTTGCTCCATGTGGCTCCAGCAACCACCGCCACCCCGCCCAGCGGCACCGTAACAACGACAATGAGCCGGAGATGGGCAGGGCCAAGCTCGATATTCTGGAAAGAAAAAGTTAGGGTTAGCTCTACCCTATCTTCTCCTCTCCATTTTCCGCTGGTTTTCTTGTAAATTTTATTCTCCTGCTTCGTACTTTTCTGACGACCGAAAATCTAGAATTAATTTTTGTTTGCCTCCGCTCTCTCACTCACACACATATGAAGACTTTTGCCCTGAAAATGTTGGGTGCCGTTGTAATCACGAATTTTTAAAGATGGAATTTGTGGCGGCCGTACTAAATTGAAACTAATTTGAGAAGTCGACTAGTTCGATTTTTAGTGTGATTTTCCTGTTGGCTTGACAGTTGCTTACTGTTAGTTTTTTTGGAATTGAAAGTGGATGAGACAAAACGCTAATTTCGCTGTTTGTTGTACTTGTATGGTTGAAGTTGGAGTTACATAGGCTGAATTTCGTCCTGCTGCATACAGATTTGACAGATACCCAGGACGTGCATGGTTCCGCATTTGGGAAAAAAATATGAAGCAAATTCAGTGGCTTAATTAAGAGATTTCCTTGGAAGTCTTTTGTGGGGAAACCTTATTTGTTGATTAACTTCCGTTTATCTAATGATATTGAGAAGTGAAGAAAATATGCATCTAGCGCTAACTTTGAATATAAGATTGAAAACATACAGAGCCCATTGAATTTTTGAGCTCTTAAAGACTGCCAACTATTTGTATTTAGGTATTTAAGCTTGCAACAAGATTATGTTATGTCAGATACAAAGTTCTTACCTGAATTCTAATTGATTTCAGAGTTTGATCAGAGTGCAGACAACTGCATGAGACGAAAATCAAAAGGACTTCGGGTCATGAATCCAACAAAATTGTTACCGTTTCTTCACTAACCTCTGTCTAGATACTCTAAGTTTACAATATTCTTTCTATGCCAGTTACTCAGCTGGTTTCCACCAGACTACGTCTTCACATGATGATGTTATAAAAGCCTTCTTTGTCCACTACCTGGAATTACAATTTCATACGATTCTACTCTTGTTTTCTTCTCAAATTTACTGTGACGACTAGGAAAAGAACCTTGAATTATCAAATGTAAAGTTCGTGTCAAAGCCAATCTGACTGAATGGGAAGTCTGAGCCAACAGTGGGAGAATTTGTAGTGGAAGTTGCTGCTGAGATCAAGCCTGTAAATTCTGACTCCGAAGCATACGAGTTTTGGTTTTCTGCATAACTGCTTATGTGAGTTGGTGAAACCGGGAAGTAGTCTGACCCTGATGTTAGGGGAGTCATGAATGGAGGAGACAAATCTCCTGCAAAGTTGTTATCAGTCAGAGATGGCAAGAAAGGATGAGTTTCTGGCTTTGTAGTTGATGTTGGAGCGAAGTCAAATGTAGGGAAATGTTGGTTGTGGGAGTCTAGGTCCTTGGTGTTAACTTTTAGGTCTCGTTGGAAACTCAAGAGTATTCCCTGTTGATTTTGTTGCGGTTGAGAGGTCACCTGTCGATGTTTCCCTTGCGAGCTAGTTTCAGGCTTTTCAGCTGCTGCTGAAGGTGGTTTTGGCTCAGAACCCTGGTTACATGTATGCCTTCCACGGTATGTAACTTCGAATATTGTTGGGTCCTCATCAGATCTTTGAACTTGTTTTGTAGCCAGACAGCCTTGGACGTGTCGGTGAGTGCACCTGTAGTAACCTCTGCAAGAATATGGTGAAGTCAGCTATGTTTTCTTTGTAGATAGCAAGGTTACACAAACTTAAAGCATGAGAAATAATTGGTATGCTTAATTTTAATACCCTAGAAAGTGTTTTCGCAGTTCCATCAAGTCATGGATGAACATTTTTTTTTCTGCTGTAAAATCTATTTTGCCTTTTTGATTATTCTCCAGCATTTACCTCCAGTTACTGCCCTAATGACCAGGCCAGATGTTCAATGCAAAAGAATGACAGCTTGGGGAAAGAAAGAAGACTCTGCATGGTAGGAGTGGCAGGGTAGTTGGGCAAATATTTTGGGATCATCGAGCCAAAAGTCAGTGAACTGAAGCCTATTGTTTGATGTAATGAAGTTGCATATAGTTGGGCATTTTTTGGCTTTTCCCTCTCAAGAAGGGGTATCCTAGCAACTTTCTGAAAGGTAGATTCTGACAACATGCTGGTCTTTGTACTTCAATGGTACCAGGAAATCAGCAAATTAGAAGGGGCAATGGTAGATGCTGGCAGTGAAAATGTTTCTTACCTTGGGTGTTTGGCTCCAAGAATATCTTTCTGCCCATACTTTCTCCAACTGAAGCCATCATCTAGAGGCCCTTCAAGTCCCATCCCAGGACAAACTTGAACGTGTTTTGTCCACCGTGGCATAGTCTTCCTGCAACAGGGACTCCGGAGTGTTAGCAGCAATAGGAAGTGATGATACAACAAAGTTTTGTGAAACAAATTCTTAAAACAGCTGAAGTGAGAGCAACAGTTGATTTGATTACCTCTTCCTGGTGACGTCTCTGGAGTCCTGATCCCTGAATTCTCTATCAGAATCATCACTGTGCGGACTTGCGCTCAAGGATCTTGGGGAATCAGGCATTCCAATTGCCAACCCTGTATTTTGGCGGGAGCGGGATTCAGACATTGCGATGGTTGTCCCTGTACTTTGTTCCCTCTCTCCCACTCTGACAGCGGCATTACTTTTGAGCATGTTCAACACCTTCTCGTAGGAGTTGATTATCTTGTGAACCAACAATTCACGACTCTCGGGTGAAGAAGATGGGGCATTGATACGAACCTGAAGCTGCTTAGCCAACTCCCTCCCTAGCATTAGCTCATTTATCAGATTCCCAAGCTCCCAATCTGCTGAATTCTCCATCCTCAAATTACAAAGAGAGAAGCACCAGTATAGTTCTTTCTGGAATGCTGTCCAATAAGCAGAAGCGAGCTGTGCACGCTAAGAAAGGTTTTAAGTGTATGTCAAGTCCAGCACCGCGCAGCGGGCACGTCAACCAGTGTTTAATGCCAGAACTTGCGCGATTGCGGGCAAAATGAACATGCAAGAAAAGCTGGAAGCCTCTGAGTTGAGGAAAATCGATCTTTGCTTTTGAAATCATGCAATCTGCGTCCGGAACTTAGTAGCAGAAAGGAGCAACCAGGCAGGAAAGGAATGCTCAAGTTATTATTTTTGCAAATTTATTTTGTTTTGTGGGAACCAACAGTGATAGAAAGAGAGAGAAAATTTATGGGATGCTGATCAGATTGTGCGCTCTATCTTTTAAGGTGACGATTGTGAGTTCGAAGGTGTGGAATGGAGGAGTCTGAGGTTTATTCTATATATACATATATATGTATATATATACATACGAGCTTTTTGGAAGAGGAAGGCAATTGAGGAAAAGAGTAGAGTAGTATAACAGAAGCAGAATGGAAGAATTGAAAATTTGACCGAGGAAAGCGAGTGATTTTTCTTCGTTCAAACAGCGGTCTTTGGTCAACCGTGAGAATTGCGAAAGTGTTGTTGGGTTTAGGCCTTTTAATAAGGGCATAAATTCTATGGGGGAGTCCAATTGCTGACTAATTCAACAAAAACCTGAAATACATGCATGCTCTAATACATGCATTAGAGTGTCATTCTACTTGCTGTTCGTGGTGGTACTCCATTGCTTATTGTACGGTGCCCATTTTCTTCCACTTAATTCATTTCTTTGTGGGACTGAATTAGGATGGATTCAATGATGAGGAGTAAAAGTTACCACGATTCTTCAATTGTAGGAACCGGGAAGTAGCGAGCCGAAGACCAGGAGGAAGAAACGAAAGAAGGGGAGTGTTTCGGAGGGGACGACTGAGAATTTTCAATTTGATTTCCGCGTTACTGCTGCTTCTGCTGGTACCATTACCATATTATTTATGCCACAAACCAACACATTTAGTTAGCAACTCCTGAGTAAAGAAGGATTGAGGGCGATGACGCGCAATTGGCGTAAGACTCGATCCCCCGGGCTTACGTTGAGGTTGACAGCTTGAGCCTTTTTTTTCTTTTCTTCTTTTTTTTTTTTTTTTTTTTTTTTGTTGGTTGTTGGACCCTTTTTGTCTCGCTGTGCATGTATTTGAAGTTTGATCAGGTCTCCAAATACAAATCATGGACAAAACATCTCAACTTGCAAGAAACTGTAACAAATCCCAGAATTATGAACTTGCAATAAAATCCGGATTTGTCAAGATGACTAACAGAACTCTCTTCTTGGACTGAAGATTATTTTACTTGCAAGAGACAAAGCTCCGCCATCCTCTTAATCGAGTGTTTGCTCGATTTAAAAGTTCTGGATTCTCGTTTTTCCTATTCATTTTTTAAATTTCACCCTCTACTATTACAATTTTTTTTAAAAAAAAATAAAACCCAAAAGAGTGCTTGGTGTCTAATCTTGAGACGAAAACTATGAAACTTAGCTGATTGCTAATCATCATATTTGTGTTGATGAAATCGACAATGACGGCTCTTTATCTCTTGCTACCCCAAAAAAAAAAAAAAAGGAATTTTGAAAATTAACAAATTGAGCTCGTCTGTAGGGCGAAAAGTAGCTTTCTCTGTGAAGGGTTGTTAACAACTTACTCCATTAAGTGGGGGATGACTTTTCCACTTAAAAAAAAATAAAAAAAAATTGGGGGATGACTTTTCCACGGGCGTATTGATGATGATGATGATGATGCTGAAGGATTTGCAATCAGAATAAATGACACGTGGCATTTTTTTTTTTGCGCTAACTAACGTGTCTCGAGTCTAGAAGCGGGTACTCTTCGTGCTGAAGGATTTGCAATCAGAATACTTATTATTAGGACTACATATTAGCACCAGTCTATTAATTGGCAACAAGAAGGAATTGATTGTTGTTACCACTTACCATTTGGCAGTTGGACTTGTTCAAAGTTGAAAAGTAAAATGCCGGTCGGTCGTTAGTTCTGGAAATTCAAAAAAAAAAGGTCTGAAATGAAACAGGATGCAGAATCCAAACGTGGGCCACTACCAGCGGAGCGGACCTTCTACAAAACAAAAACACAGCATTTGAAGATAAATTAGAGACGTAAATTCATTTCCATTGACTTGGTACAAAGACGGAAGTACTTCACGGGACAACAAGCCATGGATGGTTGCACTCTTTTTTTTTTCTCTTCCTCAGTTTTGATGATAGAAGTATCCTCCTGTTTTTTTTTTTTTTGGTTTGGTTTGGTTTCCCTTGTGGTTGGTGGAATTTGATTGTAACTTCAGTGTCAAAATGACCCGAGTCAACAAATTAATATTTATGGGGAAAGTTAAAATCTGTTTGGGGAAGGAAAGGAACAAGGATAACATTGAGTACAGGTGTGTCTACTATGTAACCAACCATTCGATTCAAGAGGTCGGAAATTCTGTGGGACAGGAATTTCGATTGTCGATATATGTAACCTAATGCGCTACATTCCAACGTCTCCGGGAGATTACAATGCCAAAAAAGGTCTAACTTCTTAAGTTACGCCTACGTTTTATTTTAAACGAGAACAACAGTAACAACTAACAAGAGGATTAGGCATCTCTATTATATCTCTGTTATATCTAACTATATAATGCATGAGTCGTGAGTCGTGAGTCGTGACTGACTCATTCCTCTCCCTTCTCTTTCTAAAACTCTTTTCTCTCCCTTTTCTTTAACTCTTCCATCAAAATCTTCTGCATTTCTTCCAGGGCAAAGAGACCAAATCTGGTCTTTTTCCATGGGAGAAATTACTCTTTATAGTTTTTAATTTATCTTATTTGAATAAATTCTCTTCTAAGATTTCCTAATGAGAGATTTTTCTCTCCTATGATCTCCTAGTGAGAGTTTCTTCTCTCTTAAGTTTTTATCTTTATGAAATTTGAGATTGTGTATATCTAGAATCTAGTTTCTCAAATTTGTAATTTCTCCATTATTGTCAGATTGAAATTTCTTTTTGAACTTGAACCAGTTTTAAACAGATCTGATTGTCAGCAGACATGCACTGATGTATTGTGCTACAGTGACTCATTCGGATGAAAAATATATAGGCGCATTAATTTTATCTTTATTTGTATTATTTTCTTAGATCTGTTATATCTATTGATTTTAAATTTATATGTATCTATGTCATGTTTATTTGATGTATTTTTTTTATCATTAGTGCAGATTTGTTTCAATGAAATGATATTTTCTATCAAAAAACTTTAATCCAGACTAATTGTTTCATGGTTAAGACCCTTATGCTGTAAACGCCACTTTTTAGTGATTCATAATCTCCGGGCCAAATGAATGCGTTTATTACAAAACTTTAATTTTCTCTGAGGTATTAATAATTTGGTCCGACGTTACTTTATTTGTGTTTTTTTTTTGAGCAACTTTATCTGTTCCATTCGGAATATAGATATTGATATGCACTCAAATTACTCTTCCTTATGCTATTTGATACATTTTCTTTTAATTTTTTTCTATCAAAAAAGATGTGTCATTTAAAAAGCGGAAGAAGGCAGGAAAATTAAAACCCAAAACCTCTAATTTATGAGGCCTACTATCTAATAAGTTAGAAGGAAAGAATCTTTGTTATGCTGACCAAAACCCCCTTGACATTCTATTTTCAACCTTGCTATTCGCAACATAACCTACAGTTGCTCAGGCTAACTTCATTTTGCACTTTTAAACTTATACTAAATTCTTAATTTTAAAACTTTACACTCTAACTTTCAAATTTGTCAACCAACTTCCTTTAGTGGAGTTGGCCATCACATTAATTGTGGGGTGGGAGGTCAAGGGTTTAAACCTTGCCTCCCATCAATGTCCCTCAATATGAGGTTTGTTCTAAATCCATACGGGTGTGTGCACTCGTCTGGTCTGATGGTGGTTCAGTCCCCATCAAAGTTCCCCGGCTCAGTTGGGCCACCCCATAGAGTAGGATAGGCTAGGTTAGATGTGCCGTTAAGCTAAAAAAAAAAAAAAAACTTTCAAATTTGTCTTATTTAAGTCCAATCAATAATAGCATTAGCAAAATTAATGAAACATAGGCCCCGTTTGACAAGTGAGTTTTTTGGATGTTTGTTTAAAACTTTATTGTACTTTAAGAAGTTTTTTGAGATTACTGTAGCTAAAGTTTTTAAAAAACTTGTGGCAGACAAACTTGGCAAAAAAACTCAAATGCCAAACAACGCCATAGGATCATAAAAATCAATGACAACATTCTTAAAGTGGTCAAATAGTGCAAAGGAATTGCAATTAGCATAAAAAATACATTAAATTAAACGTGTACATTATAAAAAAAATGCATTATCTTGTTAGTCTTGTTTTTTTTTTTATTGAATGGGACAAACTTTTGACCAATTTGTTCTAGATTACAACCCCTTTGCTCCTTTTGATCATTTTTAACATATTGTTATTGATTTCTATGATAATTTATTTCTTAACCTTGCTAATGTTGTTATTAATTAGATTTAATCGAGACAAACTTGAGAGTTTATAATGCAAACTGTCAAAAATTAGAAGTTTAAGATACAAAGTGTTTAAAATTAAAATTTAAGACAAAAAGCAGGAAAATGATAGAATTTGGTGTATGCAAAGTCGAGTTAGTCCTTATATTTCTTTTTTGGGGAAATTTTGCATGACAAACAGGTTGACGGTTGAAAGTCGCAACGGATCTTCTGTACCACACCCTGTCTCACATCCTGTCCCACTTCTTAAAATCTCGCCAAGTGTCCCTTAATAAATCAAACCCTCAAATAACTCAACTCAGACCATATTAAGTTAATTAATCGATTAACCGGACAAAGAAATTTAATCTCTTTAACCAATATAACCAAAACCAAGAAAAATAAAAACTCTTTAACCAAAATCACAATTTTTCAACGGAAAAAACCCTAAAATATTAAAAAACCTCTGTCCGAGTTCATCATCTTCACCATTCAGCTTTGACGAAATATTCACGGATAAAACTTCGAAGCTCTTCCCAAAGGTCCTCTGTCCTCTTCATCATCTCTTCCCATGAGAAATAACTTTTTTACGAGGATGAGATAAAGCTTCGAAGCTCTTCCCAAAGGTGAGAAACAAATATTTAGTTTTAGTGTAAATTTGTACTGGGTAATGGGTACTTCCGCTTCCGAAGTTTTGTTTGAGCATGCGATTTAATTTTGCTACCTCCAGAATTTGAACGGTTCCGGTAATCTTTGCAACTTTTTTTTTAAAAAATAATTTGCTTTCAGGGCATTTTCTTTCTAGCTACGCAGGCCAATTTGATGTAATTTGCTAAGCTTAGGCACTTAATCTAGTTTTCAACTTCAAATCGGTATAGATACACACCGTTGAATTAGTTTTGCTATATCCTCAACTGCATGTGTGTAGTAGTAAGAAATTGGTTATATTCTCTAGTGTCTCTGTTTTAGTGTTTTGGAACTTAGGTGTAGATGATGAAACTAGAGGGTAACAAGTTTGCCTTTATCTTTTGCTGATTAAGGGAATTTTTCTTCTAATTTGCAGCTTCCACTCCAAATGTTTCATCTGTTAAATTTTCTGAAAATTCGGTATGTACTGGACGAAGCTCACCAGCTGTTCGATCAAATGCCTAAGAGGAAGATGAATCAAACTATAAGGTAAAAGTCTGACTTGGTTGAGCCCATATTTATTAGGAGGGTGTTTTGCGTTTTATACGTTTGATTTTGTTTATTAGGACTACCTGTAGGCTTGTAATTAGTAGTTAGAAAATATGTTAAAGTTTGCATGATGGTTACTTTTTTGTGCTGGCACATGCGATCCTTGTCTCCCTTCTACTCTTTCGTGTCGCAATTTTATTTGATGCATTTGATAATTAGTCCATGAGTTGAAATTTTTATCAAATGCTGATTCATAATCTTAGATTAGTCGTAGTATTATTGATCAACAATGAATGGATGGTCTTTGATTCATAATCTTGATTAGTCGTAGTAGTATTATTGGTCAACCTGCTGGTTTCATTTGGGAAATCTATCTCTGTCTTTGGCAGATGAGATCATCTAAAACCTGATAAGGCCTAAAGGTAAGTGCTTCTAAAAAAAAAGCTCTTTTTTTTATTCTGTAACTATGAATTAAAGCCAAGAAACATGTGTGATCACTGTTTTCTCAAATGGTTTTCTGGTTTTGGTCTATATGGATAGAGGTGCCATCTTGACATGCATTAGTGTGACTAGTTACAGGGTTTATGTATTCATTCACTTCATTGTTACTGTCTACAAAGTTCAATGTTTATGAAAATTATGTAACTTAGATAATTGTAATCTCTTATTTGCAGAATGTTATGCATAATGAAGCTTCAATCATGTAAAGCTTGTAACTTTTTCCCTAATACTGCAGGGGTATCTGATATGATGATAGGTTTTTGCAGTCAACTGGAACTGATTCGTGTTACTGCATCTGAGACTATGGAAGCCTATATCATTCTGTGCAACCTTGATGATGGACAAGAAGAGCAGGAGAGGAAAAGGTTCTTGCGTGGAGGAGGAGGAGGAGTGGGGTAAGGCAGAGCCATCAACTCTCAAGAATTCGCCAGAGAACAAACTAAGGGAGGCTCTCGAGGAGGCTTCTGAAGATGGGTCACTTCGTAAAAACACATGAAATTCACTCTGAGTCTTTGAATCAAGATGGCTGCTTGGGAAGGTCAATATCTCTTGCAAGGCTTAATGCCCAGAAGGAATTCTTGAGGGCAACTACTCTTTTGTCTGAAAGGACATTTTGCATTGAAGAATCCATTCATGGCTTTAATGAAGCCTTCTTGTTGGTTCTTGACTTTGTACCCAAAGTTCCAATGTTGAGAAACAATTGACCATTTGAGAATTGACTTTGTACGGGTTGTTTTCTTGTTTTCAAACGCTACAGTATTGGGATTCATCTATATTTAGCTTAAAGGAAATTACTGCAAATTTGAGCAATCATGTACTTCATTGGGGTGCAGAGGAAGGTACTGTGGAGCATGATATTAAAACCAAAATTATGGATTACTTGAACATTCTTGAGAATGAGTTTGTACTTGTTTTTACTATTAGTAGAGGATCTGCATTTAAATTGTTGTTGAATCTTATCCTTCCCATTCGAACAAGAGGCTGTTGAATATGTTTGACCATGAGAGCCAGTCTCTGAGTTGGATGGCTCAATGTGCTAAAGAGAAGGGTGCAAAGGTGTACAGGGCCTGGTTTATGGACATATTTCGGGAATTTCAGCATTGTTATATGGATTATATATACAATTTGGTGTCAACAGTCAAATACGAGATTGGTCCCGAGTTGTTTAGAATCAGAGAACAAGTTTTCGGAGTACCTTGGTAAGGTTATAAGCTTTAGCTGTTTGACTTGTGAGTCTAAGGATCAATCTTAAGACAAGCCTCTCTCCTGCAGAATAAAGTCCGATGCAAAATCTTACTGACATTGAAAAAATAGCGTGGTAGCTCAAACATTAAAGAAGAAGAAAAAAAAAAGGAACGAAATGCAGCTTTATTTTGCTGGTTTTTTCTAATTTCTGTCTACTCAAGTTACAAAATTAATCTAAAAGCCAAACAAAAATCTGGGTTTTCTTATTGTATGGTTAAACAAATGCAAAGCTGAGGAACATTCAAAAGACGATTTCTTGTATGCATCAAGAATCCAGGGCAGCTCAACTAATATATCTCATGTTCTACAGTTTAGTCAGAAGAACGTTTATTAACAGATATTTGAACAAAAATATCAAAATCAATAAGTATAAGCACAAAGTATTATTCCACTTAAAGGTCTAATTAATCCATGAGCGCAATCCCAGAGTCTTGTCCTCCATTTCTTCATAAGCATCTTCATTCAATTTTCCCATTTTCAACAACTTGTTGATCAGAATCATCATTATTTTCAAGTTCTTGCGCCTACAAAAACAGACCCAAAGTTAGCAAATATATTGAATTATAATTGTAAATTATCAAACTAATATATATAAGATTAAATAATTAATCAAGGTTTTTCCTTACTTGGACAAAACTTATTGATGCATGCTGTTGTGCTATTGAACTTGAAGACATCAAATCATAGCCTTAGTAGAAGTTAGGGTCCAACGTCTGTCAGAAAAATAAGACCAAACTAAAAATCCTAAAAATTTCTCAAACTGGAATAAGACCAATACTATTCATCCATCAATCAACATGCAACTGAAGAACATTACAGCCCTATTTGCATGAATACAAATTCCCTGGAAAAAAGTTGCCATGTTTGTTCCTAAACAACGGCTAGGAATAAAAAGAAAAAATGTCACCTTGCAAAGATCCAGAAAAAAAGTGGAGAAGATCTTGAACAAAACCAACATATTCACAACTGCTATGTAAGAATTTGTATTTAGACATCTACTCCTAAGGTTACATAACCTTTGTAATTTTTGAGAATAATGCAGCCACAGGAAAACGGGAAATCAAAAACACAAAAGTAAAAAAAAAATGTCCAGAATTGAGAAAAAATTACTCAACATGTTGAGATATATTGCTTCTTATTACTTCCACAAAATTTATAACAATGTTTGAACCTCAAGTGCAGTATAATGAGAAGAAAGGCATTTAAGATCTGCAAAATATCAATTATAGCCTGTTTTGGTCCATTGTTAAATCATGCTCATTGTTCCATCACTTCACTTCTTCTTGCTTTTTCCCAATGTACGAATTTGGTTACATTTGAATCACCTAGAAGACTTTTTTCAGAAGAAGTGGAAATTTCTGGCTATTGATCAATGGGCTTTCCTTAGTGTTTTCTGCGCTTCATTTTGCAAGGCAGAGTGACTAAATAATCCAACGTTGTCGCTTTCGTGTAACGTGTTTTACTTTTATCAGGTTCAGGATTGAATGCCAGCAGCACATATTTTGCTCCTCAACAAATTAAATTTCCAAAAAAAAAAATAATGTAAACTCGACCATATTTTTTTTTTCTCTTTTAAAAGCTTGATCACTTTTTCTCAGAGTTTATAGAGTTTTCAATATTGCACTCCGTTTTCCTTTCTAGCAAGATGAAACTAGAAAAAATTGAGAACACAGAGCTGATTGGAGGAAAAGAAAGTTCGAGACGAACCCAAAAAATCTGCTACGGAAAACATTGATTGAAACAAATGAAATATGAAAATGGCAATTTATCCAAATGGCACATATTTAACATTTGAGGGAAAAAAAGGTTAAAATGGTAGACAACATTTGAAGTAGAGGTTTTGCTCTACTAGCAAAAATATGGGCGCAACCAAGTCAGACTTTTACCTTACAGTTTGATTCATCTTCCTCTTAGGCATTTGATCGAACAGGTGGTGTGCTTCGTCCAGCAGATACCGAATTTTCAGACAATTTAACAGATGAAACATTCAGACTGGAAGCTGCAAATTAGAAGAAAAATTCCCTCAATCAGCAAAAGATAAACGCAAACTTGTTACCCTCCCAAAATCATCTACACCTAAGTTCCAAAACACTAAAACAGAGACACTAGAGAATATAACCAATTTCTTACTTCTTCCCTGCAATTGAGGATATAGCAAAACTAATTCAAAGGTGTGTATCAACAGACCAATTTGAAGCTGAAAACTAGATCAAGTGCCTAAGCTTAGCAAATCACATCAAATTGGCCTGCGACGAGCTTGGAAGAACCCCACCAAGGTTTTTAAGAAATAACTTGTTTCTCACCTCTGGGAAGAGCTTCGAAGTTTTATCCGTGAATATTTCGTCAAAGCTGAATGGTGAAGATGATGAACTCGGACAGAGGTTTTTTAATATTTTAGGGTTTTTTCCGTTGAAAAATTGTGATTTTGGTTAAAGAGTTTTTATTTTTCTTGGTTTTGGTTATATTGGTTAAAGAGATTAAATTTCTTTGTCCGGTTAATCGATTAATTAACTTAATATGGTCTGAGTTGAGTTATTTGAGGGTTTGGTTTATTAAGGGACACTTGGCGAGATTTTAAGGAGTGGGATAGAATGTGAGACATGGTGTGGTACAGAAGATCCGTTACAATATGAGGTTTGTTCTAAATCCATACGGGTGTGTGCACTCGTCTGGTCTGATGGTGGTTCAGTCCCCATCAAAGTTCCCCCGGCTCAGTTGGGCCACCCCATAGAGTAGGATAGGCTAGGTTAGATGTGCCGTTAAGCTAAAAAAAAAAAAAAAAACTTTCAAATTTGTCTTATTTAAGTCCAATCAATAATAGCATTAGCAAAATTAATGAAACATAGGCCCCGTTTGACAAGTGAGTTTTTTGGATGTTTGTTTAAAACTTTATTGTACTTTAAGAAGTTTTTTGAGATTACTGTAGCTAAAGTTTTTAAAAAACTTGTGGCAGACAAACTTGGCAAAAAACTCAAATGCCAAACAACGCCATAGGATCATAAAAATCAATGACAACATTCTTAAAGTGGTCAAATAGTGCAAAGGAATTGCAATTAGCATAAAAAATACATTAAATTAAACGTGTACATTATAAAAAAAATGCATTATCTTGTTAGTCTTGTTTTTTTTTTATTGAATGGGACAAACTTTTGACCAATTTGTTCTAGATTACAATCCCTTTGCTCCTTTTGATCATTTTTAACATATTGTTATTGATTTCTATGATAATTAATTTCTTAACCTTGCTAATGTTGTTATTAATTAGATTTAATCGAGACAAACTTGAGAGTTTATAATGCAAACTGTCAAAAATTAGAAGTTTAAGATACAAAGTGTTTAAAATTAAAATTTAAGACAAAAAGCAGGAAAATGATAGAATTTGGTGTATGCAAAGTCGAGTTAGTCCTTATATTTCTTTTTTGGGGAAATTTTGCATGACAAACAGGTTGACGGTTGAAAGTTCTGTCCACCAGGACAGGAAAAATAGCAAATAGGAAAAGGTTGAACCTGTCTTCTATAATTTTAAGTGGCTGGTATTATTCAACGTACGAATGAACCAGACCACCATAATACAAGAGGTAGGTCCTACCTGGTGTTTTGGAAGAATCTTGACCCGAGCGAGGACTATCTACGTGTGAAGAACAATATCCATGAACTTCCACAAAATATCTCAACTTCCACTCTCAATTTGCCACGACGAAATTCCCACACATCTTTCTCTGCTGTGGCACTGCCCACGTCACTCCTACTCCCCTCCCTCGTGGACACTTTCTTTACCGCTTGTCCTAAACCCCCACCATTTCTCGCCGTCGATTTTTCCACGGAAAGTGCTTGTGGATACCGTAATTTGGCGTGTGTTTTCGATTTAAGATAGTATTTTTCCAGTGCAAGAATGTCCAGATTCTTCGTTCTATAACCAAGTTCGACCGGAATCTCTTATCGCCAGTCAATTACTGCTTCAACTCGCGCGATAATTCAGAAGTCAGGAGAACATTTCTTTCGCGCGATAGTATTTTTCTTTCCCAGAGGTTTGTTTCTCTGTGATTATTTTCTTGCAAAGGTTTGCTTTAATTGCATCCGTCTTGATAAATACTACAATCTTTCAATAGTAGCAAAAGAACTAATATAATCTTGATAAAAATACTGTATGGGATTAAGTATTTGGTTGCAATTACTTGTCACACAAACCTCTGGGATGAATGCGATGTTTAGTTATTTACTCAAGTACTAACTGGGTCTGATCTACCATTGTTCTCCTCCGGAGCGGTGTAGGACAGTTTGATATTCTTGTAGCGTTGTTTACTTGCCGTAAGTTACTTCTAATTAGTAGAAAGGAGGAAGGAAAATGTCTGGGATATTTTTGAGATGAATGCAAATCCGACTGGAGCTGTTGATTTTATTCTTGTTGTCTGATCTTTCATGGGTTCAAGGGAGAAGAGCAGATAGGTCGTTATGTGTTAGAGCACGAGGTTTGATGTCATAATTCAGTACTTCTACAGCAATATTTTAGTTTGCAGGTTGAGTGCAGATACTTTTTATTTATCAATTCAAATTGCTCGGCAAATTATATGCAACCAAAGTTGTTAAGGATTCCAGTGGAACACCCACTGGTATTGTGACTAATATGATTCTGCTGCTGGTGATTCTCTAGCACTGGGGGCAAGTTATCTGGTTTAAGTCCTAGAATATTCAATGAAAATTGGCATTGGCATTTATTTCTTCAGTATAAAGCTTTTCCTTTTTTCGTAATTCGATGTAAATGGTGTTGCAGGACTGAGGAATCTCGAGAAGATCTTCTGTCTCTGTACCAACTATCAGGTTAATTTGCACTGCTCATGGGAGTTGTGACTGTTTCTAGCTCTGCTGCACGAAGTCCATTGGGATTGAATGCAAAATTGGCAACACGCATATCTCAGCCCAGAAGACCATCACTAGTGTCATTCAAAAATGGTAAAACAAAAAATGCTGCTTTGGTTGCCCCTAGGGAATCTCTTTCTTTACCTGTCGAGGGATCTAACGTAAACGAGAAGAGATTAAAGCGAGTGGTAAAGCGTCCTGAAAGAGTAAAGGCCGTCTCTGCTCAGGAAGCCGCTTCAAGTACCTTAGAACTAGACTACAATGAGGCTGCTGCCAGGCTTGAAAATATCTATAAGCTCAGTCCGGCAACTAAAGTTTCAGATATGGAAGTTAAAGACCTCGGCATGAAAAGAGACCAACAGAGAAGAAAGAGGATGAAAGAAGCCAATGTGGAGACAGAGAAGGGAGCTAATTACACCGTGGTAAGAAGTCTGAGGAAGAAGTCAAAAAGATTGAGTCTCGATAAAAGAGTTGCTATGAGAAAGAAAAGAGATAGTGAAGCGATTACTTCATCCCAGCAAAGAAAATCGAGTGAGGATGATGAAGATGAAAAAATCAATAGAAAATCAAGTGAGGATGATGAAGATGAAAAAATCAATAGACTTTTAAGAGAATATTCGGGTTCTACTGAATTTACTAGCTTAGACTGGAAGAAGATGAAGATTCCGCCAGTTCTTCCTTCTTCTGAGCACTCGTGGCTTTTCAAATTGATGCAACCAATGAAGGTGAGAACAAATTTCTTTATGCAAGAAACAGAAATGCGCGCTAAGAACTATCTAAGCCTTGAGTATATGAGCGCAAGATTTTGATATTTTTGAACTTGGGTTTACAATAATCTAGGCAATTATTCAAGTGAAAGAGAACTTGCCAAATGATCTGGGAAGAGAACCAACCGATGGTGAATTAGCTGAGGCAACAAACTTGGACGTTCTTCGTCTGAGGAAAGACATCAAAGTTGGTCAAGCGGCAAGAAACAAATTGATTAAGGTATCTACTTATTCTGGGGAGCATTTCCGCATTGCATGATGTTTTTATTAGATGTAGCTGCCAAATATGGAAACTTTTGGCAGATCCTGGGGAAGTCTCGACACAGTTCTCAATTTGACCTTTTCAAAATGAAAATCGAGATGTGTGCTGCACGTATTTTTGATGGGATACGAATTCTACTCAATTATTTATCAGAAATAATGTGAATCATCTAGTCGTCAGCAATTGTACAAGCTGCTTAGGAAAGTGTGGTCTAGCGGGGCATTTACCAGTCGTGACTCCATTGGTATCACATTGAGATGCTTAGTGGACTACTTTTTTGACTTTATTATTTTGAAGTAAAGCAAAGCCATTAACATATTTTAGTATAGCATTCGACCTGGTTGTCAATTACTGGATTTTGGATTCTGATATCTTTCTGTAATTTCAACAGGTTTCAGTTTAAAATACTGGACATTAGGTATCATGATAGTCAGGAAACAGGATATCTGATAGTTGAAAAAGCTTGTGATGCAAATCTGTTTAGACCTTTATTCCTGTTTGAGTTTAAATTTGAACCTCCACATTACTTTTAAATATAACTGATTCAAATAAAGCCAGTTGTAATAGTTGTTGACGTGCCCTATGAATCATATTTTTTTGGTAATGCTGAAAAGCCATGATCACCATTCCTCGTTGATTGCAGCATAACCTCCGCCTCGTCTTGTTTGTAATGAACAAATATTTTCAAGACTTTGCGAATGGGCCTAAATTCCAAGACCTCTGTCAGGCAGGAGTAAAGGGACTTATCACGGCTATCGACCGCTTTGAACCGAAACGAAAGTTCCGCCTTTCAACGTATGGCCTCTTTTGGATCAGACATGCCATCATTCGTTCAATGACACTTTCAAGCTTCACCAAGGTTTCCTTTGGTCTTGATTCGGTAAGTTTCTTTAATCTTCTCTTTTCTGGTCATGACTGATTGAAATGGTCAAATACTCTCTTCGTTAGACATGATATATCAGTTTCCATTCTATCTTTGGGCAGTCATCTCATCTTAAGTAAACAAAATCACGTCTTGGGGTTTCTTTTTGTGGTTAAAATCATGAGTGGATGGTGCGGGAGAGAAAATGAAACTGTTTCTAATATTTATTCGGATGAAAAATCAAATTTGGTTCTCACCACCTGAGTCAAGAAATATACAGATAAATGGCCCCATCAACATTGAAATTGAGAAGGAATTTGTTTATCTCTCTATAGATATAATACACTGTACTCTCATGAAGTGTTTGCATTTTCTCAAAATTTTGTAGAAGATAGTCAGCCTCTTTTTTTTTTCCTTTGTATATTCCACTACCTCTTATATGAAACAAACCCTTAAGGTATCCTTTGCTGCAGGTCAGAATAGAAATACAAAGGGCCAAGTTGGAATTGTTGTTTGAGCTTCAGAGAATGCCAACAGATGACGAAATAATAGAAAGGGTTGGAATTTCCCCTGAAAGATACCATGAAGTGATGAGGGTGTCCAAACCTATATTGTCGCTCCATGCAAGGCATTCAACAACTCAGGAAGAGTTCATCAATGGGATTACGGATGTTGATGGTGTTGAAGGAGAAAAGCGGAGGCAACCTGCTCTTCTCAGGCTTGCTCTTGATGATGTGGTAATTTTATCTTTTTTGGCCTAGTCATTTGGGTTTAATTTGATCAAATTCATCACCTTTTGCCAGATTGATCGTACTTGCATTCTCTATCAATGTGTTGCTCAAGATAATACTAATAGAGTATTTTGTATTTCCTGTGGAGAAAGGGTTTAATGATATTATAGACTGGATGTTCTTTCTTGGGATTTACTTACCGTGGTTGATGTAGCGTATTTATCAGTAATTTTGCTTTGTATGCTCCTTGCAAGCGACTGAAATCTTAATTAATTAACCTGTATTTAGACCTACATTGCATTTAGTTTACTCCTTCAATTCTCTTTATTTGGAAATGTTGTTGCTTGATTTCCACCTCTTGATACTAAATGTCCTGCTTATTATCATCATTATTATTTTTTTGGCGGTCAACAGCTTGATTCTTTGAAGCCTAAGGAGAGTTTAGTAATCAGACAGAGATATGGACTTGATGGTAAAGGTGATCGAACACTGGGGGAGATTGCAGGAAACTTGAATATCTCCAGAGAAATGGTTCGGAAGCATGAAGTAAAGGCTCTCATGAAGCTCAAGCATCCAGCTCGAGTGGATTATCTTCGCCGTTACGTTTACTAGAAGAACACCTCCATCCATCTACGCAGAGACTGCTCCACGTCGTTGCAGTCTTCCATTGTAGCCGTATACTACTAATTGTTGTACACTAGACACTTGTATCATAGTCACAAAAATTTCTTATTTTCTTTCTGGTGGCATATATTTCTTTGTTCTCATTTTCTTTTCTCTTCATACTTTTAGATTATATGTAAAGAAGTAATTGGACAAAGGCTACGCTAATTCTGTTACATTCCTTCGGGGATTGATGCTCAAAGATAGGAAGAATGGTGCATTTTTATCGTATACGGCATTATCCTTACCTGATAGTGATTTTACGTCAAGTGTTTGCTGTTTCAATACTCGAATCTCAAAATGGCACTGGATAACTTTTGAGGGGTTCTGACAGACAAAAGTGATTAATGCAAGTTGGTCGTGTAGGATTAATATATAGGGATAATTGCAGAAACCTCCCCTGAGGTTTCTGACATTTGCACTGACCTCCCCTGTAGTTTGAAAAATTACACTGACCTCCCCTGAGGTTACTAATCAGGTACGGTTAATGTTTGAAAGTAAAATACCCATAAAGAGCCGGTACTTTAAATAGGTAATGCGTATTTACCTATAAACTATACTCCTTAAAGTTTATTAATTGTTAATTGATTTGTAGTATTTTGTCATTCATTGGACATGTAGTACAAAGGACAAATTTGGTAAAAAATTCTAATTTCACTCCCTAAAATAATATTTTAATCGTTTGGACTGAATTTGCAAAGGATTAGTAACCTAAGGGGAGGTCAGTATAATTTTTCAAACCACAGGAGAGGTCAGTGAAAATGTCAGAAATCTCATGGGAGGTTTCTGCAATTATCCCTAATATATGTATACTCGTAGCATAGTTTGAGACCATCATCCTAGTAATAATTGGCAGTGCTAGCTTCCGTCATCTCTCCATCTCCTACATTTTGTTTGGATAAGAGTTTATTTGGATGATTTATTTGAGATATTTATTGTAGTACTTTTTGTGATGTGATATATGTGAGATAAAAAGGTGATTGAGATTTGTGAGGCAAATTTTTTTTTTCCAAATTCTCTTTGTCCAAACAAACTCATTTTGATGGATTCCGTGAAGATATTTAGAATTTTCTTAAATTTCTTTGGCTTCTTTTGGATGAAAAAATTTGATGGAAGATTTGGAATTCAACCAATTCGTTTTAATTGTTTGAATTGTCTAACAGACATTTGGATTTGTAATTCACCAATTGTTTTAGTGTTTAAAAGGTGTTTGGATGATTGGTGAATTACAAATTACAAATCCATGTCTCTCAAGTAATCAAAACAACAACATGAGAGATATGAGAAAATTTTCAAATCAATTATCAAATCCCTCAATCTTATCGCAACTAAGTTGTTTTGATTACTTTAAAAGGCATTTGGGTATGTAATCTATCAATTCTTTAAATACATTTAACTATTAATATAATTGAGGGGCTATAAATCCAAATATCTCCTAAGTCATCCACACAACTGAAGGGTTTTTGAGAGGATGCCAAATTTTCGTCGAACTCTCAATTCAATAGGAGCAATTGTGGCAGCAGGAAAAGTGATTGGCGCAACCGAGGACCATCGTCGGATTCGTGGGGTGCCCTTGCTGTCTTCATGACTCGGATTATAATATAGTTGATTTGAAGCAGAAATGAACCAAAAATGTGACTAGTTATGCTGTAAAATGGACTTCGATTTCTTGTTCTGCGCATTGAGAAAGTAAGACCACGCTGGAACTTACTTATCCCTCGAGTATAATAAAAAGAGAAGGGAAGTTACTGTAGCAGTCCCAATGGTTGCCACATGGCTCCTCTTCTTTTTGACAAGTGGCATACTCTTTTTGAGGAAGGTGATTTAATTTCTTTCTTTTTTTAATTTTTTCCTTATTTTCTCTTTCCATTTTTACGATGAAAAAAACCTACACAAATCTTAATGTACCACTGTTTCGTCCTTCATTCCTTTCCACCCTTTATCTCTGTAACTGTTCCCATGCTTTAAACCTTTCTCTTTCATTTTTCTTTTTCTAAATGAGACGAATTTGCTAACATAACTCATATTGTTAATTTTCTTTCTAAATGAGGTCAATGTATTCTCATTTATACTTTTCAGTGGGACATTATATGTTAAATGATACTTTTAGACTCTAAGTTGCGAGTTGAATGAGTTATTTTTTTCTAACGATATCGACACAGTTTTTCATGCTATTATTATATTTTCAAATAAGGACATGTGAAGGTATATGTATTTGTTAGAATTAATTTTACAAAAAAAAAAAATTCATGCTTTATTTTTTTAGTTAATTTTTAACTTAGGACTATCTTATTTTTGGGCTAATGTTTCGAATTAGCAATGCTAAACAAAAGCGCTATCATGTTGAAACTATATTTGCCATATATTTAATTCTTATATTGCTGCTATTTTTCTATATATATTTTAAACAACATTTCAGGTGGGCCCAAGCTGTGCCTTGCACAGCATGGTTTCCTAGTCTACCTTGTATATAAGAAAAGAGCAAGGTTTAGTGTTTTTCTTTCCTCTTGCCACATGGCTTCTTAATTATCTGACAAGTGGCAAGGTAAAATGTTTCTTGCAAATTGTCTAAATCTAAAGCTTCTCTTGTCCGAAGCCTTCTATTTCTTTGCCTTCTTTTGCCATTGCACTGTTACTGTAGCATGCTGTCTCATTGACACATGGTATCCTTGGTGAATTTTTGAGCTTTCATTCTTTCCTTTTCTTTTTATAGGCAACGGTAGATAGATAGATTGGACTGCATTGCACAATGATCAAATTTGGTCTGGCCTTGGCATTCAAGTATGAGGTCCAATTATTTTTATTGAATTTTTCAATTTGTAAGCTTTTGATAGATGTAATTCAATTACAAATTATTATTATTATTATCATTATTTCAATTTATATTTATTATGATGCCAATTTGAGAGAGTATTTTTCAGATCATCGTATTTTCAAAAACAAAAAGAAATATTTAAAATTGATTTCAAGCTCTAGGTCTTGGACAGATGTAATCCAATTATAATATTATTATCATTATCATTATTTGAATTTATATTTATTACGATTTGAAATATCATTTAAACTTATATTTCACAGATTAACTTGACTTTATTAAAAATCATAGAATTCTATTCGTCTTTTTGAAAGTTTATATTTTTTTTTATTTTTTTGCTACGTTGTTAATATAACTTTTGCTATTTTAGAAGCCGTCAAAAAATGATAGAAAAATTGTCACATTTTCAAAAATTAAAAGAAATATCCAAATTTGATAGCAAGAATTTTATTATTTTAATCTACATGCTAAAAAAAATATTTAAACTTTCTTAATCAAACCTTGGCTATTTTTGAACTCGGAGGAAAAGAAAAAGATATCTTCAAAGTGGGAAAACGATAAAAAAAAGAAGAAAAGAAATTGGTTCCAATTTGTTATAAATGCAAAAATGAAATAGCCAACTATTAGAATACACACTTTCGAATCAATTTTATTTTAATTTATTGATATGTGAACATTTGTCTTTTATTTTGACAAAAAAAATTTTTGTTGAGCAAATGAATGCAATAATTTCTAAATGACAAAAAATATATGCTTTTGTTTTTTTAAGGAATGGCAGGGTAAAATGTTTCTTGCAAATTGTCTGAATCTAAAGCTTCTCTTGTCCGAAGCCTTCTATTTCTCTTCTTTCTTTTGCCATTGCAATGTTTTTTTTCTCAAATTGCCGTTGAATCACTTCGTAGCAGCAGAAAAAAGGACGAATTCACTGGTAAATTCAAACCAAGTACAATCCCTAAAAGAAGCTGATTCTTGGGGCAAGTGCAATCACGTGCATGTGGAGGGTTTTTGTGGTTCTAACCGAGAGAAAGTACAATGCTTTGTTCAGAAAATTGGTAGAACAGTAGCATCTTTTGCAGGTTCATATTCGGCTATCTGAGTGGAAGAAACGGAGAAGAGGAGATTTTGCTACCAAACCCAGCAGGTCAACACCCCTCTTCAAGCCTTCTATTTCTTTTCCTTCTTTTGCCATTGCACTGTTTCTTTCCCAAATTGCCGTTGAACCCTTTTCCTTCTTTCTCTCTACCACACGGCTTTTCTGAGCACAAATTCGGCACATTTATCCTCAGCAAGTCCAATTCCAGCCGCCTATGCTACCAAACCCAGCAGGTCAACAACCCTCTTCAAACATGCAAAAAGTTTGGATATGACAACAGATTATAGGGGCCTAGGCTGTGCTTAGCACAGCCAATAACCTCCTAGTACTATAACATAAACAAAAGGCCATAGTTACTGTAGCAATCCCTTTTGCTGACACATGGCACTTTGCGTGAATTTTGAGCTTTCTCTTTTGCTTTCTTTATGGACTTGGCATTGCTTTAAATGTAGTCAACGACCCAAATTAGATCGCATTTACCATTTCTTTATAAGGTTGAATTATTTTTAGTAGACTTTTCAACCTCTATATTTTGAACCGATGTAATTCAATTAGAATTTATATTTATTTCTATTTACATTAATATTTCAACTTATATTTGACAAATTAACTTAAAATTTAATTATTTCTATTCGAGTTTTCAACCTTATCATTTAAATTTATATTTGTCAAAATAAGTTATCATTTAAAGTTAATGTAAAGTAAAAGATTATTTAAAATTTATTCTATCCTATAATAAAGAACAAGATTATTATTTTTGCTCAATGCAATGTACATTTCTCTGTGTCAATTTTATTTTGATTTGTTCATGTTCAAATATTTAGTAACATTTGACTTTATGTTTATTCATATTTTTATTGTCTGAATTTTGAGTTTTCTCTTTTGCTTTCTCTATGGATTTGCATTGCTTTAAATGTGCTCAATGATCCAAATTATATTGCATTTACCATTTCTTTATAAGGTTGAATTATTTTGAGTAGACTTTTCAATCTCTCTATTTTGAACACATATAATTCAATTAGAATTTATATTTATTACTATTTACATTAACATTTCAACTTATATTTGACAAATTAACTTAAGATTTAATTATTTCTATTCGAGTTTTCAACCTTATTATTTAAAATTATATTTGTCAAAATAAGTTATCGTTTAAAGTTAATGTAAAGAAAAATATTATTTAAAATTTATTCTATCCTATTATAAAGAACAAGATTATTATTTTTGCTTAATGCAATGTACATTTTTCTGTGTCAAATTTATTTTGATTTGTTCATGTTCAAATATTTAGTAACATTTGACTTTATGTTTATTCATGTTTTTATTGTCATTTAAAGTTATACAATTGAACTAACATTGCCACTTAATATATTCCAAAGAAAGAGACTCCTGTGCTTTGTTAAGAAAACAACTCCAAGAGAAAAAGTAATCAAAGGAACATCTTTTACCATTGTCATAAGCTATGAAGCTAGGACTGCAAACGAGCCGAGTCGAATCGAGTTTTGGGCTAATCGAGCCGAGTCTCGACTAAATTTTACCAAGCTCGACGAGCCGGCAATTTCGAGCTCGAGCTCGAAAAAATAAAAAAAAATAATTATTTTATTTTTTAAAAAATAAATAAAATAATATTTTTTTAATAAATAATAAAAATATTAAGGATATATATATATAATTTTACTATTAAAATAAAAAATATATATATACTTAAAATAAAAAATATATATATACTTAAAATAAAAAAATAAAAAATATTATATATATATACTCTGGCTCGCGAGCTAACGAGCTTAATATTTTGAGCTCGATTTCGACTCGAGCCAGTTCCAGCTCGAGCTCGACTCGAGCTTGAATCGAGCCGCTCGCGAGCGGCTCGATTCGTTTTTAACCCTAATGAAGCTGAACAAGTCCCAGCTGGCCAGAAGACTTAAATGAACCTTCACAATGATTATGCATAAAATTAGTTTCGAACGAGCGGCTCGATTCGTTTTTAACCCTAATGAAGCTGAACAAGTCCCAGCTGGCCAGAAGACTTAAATGAACCTTCACAATGATTATGCATAAAATTAGTTTCGAACAATATAATGCTTATGTGCTTAATAATTGAACTACTTGTTTTTTAATTTAATTATCTTGTATCTATTTATCATTTGTGTTAATGTACTTCGACTTAGCTGCTTTGACTTGCTACCTATCGTATGTTTTAATTCTGTTATCTTGTATTTGTCTATCCTTTATGTTAATGTACTTCAATTTATTCTCTTTTGCCTTGAAAAGCAAATTTACTGATAAGCTATAAATCCAATTCATATATAGATGTCCCTCTATCAAACAAAAAAAAAAACTTCTGCAAAAATGCTAACCATTATTAATCCTACTGTTTTTCAATTTCTCAATGTATATTTGCTAAACAAATTATATATATAATTTTAAAACAAAAGAGTATATAAGTATATTATTAATTTGGACACTGAATTAAATTTGTTAAATGAAAAATGTAGCCAATTATAAATCCAGTAACAATGACAAAAAAATGTATATTTGAAAGCTATCATTAAAAGAGGAAAAAAAAGTATCTTAATGAAATGTAATAAAGACGTATATATTTTTCTCATCAAATTTGCATGGTATACTTGGTGGTAATTTCAGTTAGCATTAATGACTCATATTTTAACTAAATATTAATATATTAATGACTCAAAAAAATTGACAAAAAAATGACAAAGTTAATTTGTTCAAATTTAAATACTGATAATCCAATTTCTCTCAATTTCAGTAATATACATATTTTACGTATTCTTTCACACTCGAGACTCTACTGACAAACATTCCATCAAATTTTGCTAACCTTAAACGCTTCAAGGCTTCAAGCGTTTGGAAAAAAAAAAAAAAAACGCTTCAAGGCGGGCACTGGCTGTGCCAACCCTTACTAGTACATTTTTATATCAATTGGAGTGTGGTTGACTCAACTAACTGCTGCATGACACCTATACAACTTTAAAGCGGACATGGTTCAGCCAGTCAAGAACCACAAAATTGCAGAAAAGCACGCTGTAATTTAACGATATTGAACCCGGAATCACTATGGTAGATTTGACAATGACATTGAGCCCCAAAGGGGATATTAACAATATCATTACTAGAAAAGTTAATATGTCTATTTCTTGGAATAACATTCAAGCACCAGAATTAAATATAATGTTGGCATCAAGCATCAGAACAGCTGATTGCTGCTGATGCTTGGCTTGAAGAGATAGAGAATGTTCTTTATTATTGGTAGAAGAACTAAAGGGAACCATATCTCATCATCTCCTTTTTTTTTTTTCCCTTTGTTTAGTCCTCACAGGCATCAGAAGAAATGCTGCATAGCATCAGAGTCCCGAAGTGATGAAAAAGACATCCTTAAAAGGTGTCCCATCTTCGCAGTTCGTACAGTACATAATAGAATTTGATTAGCAACTGCTTCTTCCCTGTAAATGAATAATAGCCCATTAATACTAGTAGACTACTACTCTGGTTTCATTCTGATTGATTTTCTGCTCCAAAAGTTAAATCCAATTCGCCATGGAATAGAACCCACCAGAAGTTTGATCCGCTGCTGTAGAATTTCTTCTTTGATCACTTGCAGAATCAAATGGATTCCGCAAAGCATCTGAGGAACCACGACAACTGTTTCCTCCTGGCCGCCAAGCATCTGAGGATCTCTCTATACAATATGGAGGAACATAAATTAAACATTAGAGGATGATACCTGTTCTGAAAATTCAGAGCTACATCTTCAATTATGATGCTTGTTCTGAATATTGGGAAAATTGAAGCAAATATTAGACCTCAACACGCGGAATTTGCCAATTTAATTGTATAAGTTTTACTAGAGGTTGATCCTGTAGTTGTAGAAGAGCTGTTTGAAATTAAATGTTTAACATGCTAACCAGTGCCATGACAAAGGTTAAGTATTGGGTCTCTAGTTTTTCCTGTGCTATATCTGCCAAACAAAACCTAAAAAATTAGGGGAAGTCCAGTGACACTTCCACTGACGCAACCAAAATATTACTGCTAGCAACAAAATAAATTCTCTGTCTCATTATCAAAAGCTAACACTATTGCTTATGGAGCATTTCCATGTATAAATTCGGCGGGCGATGCAAAAACACTGATTATTTCCATCCACAATTTTTTCTACTTAATTTCTTTTTTATTTATGTATTTGGATAATATATTATTTTCATGGTTTTATATATATATGACCCTGACACTGAAACTGTGAAGGCGCAACACTCCAACATACCTTGCCATTTGCCCAGCTTCCTCTGGTGTGTTTGTTCTTCCTCGACTTTTCGTTTCCAAAGATTATAACATGGGAGATAGGTTGCGTTTGGCTGTGGGAATTATGGGTATACCTACGTATCTTCTTTTTTTTTTCATCTTGTCTTCCAGGTAATTATTATGACATGGAATTTCAATTGGTTTTTGTGTCTAGGAATTTATTGGCTGCACGGTGTTTCTTATTGCAGGGAATGCCGCCTCCATGTTACTCTATGCTGCTCCTATGTAACTCAAACTGATTTGCTCTGATGTTTATTTGAAGTTAATATTTTGGTTTGGGAAAGAATAGCTTCAACGGGCAAATTGAATCTCATAAAGTTTTACCATTCTTTTTGTTTGAAAGATCCAAACATGCTCGTGCATGTGTTAATTTTTTACAAGTTTCCAAAATATTTCAAGAAATTTATAACATTCTACTGATTTGATATATATTTTATCTTCATACTTATTCTTGCAGATTGACTTTTTCTCGAGTCATGAGAAAGAGAAGTACTGAAGAGTTTTCTTGCATTCCATACACCATTGCGTTATTGAACTGTTTCCTCTATACATGGTACGGCTTGCCGGTTGTGAGTAATGGCTGGGAAAACGTCCCTGTGGTCACGATCAATGGCTTAGGAATTCTTTTGGAGCTCTCCTTCGTATTCATATACTTCTGTTTTGCCCCCGCAAATGCCAAGGCAAGCTACTTCTAGCCCAGGAATAATGGAAAGCACCCTGCGACAACACAATTCCATTGTGATGATTTTGCACTGTAACATTTGGCCTTTTCTTGAAACAAACAAAGTTCTGATCTTTCTTTGTTTTGATGAGCGCTGTGCAGAAGAAGGTTGCAATGTTAACAACATCAGTTATCCTTGGATTCTGCGTCATTGCTTTACTATCAGTCTTTGCATTTCACGATCATTCCCACCGAAAGATACTCGTAGGAACCATTGGATTGATAGCATCAGTGGCAATGTATGGTTCTCCTCTGGTGGTTGTGGTGAGTCATTTTCCAATGCAAAATCCAGTTTCAGGTCTTTCAGCTTCTTCAAAATCGACATGTTTATAGTGGTTTTAACGATTTTTTTTTTTGTTGTTGTTTTGGAAAAGGCTGGGGGGGGGGGGGGGGTTCATTTCAAGGGAAGTTCTGGAAACAAGGCACATTTTTATCAGCTGGGTTGTTATTATTATTATTATCATTAGTATTTAATTTGACCACTAATATTTGTTGTGTGGTGCGACAGAAACAAGTGATACAAACCAAGAGCGTTGAATTTATGCCGTTCTACTTGTCCCTTTTCTCGTTTCTTGCCAGTTCCCTTTGGATGACTTACGGATTACTGAGCCATGATCTTTTCCTCGCGGTTTGTCTCAATATCAGGAGCTCAACGAATAGTTTTTCTCCTTATGGATTTTCCAGCCGAATTTGTTACTTAAGAAAGTAATTCAATTATGATATTTGCAGTCCCCAAATCTGGTTGGCAGCCCTTTAGGCATCTTTCAGCTTTTGCTCTACTGCAAGTACAGGAAAAATGGATTCATGGAAGAAGCATTGAAACGGGATGCAGCAAAAGGATGGCGAAAAAGTGAAGCGACAGATGTTGAGAAGCCAAAAGAGCAACTCCATGCAGCTTCTGCTCAGTGAGGTTGCCGAGTCCAAGATATGAAATTAATCTACTGCTACTTCTCCCTGAATAAGGGCTATGTGAAATTCAGTTCAAATGTTAAGGATTCAAGAATTTTGTACCGCTTGTCCATAAAGTTTACTAAACTACTAAGAAGATGATGACTGTGTACGTTCGTTCGGTTTTTAAAGGAAGTCATGGTTTAAGAAATCCATGAACTAATATTGTCAATCAAAGCTAGCTTGGAGAAGTATCGAATGAATTTGAGACAAGAGAGGAGTAGAGTTAATTGGTGTATCTAAACACAAAATTCTCAAGATAACACATAACATAAGTGTCTTAAGTACTGGTGTAGTATTTAATCGGAATCCCGGGTTCAGGTTTTTTCTTTTCTTTTTTTTTTTTCGATTTATAATATTGGAAGAAAAAAAAAAAACCGTGAGGGATGAGGAGGAGGATGCTTTGATGTACTACATGCACGAAGACACGTAACCCCCCCCAAGCTTCTCAATTCTTTCTTCCATTTGAAGCGGATATTGCATTCCAGTTCCTCTGGCTCACAAGACTCGATCTCTGACTAATTCTACATTCATCTGCCGCACTCTTTTTTTTTCCTCCTCGCGAATTCACATTCACAATCCCTCGCGTGTTTACTGAGTATGGTGAAGCTTGCATCAGCCCGGGAGAACCGAATGTACGGGCCAAGATCTTCCCGGAACAGGCTAGAGTACATCAACGCTGGGCTATACGCGTTTGCTACCGTCGTGCTTTTGAGTGGGTTTGCCGCTCAGCTTTCCGGAGAGCCCAGATCAGGGCTGGTTCTTTTACTCGTAGCCCTCCCGGTTATTGCTTTAGTGAATGTACACGATCTTATTGCTCACCTTTCTGGGATCGATTGTAGATTGAACATATTGAAGTTTGATACCCAGTTCGCAGCTGTGGAGTTTGCTGCACCTGTACTTCAGACATTCGGGACCGTTCTCTTTTTCCTAGGAATTTTGTTTCTTTTCTTGCGGGTAACTCTCCGACTTCGCTACGTCTTTATTTATTTGTTTGTTTGTTTTGGTAAATCCAAAGGATAGGGAACCAATTATACTCTCCCTGCCGGTGAATTGGTTAGCAAATACCGATTGGCTTCAGCCAAAATGACGGCACTGTAATTCACTGCACTTCCTGTTTTTATTGCTCATCATTTGAGGAATGCATGGACATCTTATTCTCCAAGGGCTTCGAATTTAAAAGATGCCCCTTTCTTCAGCGTCAAAAGCATCAAATCTGACGCTACAGTCTGGTTACATGTAAGCAGAGCAGACTGTCTGACGGGGTAAATCAAGAAGTTATACTACGACTAGGAGAAGATCATCAGCTTTTCTTTAAGCAGAGAAAGCCTTTCCAGTTGCTAGTTAGGATCAATTAGATCAATTTCTGTTTGCAGCTTTAATAGTTTTTGGGATTGAGATGTTTTATATTCCAACTCGAACCCCATAATGGGCTTACATGTGGAGGAAATTTGCCAATTTAGGGTTTATCATTTCTGATTATAGCTGCTTTTTTTTTGGCCGGTAGGAACATATAGCTGCAATATTGATTCCCAATTTCAGTGATCTCCTGGAATTCGATCATATAATTGCATTATCAACTTTTTTTCCAAGCTAATCCCTTACACTACATTTGACTGTTAGCTCCTGTCTATTGCATCCAATGCGTGGTGACTGTTGATAAATGTTGCAACACAATTTTTCAGTTCTTGAAGAGTTGCGAGACTGCATTTCGTTGATTTTTTTCATACGCACAATTTATGCCTTGAAAGGCATGTGTAAATGTTAGCTAATTAAGCTGCTTTTTAGGTTCGTAACCATTTTTAATTATATTGAAGCTGTGTGAAGGTTATAATAAAGGTCGAAGACGTTTATTACACATTGCTTCTGTACTCGATAACTTAATTTGGTAATTCCTTCGTGTGGAAACCTTTTCACAAGCGTAGGATGAAAGAGGCTATGGCTACTACTACAAGGAAGAGCGGCATGCGTTGAACATGCTGATTGCTGGCTCAGCGTTATGGCTACTTGGTTCAATCCAAAACTCCTGTCAGATCTATGAGAGAGCTGGTGGGCATGTTCAGATCTTGCAAGAGAGCATCCAGATTCCATTCTTGATGGGAAGCTTGTTGTTTCTGGTAGGAGCAATCCTTAACAGCAGAGAGCAGACAGGACATATCCATCACGGTATGAAATTATTGGTAAGTCAAATTGTTTATGGCTGAGCACAAAATCCTGGGCCAGAGACAAGAGTAGTACCCATGCTTGAAACTTTTTTGACTGATCTTCCGGCTTTGCTTCTATTCGGGAAGTTGATCTCTATATTTCACGTATTGGTTCGCAGGGTTTGACGTGGGTATGGATTGGCATATTTGGGAGCCTGTTATTCTTCGCTGGGGGCCTAGCAAATCTTGTAAAAGTGTTCAAGATGCAGCAAGGTGATGGATTAGAGTTGGAGAAACTGCGAGGTGGAGCACAAGAGCGACTGCTTGACTTGAGAGAAGGCCAGGTGCCGTTCATCTTAGAGGAGTCCTCTAGGAGGAGGGAAAGGCCTGCGGAGGAAGGGAAGATTGCTATTGTCCCTGCAACTCCTTACAAAGATGTTCTCCTTAGTCAGACCTGAGTATTTGGTGCTTCAATATCGTCTGTCTATACCTGTTTTTTCTCCGCATGATTCTGAAGTAGTAATATTTTAGAAATATGTAACCAATCATACTGCCCAATTTGTTCCTAGCGCTCGTTTGTACATGCAATTTCCTTATGATTAATCATTTGAATGCTTCTCCAAGTTGGCTCTTCGTAATGTGCCATTGGTGGCGAGAATGAGAACACTCGTTAATTTCCTTCATATTTATTTGTGAAAAAAAAATAATTGATGAGTTTAGGATTCAATATAATATTGAAGTTATTGCATAATAGTGGATTCAACATAAACTATGTCAGACTCAAATAATAATAGTGAATTAAATATTTCATATGTTTAATACTTATACATGTTGCAAAATAAATAAGAGTGTGTAAAATAATTGTGTGCTTATCTTAAAGCATTATTCTTTTAATTAAGTAATATATAATTAATAAATTTAAAATTATACTTCATAAATATATAAGCTTAGTATTTTTTGCATATAATATATTTAATAATATTTTGACAAAAAAAAAAAATATTTAATAATAGGTTGAGTTCGGGGCAAAAAGTGAACCCTTTTCCTTATTTTGGGTTTCCGCTCGTTGAAGCCCAATTAGAGAAATTTAACAGGGAATGGGCCGAGCAAAGCTGTAGCAGATCAAGTAAGAGGGATATCCATAATGGCTGAGCGCGTGTGAAATGAAACAATTTACAGTATCGATCGATATATTATTGATTTTACAACATCTTGTTAAAATTCCTGTTTCAATTTTTTCCCATAAAAGTACCCAACAAATGACAACATCTTGTTAATATGCAGAACATGGAAAGGATGAACTCTAACTGGTAAGTTGGTTAATGAAATTGAAAGATTTAATTTGTACCCTAATGACTTATTTATCAGATTTTAGTCTCATAACACCACACAATATCTTCGGTATAATAGTAATTTTGCATTATATGATGTCAGCAATTGGGTTCCAAGTTCTGTCAGGGGAGGTCAGTGTAATTGTGGAAACCTCAGGGGAGGTCAATGAAATTGTCAGAAATCTCAAGGGAGGTTTCTGAAATTATCCCAAGAAACAACTAGGTATTAGGTATTAGGACTCTCATTCCATAAGGCCGGGCCTCCTGTGCTTGGAAACTCCAGCTTCGAGATTCCTATCTCATTGCGCTAACCTCCGCAGGGTGCATACCTACGCCCCACCCGGCGCCAAGTTTCGCATCTCGACTCCCACTTCCGATTCGGCAATTCCGACCTACCGATTTACAGCCGTCTATATCCTCGCAGCTTCCATCGACTTTTACGTTCGTCTCTAATCTCTCAGGTAAAAGTTCCCTCAGCCGAATTTTTCCAATTTCCTCCTTTCTCCCCTTTGGTGCCCTAATTTCAGTTATTCCAATTTATTCTCCTTTCCGCCTAAGCACCGCCTCCCGGTCCCGTCTACGGACTTGTATATTGTTTGCCGTTGAATGTGGAAGTCTTTATCCAAGATCGATTTTGGATTGACGTCGATAATCTGTCAATTCTTAAATATTTGCTATGTACCGAAGTAATTTGCTGCTTATTGTTCAGTTTTATGTGTCGATTGCTTTCTTTCTTTGAATTAGTTTTTTGGTTTCTCTACTTGAGGTTATTGACGTGGTCTGATTTTCATTTTTCGTCCTTCTTTTACCGCTGAACTATACCATCGACTTTGACATATTCGTATTAATCTGAGTGTGGTGGCTTTGGTGGGGGTCACTGTAGTAAGAGAATCTGTAATGCATAACTTGCGATGTAATTTGTGATTGATTTATTGATTGGTCAAACGATTCTAAGTTTCAATTTTCATGGATGATATATGAGTTTTAACGATCTTTAGTACAAGTAAGATAAAACCATGAATTTCTCTTGTTTGTAGCTAGGCTTTGTGGTGCGGAATGGCATCTGTTTCCAGTCAGCCTCAATTCCGCTACACACAGCCCCCATCCAAGGTTCTCCACTTAAGAAATTTACCATGGGAGTGTACAGAGGAGGAACTGATTGAATTGGGGAAGCCATTTGGTAAAGTCGTCAATACAAAGTGTAATGTTGGATCAAATCGTAATCAAGCTTTTATAGAGTTTGTAAGTTTTCCCACTCATTGTTTTTTTTTGGTTGCCCTAGTTCTTTCTGCTCTACTTTCGACCTTAATCTTCTTACTTCTCTCTATCAATGGTGCAGGCAGAATTGAATCAAGCAATTGCAATGATATCATACTATGCTTCATCTTCCGAACCAGCTCAGGTACGAGGGAAAACCGTCTACCTACAGTATTCGAACAGGCAAGAAATAGTGAACAACAAAACTACTGCAGATGTTGCTGGGAATGTACTCTTGGTGACAATTGAGGGTAATGATGCACGCCTCGTAAGCATTGATGTTCTTCACTTGGTAAGCAATAACGTACCTTTTGTTATTAGTTCCTGATTAGAAGGTTTATCTTCAGTAGAACCAAATGTCTAGGGTTTTTGGTGGTTTGGCTGTAGTATATGTCCTGCTTTGTGAAGCTGTTGTTTGACTAGAATGTGAATGGATCAGCAGGCTTATGTCAAGGAAATATCTTCAATGGCAGCTTATTGCATCGGGAGAAAGAGCGAATGTGTGTTTGTCTTCTTTCTCTTTCCTGGCTCTTTCTACCCTACTTCCTACTCATATTTCCGTGACTAGTTCTTTTGAAGGGTGTGAAATACTTTTAACTCTTTTTCTTGTTTCCTGTATACGCCCTGTCTCTCCCGTCACCTCGTTGCAGAATTATTAGATGCTGAATATAAACAATGTGATTGTTCCATCTCTTTGTAGGGTAATGTCGTAGTCCTCTTTTTTGTTGCAATTTTCTTGCTCTTTAGTTTGATAGACTTCATTGTGCAGCTGTTAAGTTTAATGATCCAGGTGCAGTGTTATCCTTAGATTCTGGATTAATTATCATTCAAGTTTCAAACTTTATTTGACAGAACTAGGAACAGGGAAAAAGATCTAATGAAGAGAAGTCATGAGACACAAATTGGTCTTTTAGTGAAATTTTTTATTTTCTTCATTACCAATGCCACTGAAATAAATCTTTTTTCGATCAAGAAAAACTATATACAGAAAAAGAATATTTCAACACTTTATTCTCTTAACTTTTAACATTTGTAAAGGAGAATTATTTTTTTCTTCTCTCTGGTAGTCTAAATAATTTCTTACTATCGCTTCTTTTTTCTTGTTAAAACCATTTCTTTCATTTCCTTGGGTATGGTTAAGTTGGTTTATTTGTTGTTTGCCTTTTCTCGGTTTCATGTGTTCTTCCTTCTATATTGTTCTGCTTCCATTGTAGTAAATGCTTGTTGTGGAAGCTGAATGTTCAATTATGGTAATGGGACTAAAATTGGAACTTCCACAAGTTTCTGGTTTGTTTGGGTACTATATCCTCAGCATGGTCATGGATGAAAAGTTGTCTTAACTGCAGAGGATATTTTCGTACTTCTTGTTTTATTCTCTGGAAAATTTTTCCCACTCGGATAACCCTCCTGAAACTTAAAATTTCTTTCATTTCCTTTGGCTTGGGTACAGTTAAGTTGGTCTATTTGCCCTTCATCTTTTTCCAGTTGCATGTTACCAGCTTTCTGCCTTGTTTCTGTTTCCGTTGTAGTTAATACTTCTTGTGGAAGCTGAATGTTCAATTATGATTATGGCACTGAAATTGGAACTTCCACAAGTTTTCTGGTTTCTTTGGGTACGATATCCTCAGCGTGGTCATGGATAAAAACCTGTTTAACTGCAGAGGATGTGTTGTGTACTTCTGGTTGTTTTATTCTCTCGAAAATTTCCAACTTGGATTATTCTCCTGAAAGTTAAATTTATCTTTCAGGTATTCTCTGCCTTTGGATTTGTGCACAAAATTACAACGTTTGAGAAGACAGCTGGATTTCAGGTTTGCGTAACTGCTACGACTTTGGAATTTAATACTAGGTACTTTTGGTTCCAACTTGTCACATTTATGAATTATTTTCTTTTCCAGGCTTTAGTCCAATTTTCTGATGCTCAAACTGCTTCTTCTGCGAAGGATGCCCTTGATGGAAGAAGCATTCCCAGGTGATGTTGAATTTAATTTTGGGCTTGGGGTGTAGCCCAGTCTTGTGGATCATTAATGTGTAGGGGCTGGACATCTTTCGGGAGCTTTTTTTAAGAATCTACCATAACGGGGTACATGCATGCTCCTTACCCCATTTTACCTCTTGCTCTTTTATCATTTCACATCACTTTATTGAGTAATGATAATTATTATTGGTTTAGCATACCCCCTGTTGCCCTGTAACTCCACATTTCTGCTATGGTAAACTGATAGAGAGGCCTTTATAACTTTCTGGTTGATGTAGTCTTCACAGTTGCCTTCTTTTGTGCATGCTCCTTGTGTGTGGAATGATCTTGATTATAAATCATTTCTTCCATCATCATGTTTCCGTGGAAAATATACCTGATAGGTTATCCAAGTGATTTTCGTTCATTGCTTGAAAATGAACTGCCATTTTCCTGTTGTTTAACTTATCTGCGTCCTGCATCCCAATTATGTGCTCAGAGTACATTCTTAACCTTATTTTTGCTAGTAAATGCTCAGCCTGTTGACACGTGCATTAATTGACTCTTTTTTTTTTTTTTCCATGTATCAGGTATTTAATTCCGCAGCTGGGACCTTGTACCCTTAGAATCACATATTCTGCACATACTGATTTGAGTGTTAAATTTCAGTCCCATCGTAGCAGGTATTGTTAATGGTAATTTCTTCTGTCAATCATTTCATACTTTTTTCATCCTGTTTCATGTTTTTTATTTTCTCTTATGCCTGTCTTATGCTGGATGTCTCTTGATTGAAGTGTTGCACCATAACTTCTTTTATTCAGGGATTACACCAATCCTAACCTCCCTGTGGCACCTTCTGCAATAGATGCTAGTGGTCAGGTAAGCAATTGGAAGAGCTGTTTCTTACAATACTTGAAGTTTGTTTAGTCATGGATAGTAAGTATCACCTGGGGGATAGCATTTGGGACTATGCCCTCTATTTTGCGTCTTATTGCCTCTTTGTCCACCCGTTGTAGCATGAAACAGGCTTAATAACCATCATATGTTATTTTTATTACTTTTGCATACTTGCAAAATTAGATTTCGACCAACTTAAATTGGTAATCTAATTTTTTTCCTTTTTGGATACAGTAGTTTAATTGCACTTATTCTTTCAGCCTTGGATGTCTTCTTCTAATTTCTAAACTTACATGCTTGCTTTTGGTGATATAAGTATATATAGCAAATGGCCTCTTCAATATTGGACTCCATTGGTACTATAATCTAATTAATGTTTTTCTGACTTCAGCTCAGTTTAGGGTTAGATGGGAAGAAATTAGAGCCTGAGAGTAATGTTCTTCTTGCTTCCATTGAGAACATGCAATATGCTGTGACCTTGGATGTTTTGCATATGGTAAGCCCTATGGCTGTGAGAAAGCTTTAAAATAATTCGTAACTTTCAACTTTGCTTAATTGTTGATTGTTGTATTTAATCTGCTTTCAGGTTTTTTCTGCTTTTGGCCCTGTGTTAAAGATTGCGATGTTTGATAAGAATGGTGGCGTTCAGGCATTGATACAGTATCCTGGTAATAAAACATAGAGCCTATACTTATTCTTTTGGTTATTGGGATTAGATTTCTTTGGTTCTCTTTAGCATTGAGACTAACCAAATAAGTCTGCACAGGTCGTAATGAGTTTGAAATAGTAGTAATCTTCAGTAAGATGATGTGTTTAGTTCCTATTTTCATGGTTGCTTTCCTGAGAAAAGAGCTTAGATGCTTGTTATTATGGTTTCTTGATTGCTTTAAGGGGAAAAATATTAACAGAGTAATCTGATCATCTAACTTCAGTTTGTCAGTTTTATTTCATTCTTCTGATGTCTAAAACTCTTGGTACTTTTATCTGAATATCATGTTTTCTTAAACATCAATCATTGGTCCAATCAACTTTAGAAAGAAAAGGAACATATAAAATGCAAAAACTGTTTTTTGATTGCTAGCATATCTTTAGATTGTGCAGTAAGTACTAACCAATAGTCTTCCAGATGTCCAGACTGCTGTTGTTGCAAAGGAAGCCCTAGAGGGACACTGCATATATGATGGTGGGTATTGCAAGCTTCATATTTCCTATTCTCGCCACACTGATCTCAGTATAAAGGTACATCACTCTTTTCTCTTTCGTTCCATTTTTTTTGGTGGCTGAACAGTTAGATCAATTGTCTTATCTTGAATCCATTAGTCAGCAAGAAAGTATTTTCATCTTTCATGAAAATCCTTTATGAAATGCTTTTCCTATGAGAGAAAGGTTAGCACTTGATGCATATTTCCTTTTCTGGTCTCCACATCCTACGATGGTTGGCATTTTGCACCTAGTTCTTATCATGAAGGCAAGAAACCTCAGAGATGGTACTACAATTAAGCTTTAATGATATGGCTTTGCATCTCCATATTTGAGCAATATAGTAGTGAACATGCTGTGTTATATTTCTTAAACTGGGGAAGTAGCCTGGAGTTTTGATTAGGCTATTCTTGTTTCTTATCAGCAACAATTTACTAGAATTTTATGTGCTCTATCTTTGCATTTTTTTATTTAAAGTGGAAGAAGAATTCCCCCTCATCCTTATTCCTCTTCTCCTGCCCAACAAAAAAGGAAACAAGAAGGGAAAGAGACAGAAAATTTCTTAATATATAAAAAAGAAGAAAATTGAAAGGAGGAAAAGGGAAATTAGAGTCAGATGTTTCTTTTGCTGTTAGGAGAAGGATATGGAGTTACATCAGCGAGATCTTCCATGTGTCCTAGATGTTTTTTGGTTAAAATTTTTGTCAGACTTTGTTCTGCTGCTACATTCAGGTGGCCTAGGATTTGATAATAAATGACATGACAACTTAATAATCGAATTTTGTTTCTGCCTGTAAATCTGACTCATCTCCAGCAAATTGAAAGAATTAAGGCTTACCTGTTCACTGTTTCCCCAGAGTTACTTTTCTTGAATGAGCAGAACATTTCTTTCAGATACACTGCAGTTTGATGCTGCATCTCATATGTATCACTCTTCCTCCTCGATCTTGTTGCCAGATAATCCACAGATCGGGAGGTTTACAGTGTCATTTCATGAGATGTATCTTGAGTAGGGGAATATTTCTGTCAACCTTGATGCTAGTCCACCTGAGATGCAGCATCTAAATATCACGATCAAGGATAGTTTTCCTGCATGATTTATCGGTTCAATAAAAGACTAGGCAAACAAATCAGCTTGCTTACATCTTTCTGGTGTGGTTTACATAATCATGTCTAGCTCTTCACACAGATGCATGGCAAAATTTGAGCTCAGGCTTACGTGGATAATCTACGACTGTTTCTGCATGAAAGTGAATTGTTGGCATTATAAATTATTGTTTAAATTAATAATGGAGAATTGTGGTGCAAAATCTTTAGGCAAAGAAAGCCTTCTCTTTACAACTTCAATTTATTTGTTACGATCCTTGGTACCTAAATTTTGCGTAAGCTGATTTCAGGTCAACAACGATCGCAGTAGAGATTACACAATTCCAAATGCCCCCATGATGAGCTCTCAGCCTTCAATTTTGGGGCAGCAGCCAATTGCAATGGGTGGTCCTGCTGCTCACCAATATAATGGAGCCCACTATCCTCCACCTCCTGAAAGTACTGCAATGCCGCAGCCTTCAGTAGGCTGGAACACTTCTGCCCCGGCAGTACCTCCACCAATGCCCATGCAAATGCATAATCACCCTTACATGCCACCTGAAATGGGCCCTGGGATGATGCCATTGCACGGCCAGAACGGTCTGCCACATTCTGCAGCAATGCCTCCTTATCATCCACAGTAGCATTGCAATTAATTGCATCTTCTTGATATCATAGATTTGTGTGTTGTTTGGAGCAGGCTGAAGTGATTCGTCTGATAAGCAGAGTTCGAAGAGGTAAAGTGAAGCCTGGCAGATATGGGGAGATGTCAATTTAAAATATAAAATATTTTTTCCTTTTTACCTGTTATCTAGGATTTCAACGGCAAGATTCTGCTCTTCAACTTCTTGTGGATTTAAATGGGTTTTGAAAACTCTCGGTAGACTTGGGTGTAATGTATATTAACTTTTATAACTTTCTCGCCGTCAGGCGTACTAGTTTGCAGTTAATTTATTACTTTTCGCCTCTTCCCGGCTACGTTTAGTTGTAGTCCCCGCACGGCCGCATTTGTTACTTGGACCAGCTTCTGGGAGGGAATTCTCCTATTTATATTCCCAGATTCAGCTTTCCAAGTAGTAGTAAGCATGCATTTTGGTTCATAGTGCTTGACAAAGCGGTAGACCTTGGCTGGCAAGCTCAAATTTTCTTAGTCCCTCGGCATATCTGCTGTTTCTAATTTTATGCTCTGACTCGTTCTGGCTCATTGGTGAACCAATTGAGTATCATGACGGGGCACTTGAAGTTTTCTTTGTGTGCGTTTTGTGTACGTAGCTATGCTGAATGTTCGGTCGAGATGTAAGATTGATGCTAAGGAGGTGTTTGGTTAAAGTTCTTCAATCACAATCACTATAGGTATGATTAATTAGTTAATCACAATGGTTTTGCATAAAAACTCATAAAGTGTTTGGTAATTATATAAATTCAGGAGAAAGTTTCAAGAGTTTTGATTTTGCTTTTGCTCTTTTCCCCGCCTTTTTATTCTCTTTCCTCCTCCTCCCCTTTGACCATTAAACATTACAAGTACTATAACCTCCACAAGTGCAACTACCAGTGGCGGCCATAGATCGTCGGATATTTCCCAACGCCATCGATTCTGACTTCGATATACATATTTGATTTCTTGAAAAAAAATAAAAATCTTTAACACAATCATGAATTTCAGCAGCATCACTAACGCTCCAACTAAATTAAGACCAAACTCTTGAAATTTCGAACAAAAATGGTCCTCACCGTACAAAGTAAAATCCATAGCCAATTAGGCATCAAAATCAACCCAAATAATAAGATTCAATCATAAAAATTTGAAACCAAAACAACGGTCCATCAAGCTTGCGAAATTTGCCTCTGGTTGATAAAATTTTGTTTGTCATCCACCCGAAGGTGTTTAGAGAGAGAGAGAGGGGGGGGGGGGAATTTCACAAGTGGAAGAAAGGGGAGAAAAAAGATAGGAAGGTCAACAAGAGTGGCATAGAGAAAGGGGAGAAAATACTAAAATTTAAAAAAAAATGAGGGAGTAAACAAATAAAAATCGCGTGATGAGAGGAGGCGAGGGAGAGAGAGATTGGAGGAGAGGGAAGGAAATAGAGGAGAGGGGTAGAGAGATAAAGATTGGGGAAGAGTGGCGATGGGGTGAGAGAGATCGAGGTAGAGGGAAAGGGAGAAAATAAATTGGATCAGAGAGTAGAAAGAGGGGAGCTTTTTCTGAATTTTTTTTTTGTTTTTCATATTTTATAAAGTAAGGTGAATGAGGTTGAAAGTAGACAAAAAAGTAGGTAATCAAAAAACCCACAGTGGAGGGTAATCAATCCGATTAATTCATTCCAATCGACATTAACCAAACAAAAATTCCGTCTATCATTGCCTTTGATACCCCATTAATGGACCTGAAACTCATTTACCAAACAACTCCTGAGATTTACAAAAATTATGCAATACCTCTTTCTGTGTAAGCAGAGATGTAAGATTGACTTTAACATTTAAAGAAATTACGTAACACTCTTTCATTGTGATAGTAGTGTTAACGAGTAGACAGCAGTTAAATCACTTGTGCCTTGAGGTGAATGAATCAGAGCTATAAGAACCCCGAGTTTTAACTTCAGAAGAAGACTCAAGAAAATGCCGCTGGTAAAATTTAGAGAAGTACCAAAGTATCAGGGGTTGAGACTAACAGTTGTATACATTACAACGGTTAATTGTTACAGTCTAAAAATCGAAGGATATGATGAGAATTGACACCAAAAAAAAAAAATCAAGGGCAACTTTCCTTTTTCAACTTTTTTTTTTTTAATTCTCTTGTTAAGCACAGGATTTGAACTTGAACTTCATAAAAGAAAACCCTAAGAACTCTCCTTTAATCACTAGGCGAAAGGACAAGTTAAATAGAACGCAATAAGCTTAATAAAAAAACAAAAGAAGAGTAGAATAGAACAAATGGGACGTACCCATCACCTAATTGATTGAGTTGGCTGGGACTATCATGTGGCGAGGTTCTTGTATTCACTAGGGTGGGGGGAAAAAAGGGATTTTGGAGGTAGCAGCGATGTGCGCTTGGAAATCAATGGTAGGATTAGCTTAAGTTAAAGAAACGACAAAGGAAACCAGAAAGAAAATGAAGAAGTAAAGAGAAAGGAGCACGAAGGCAGACCGCCAATTTCAGTCAGTCGAGTTAAAAGAGTAGGGGATAAGGTTTCTTCTCTGGCTGTCCATCTCAATTCTCAAGCGACTAGCGAGTAGTAGAAGATTTTCCTCACCGGATCCGCTCCCCAGCCTCCAGTCCCCACTCCACTTTGCCTGTTAAGCGTTGAACAAAGAAAATATTTCGTGTGGGTCGTCTGGCTCGCACTGCAAAACCCTCTCCTCCTCCTCCTCCACTCGCTTCCTATATACTTCCACTGGTGAAACCAAAATTCTATTTATTGCTTTGGGAATTCAATTAAGTGACCCCACCCTATTAGTTCTTCTTCTTCTTCTTCTTCTTCTTCCTAAAACCCTAATTACCGTCGGTAATCACATTAATTATTCCGGCATTCAACTAATTTAAAAACCTACGAACAAGTGAAGGCCTAGGCATGACCACTACGCTTCAGGCTTCTATTCTCTACAAACCCCCTTCTCTCCCTATCCCCTCTAGCCGTAACGTATCTTCTTCGTCATCTTCCTATAAACGCCTCCACCATCTTAGTCCCTTACCTCCTCCTCCTTTTGATCATCATTTGTATCTACTTTCTAAACTATATTTCACTAATCATCTTCATCGTTATCCTGCTTCAACTTCTCGATTTTGCCGCCATTGTCCGTTGCTTGTCGCCTGTGCGTTTCATCCCGATGACCTTACTGACTTAACTTCTTCTTCTTCCGATAAGAATGATTTGTATTCAGGTTCTGAAAAACAACTACTTAATGTTAATACTAGTAGTAATGAATCCTTATTTAGTAGTCAACTTTCTTCTGGTGAAGCTACGGGGACTGAACCGGCACCGCCTCAGGCCACCGAGGGGCCACCTGATGATAATGCCAGCGGCGCCACGGGGGTGAGGAGTAAGTTGCCAATTGTGGTGTTTTTCATGGGACTTTTTGCAACGGCGAGGAAAGGGCTCGAGAAGCTTATGTTGCCAGCCTGGTTTAGTTGGTGGCCCTTCTGGCGCCAAGAGAAGCGCCTCGAGCGCTTGATTGCAGAGGCGGACTCAAATCCCAAGGATGCAGCCAAGCAGAGTGCTTTGTTAGCCGAGCTCAATAAGCACAGGTTTGGCCCCTGGCTTTTCTATATTGTTGTTACTTATTGGTTTCGGAGCTTGAATTAAGGGTGGACTTTTTAAAAAAAAAAAAAAAAATTTAACTGGAGTATTGTATTGCTTACATTAATAGGATGATGAATACATGGATCAAGTGTTGAATTATGTTGACTGCATATCCTTTTTTGTTATTTACTTTGGTTTTGATGTTTGGACAAAGAAACTGAGCGAAAGCAAATACCCTGCAGCTAGAATATTATTCCCTTTGATTTGGTTCTTAGGTTCTGGTGGTAATTTTCTGTTCTGGTATTTCAGCCCTGAGTCAGTTATTCGCCGTTTTGAGCAAAGAGATCATGCAGTTGATAGTAGGGGGGTTGCAGAGTACATCCGAGCTCTTGTGGCAACTAATGCCATTGCTGATTATCTTCCTGATGAGCAATCTGGAAAGCCTTCTAGTCTTCCTTCCTTGGTATTAGCTTGTAGATTGTCTATTCCATTTTTGCTTCAGTCACTCCATTCCTTTTCTCTGACTTAATGGCAACGTCAAAAGTGGAAGGAAGTGATAGGGACTGCTCGTTGAGCCCAATCTCATCTAAATCAAAGTCCATTTGTGTCTTGATGTGTCTCAGTTATGAGCTTTTGTTGCAATGCCTTGGATAGAAACCATCAAATTTTCAATTAATATTTCCACTGCTGCCATTGCTCCTATTCAATTAGCCGAAGATGTTCCATTGTTGTTCGTCTAACTAGTTCCATTTATCTGCCAGTTTTCTCTCATTTGGTTACCTTTGAATTTATGTAGTTGCAAGAGCTGAAACAACGTGCCTCAGGCAACATGGATGAACCTTTTCTTAGCCCTGGCATATCTGATAAGCAGCCACTACATGTTGTAATGGTAATGATTATAATGAGTGCAATTGCAGGAATTTCCTGTCACCAATTCTTCATTTAAGAGCAAAGTCTTGTGCATTTTGTGTTGTTAAAAGAACTCTTTAGCATAACTCTGGTCATTGGAGTAGGATTCTTATATTTTCCTCGTTCTCCTTCTAGTTGCTCCACATAGTTTTTGATCTACATTTCACTATCTGTTATATTGAATCTTGGTTGTAACTGCTTTCTGTTGTAGGTTGATCCTAAAGTCTCCAACAGATCATCACGTTTTGCACAAGAGCTTATCTCTACTATCTTGTTCACTATAGCTGTTGGTTTGGTGTGGTAAGGTTTTGTGTTTATTCCTCAAATTTGTTTTGATATATGCGCAATTATAATGTCTATGGAATCTTGAGTTGGTTTTAGGTTGATGGGTGCTGCTGCGCTTCAGAAATATATTGGGAGCTTAGGTGGGATAGGAACTTCAGGTGTTGGATCTAGTTCTTCCTATGCCCCGAAAGAATTGAATAAAGAAGTAATGCCTGAAAAGGTGGGTATTTGGACCTGTTATTGTCAAACTCTCTTCACTTGTTTCCTTCATCCAATTCATATGAAGTCAAAGTCTACTTTTCCATTTTTGGCAGAGTCCACTGCCTCACATTATTTTAAATTATTGGTATTTTATATAAGAGAACTGCTTGGTAATTTAACTGATCTGATTCAAAAATCTCTGGATTCATCCCCTCAAGAGGAATTGCCAAGCCATTTGACCCTTCACCCATTCCAATATAAAGGATTAGTCAATCAAATAATAGATAGTAAATGGGTCGGTTTGAAAATAAATGAATTGTTAGTCGTAGAATATTATTCTCGACAGACTTAAACCTAACTAAACTAAAAAAGGGTTTGGACATTTTTCTGCCCTTTCGTCAAAGTAAATTAACCTAAAGTTAAGTAAGAAAATTCGGGTTTGACCTGAATTTTCTCGCTTTTATTTATCATAAAGGAATATTTTCATTCCTTCTTTACTCTTGATAGTTACATATATATATATATATATATATATATATATGAAAGTAGCAGAAGAGAGCTGGAAATTTCACCTGTTTAAAATTCCCCCTTCTTTCGATCTGATTTTTCATTTACACTTTCCACTTGAAAATGCTTCACAGCAAGGCATGCTTCAATATCTTAAAATGTGATGATTGCACAGCATGTTATGCCATGTGGATTCTTAACTTGACAATTGTCATATCTTTTTGGTTCTATTCTATAATAAATTACAAAATTTTTGCTCTTACGAATTCTACTGCTCATGGTGATTTGATAAAGTACTGCATTGCATCTGATAATTTGCAAAGGTAGTGCATGTGATCTGAATTGATATGGGATTTTAATTCAGTTTATAGCACGTATTGGACTACTAAACTGAAATTCAAATTTCCATATTTCTTTTAATTGCAGAATGTTAAAACTTTCAAGGATGTTAAAGGTTGTGATGATGCTAAACAAGAGCTTGAGGAGGTTGTTGAGTACCTCAAGAGCCCCTCAAAGTTTACTCGACTAGGAGGCAAATTGCCAAAGGTCTGTCCATTTGTATATTGTTGTCCATTATCAAAGCTGTCTGTCTAAGTTGTTATCCACTAGATTGCAATGGGTTTCAGGGAATTCTTTTAACTGGAGCACCTGGGACTGGAAAAACTTTACTGGCCAAGGTAAGCTGTTGCATTCCTGAAATTTTTGTTTATAATGGATTGTGTGTGCTTGAACATCTGGATGCGGCTATCGCTAGGTTTATCATTCAGCTTCCTGCTTTCCCCTGATATAGCTTCAGTCATACGTTGGTGCAGTTGCCTTTTTTGTGATGTTTCATTGGTCCATGGTATTTTACAATTTCAATTCATAGGATCTTATGTGTTTGGAATCTATTCTTGGCTAACGGAACTATTGTATGAAAAAGAAAAAAAAACAGAACTGCTTTATCTACACTTGAACAATTTGAAATTCTCGTATCAGTGTAAATCATGTTCCCGAAATAATGAAAATAAATATAAAAAAAGATAGGAACTCCTGAAGAAGTATATGGAATCAGTGTAGACTTCATGACCTTATGAAAATATTTACTAGACTTCATGACCTTAGATCACTGCCAAGTGTGTGTGTGTGTTTCATGACCTTAGATCAGTGCCAAGTGTGTGTGTGTGTGTGTGTGTTTTGCCAAAGTGTTATTGTGATCCATTTAGGGTAGCAACTGTTAGCTCATACAATTGGTATTTTCTTTTAGTGTTCATGTGCGGGTTATTTGCTCCCTGCCTTTTGTTCCTTTGCTCGTGCTTTATGAATTAGTGCATGCCTATTTATATTTTTGAAAGTTTTGATATGCCAAATCTCTTGTTTATTTCCCTTTTAGAGTAAGAACTTTTTCCAAGGTTACCCATTTTATCAATTGAAATTTTTGATCTTGCTTTGTCTTTTTCACTTTTAGAGTAATTTCTTTTCTTTTTCCCTTTTTTTACCATTCTGAAACACAGTACATTTTTAAGCAGTTAAACTTATGTGGCTTAAGATTTGCTAATTTGAGGATTCTGAAACAAAGTACACTTTTCTGGAAAGTGCAAGGAATTCAAGATTATTTTTGTATAAAAACCACAATCTCAAACTACAAGTGTATGCTTAAAAATTTATCTGTGGTAAATGGCAAGAAATTGGAGTTGGAGTAACACATTTATTCAAGCTTAGTTGAGAGACATGCTTTTTCCTTACTTTGTTATTGGTGCTAAAATAATTTCTCATGTTCTCATTTTGGATACTTAATCAAAACTTCCATTTTTGAAATTTCTATCGTCCTTTTCTTGATATTTTGATTACCTTCTAAGAGTTTTGGTTTGTGTGTCTCAATTGAAGGCAATCGCTGGAGAAGCGGGGGTACCGTTCTTTTATAGAGCAGGCTCTGAATTTGAAGAGATGTAAGCCACTTGTTTGATTATTTTATTTTCTTTTTTACATGTCTTTGTGGCTTGGAGTAATTTCTTTTGTAAGTCATGATGATTTAGTGAGACCATTCAATAATGACCCTTGATATCTTGCTTGTTCATGTTGCCATATGCGTTTTGGATGTTTTGTATGAGTCCCAGAATTTAAGTTTTCATTTTGTTGCCATGTTCGATAGTATCTGTCTTAAAAATTAAAGATTAAGGAATGAGCATCGACTTTTGATGCTTTACTGGAAATGAAAATGAATATCATTCATTAAGTAATTCCATATCTGGTGGAATAGCCTCCTTTTAAGTCATTCCAACAATGGGAATATATTTTCAGTTAATGGAACTATGGAAGACAAGAATGCCGCCAATTGCTGGATTACTACATGCATCAGTTTCACAGGACTTTTAAATTCATGTATTCCAATATTTCCGGTGATTGGGTTTAATTAATTTCCATTTTATTGGGAAAAAGTTTCATTTTTCTTCTTTATCCTAGGTTTGTCGGAGTTGGTGCCCGACGTGTAAGATCCTTGTTCCAAGCAGCTAAGAAAAAGGTAAATTTTGTCTCTGCTTCTTTCTTTGATATATGAATGAAACTAATCATCATAAAAAGTGTTTCTTTCTCTAAATAAACCGTTTGAATGTTTTACTTTGAGATGCGCTAAATCCCTTTGACTGCATGAGAAACATGTGAAACATTTTTTTTTGAGATGTGCAATTTCCCAAAATTTAAACCTTAACTTCTTGGCTCACCAGGCTCCGTGCATTATTTTTATTGATGAAATTGATGCCGTTGGATCAACTCGAAAGCAATGGGAAGGTCACACGAAGAAAACACTTCATCAACTACTTGTTGAAATGGATGGTTTTGAACAGAATGAGGTACACTGATTTAGACATTAAGAAATTTAGCTCTTTCCATCCTTTGTGGAGTACAAATATGTTCCTTGTGCATTACAGGGAATAATAGTGATGGCTGCCACAAACTTGCCTGATATACTTGATCCAGCTTTAACAAGACCTGGTAGATTTGATCGTCATGTAAGTCTTTTGATAAACCTGGTCATGCAAGTCTTTTAATAAACCTACAAAGACGATGACATGAGATCTTGAGTATTTCTTGTTTCATCGTTGATTACTATCGAACTTGATATAGGGCATTGTCAGGTCAATTTTAAAGTTTAGTCAATATCTGTTTTGTTCTACATCTGCAAGATGGTACACCGAAAATTTTTTGCTGTCATTCTAAAAAGTTCTTTATCTTTATTTCATTAGCCCATCTTTTGTCATTTCAAGAATGACTTGTAATCTCTACTGACGTACCTGTTATTTGAAAAGATTTCACTGCATTAAAATTTCTTTTACTTCCTTGCTCTGACAGTGAAATCTTGATGTAAGTTCCAAAATTTTATTTCTTCAGGTATTTTATTTTATTGAGCATCTCTCTTGAACAATTTATTGGGCTGCAGTAAATTGGCATTCTGGTTTTACCCTCTTTACCTGTTGAGGGAACTGTTAGGCTCGTCTTTCTGAGTTCTCCAGCAATAACCACCTTGCAACGTTGTTAGATGTTTGTATTGAATTTAGTAATTTTATTTACCAAAAATAAAAATGAAAGTGAGATACAATTAAATCATTATCTTCAGGTCTCTTTAACTAACAATGAGATGAAATATTTCTAGATTGTTGTTCCAAGTCCAGATGTGCGGGGTCGCCAAGAGATATTGGAGCTTTACTTACAGGATAAACCATTAGCTGATGATGTTGATGTGAAAGCAATTGCTCGCGGTACACCAGGGTTCAATGGGGCAGGCATGTTTTTGTTCATGTTTTTCATTTTCTTTTTTCCTCACTAAGTTCTGCAAGGTGAACCATCTCTGCAACTTGAGTTAATTTGAAGTTCTGGGCCTGAATTACTTTTCCTTCCTAAAGTCAGTATCTCGCCAATGATGTCATTGTTACTTTCACCATATAGTGGTATTAGGGCCACATAAGAGACCAGTTGCTTGATCTGGGTCATTTTATCTGTCTAGACATGGTTGAGGTTCGTTGGCAACAAAACTAGTTATGCTTGATCACATCCCTGATCCTTTAATTTCTGTCAATTGCCTCCAAACCCAACTACTTTGCTAATAATCTGTCTAAAAAGGGTATAAAAATCAGTTACCTGGACATAGTTTGAATTTTACTTCTGTGAATTTGGTCTGGTTCACCCTTTCTTTTGAAGGGGTTGTGATCATGTGAGTCACTTGAGGAACTACATCTGATCTTATTTCTTAAAACATGACTATGGAGCAGATCTTGCAAACTTGGTTAACATTGCTGCTATCAAGGCTGCAGTTGAAGGTGCTGAGAAGTTAACATCAACGCAGTTGGAGTTTGCTAAAGACAGGATCATCATGGGTACGGAACGGAAAACTATGTATCTGTCTGAAGAGTCAAAAAAGGTGTGCCAAATCCCTATTACAAACAGTAGGTTCTAAGAATATAGACAGCTTTTCTGAAGTTTAGCTTTTCATTCTTTTAAGCTAGTTTGTACTTGAAATTCAAGATGCTTCTTGCTTCCTCCTGTATCTGTTCTGGATTAGGCTTCAGGACCAACATAGACAGCTTAAGTGTACTGCAGATTCTTTGTATTAATTTTTGCTGGATAAATTGGAGATGGTACAGAGAAAGTATTAATGGTCAAAGAATATGGTAAAGAAGGATTTGTTGAAAACAGGAGTATTTAAAAGACTTGTTTGATGCGTTGCGGTGGACTTATATTAAATAGCATCAGTTAAGGCCTGAATTTATCATTTTTGCTTTACCTTTATTTTAATGCTTGAATGATGTAGGTTATGTGGCATTATAATGTTACATTATTTTGAACTTATCTTTCCAGCTCACTGCATATCATGAGAGTGGCCATGCAATTGTTGCTTTTAATACTGAAGGTGCACATCCAATTCACAAAGCAACAATCATGCCTCGTGGATCTGCTTTGGGCATGGTTACACAGCTTCCATCAAATGATGAGACCTCAATCAGCAAGAAGCAGTTGTTAGCTCGACTTGATGTTTGTATGGGAGGAAGGGTTGCAGAAGAGCTTATCTTTGGTCAGGACCATGTTACTACTGGAGCTAGTAGTGACCTCCACACAGCTACAGAATTAGCTCAATATATGGTTGATGCTTGTTTCATGTTCCTATCTCTCTCCAAACTTAGTGGCTAATATTAGTTTTGTTCTTCTGTCTGCCTCATCTAAGAAAAAGCTCCATTGTTCTTCTGTATGAGATGTACTTCCTTTACTTTTCAGGTATCTACCTGTGGGATGAGTGATGCAATTGGACCAATCCACATCAAAGAGCGGCCGGGTTCAGAAATGCAATCACGGATTGATGCTGAAGTATGCTTTTGGATTTTGATGCTTTTAGGGTGTAGTGAAATGTTTTTCACTGGTAATCAATTTGTATTTTTGGTCATTTACAGGTGGTTAAGCTCTTGAGAGAAGCTTATGATCGTGTAAAAGCACTGCTAAAAAAGGTTGGTCTTAGATACATATGACTATATGACCTTTCTTCTTTGATTCTTGCAAACGTTGTAAAGTGCTTTTCATGCAAAATGCATTACACATTAGCAAATTTTCACTCTGAATCTCTGTAGTAGTCAAATTAGTAATTTTGTCACCATCATGGCAAAATGCCTAATTGGGAAGTAGTAAATATCCTTGAGCATTTAAACATGGGCTATTTCTTTTAAGATTAGAAAACAAAAACATGTGCATTTATCAAAAGTAGGATAAGGGAGTGGATGGTTACGCTCTAGGTTGCTATATGCTTTTTTCCAATGCCAACAAGGTACGGTTTTCACGTCTCTGTATCTGTGAAAGGGAGTTTTGGGGGAAGATGGCCAAAAGAGATGCTATATTTGTGTTTGGAAAACTTTTGATGTCCGAGTCTTAACAATTTCATTGACTAATGTAGAGGAAAAAGAGCTTATATTTTAATGTTGACAACAACGTTGCAGCAATGATTGATCCCATGTATTACATCTTGCTGGCCAGTCAAACTTCAACTGGTAGAATCCTTTTGTCAGGTTTCAGGATTGTAATTAAGAGAAAAGTTGTAGTCTTCCTGCACGGATGCGGTTATTGAGTCAAAGGTGAAGTTCTGATATTTGAAATGTGTTTGAACTGATCGAAAGAGTGAGAGCCAGGAAGAGAGACATTCTTTTGGCATAGTAAATCTGTCTGCAGATCTAAGAGTCAAGAGACGACTGAAAATAAGTAGTCAGTACCTTGAAACTGATTGGCCAAAACATTGTCACCCAAGGAATTGCATGTTACGTCACATATCGTTGCATGTGTATTTGTTTGTAGCATCAACTTTATCTGATTATTAACTGGACATTAATTGATCTTTCTCGATGTTCTTTTTGCCAGCATGAGAAAGCATTGCATGTCCTAGCCAATGCACTTCTTGAGTACGAGACCTTAACTTCTGAGCAAATTAAACGGCTTCTCCTTCCATATGGTGAAGGATTGTTAACAGATCAACAGCAGCAGCAACAAAACGAAGAAGAGGAGCTTGTTTTGGCTTAATTGGGCACTGCATCTCTTCTGGTTGTTTTGCAGCGGCAGGCAGACGTGTACAGCGTATAGAAACCCCACAGCAATATTCATATAAAACGTCTATAGTTGTTCCTGCCCTCTTTGTTGTTATAGCATATTTAAGGAACTTCTTCATGGCAAAATTGTAAATGAACGATTAGGTTGATAGAGTTTTGATATTCGTTTATAATACGCCCACCTTTAGGGTAGAAATTTTGACGCTTACAGTTTGACGAAGTTGAAATTATTTACTAAGAATAGAATCTTTTTTTTTTTTTTGTCAAAATGTCATCATTTAATATATATGTGAGCAAGGTTACAATATTCCTAGTATATACATACCACTGGCACACGGCCAGGACATCTTTTTGGGCTTCAATTCTAAGCCACACAGGGAAGTCAAGCTCTTACCTTGTTTCATCAATTAGGTTAATGGCAAATTTTGTCAAACCATAACTAGTGCGATTGTATTCCCTTCCAATAAATATGAAGGAACATCGCCAAAAGGATCGACTAAGATGTACGTATCATCTATCAACACATCTAACAGAGATAGTCCAAAACATCTGTGATTAATTTTACTCACTAGACACTTACAATCTGAATGTATGAGTAGAGATGTCCACCCTTCTTCCAGAGCTTTGAGCATGGCTGATCTGATTGCTTCAGCTTCTAGTATGGCAGCATCCTTCATCATTCCAGTAGGGATTGCCCAAGTTTTCACAAGTTTTCCATTATGGTCCTTTGCTGCGATGCCCAATCCCCCTCTACTTCTCTTTTTGTCCATTGCTGCATCCGTGAACATTAGAATGGCATGTTGATTTTGAAGTTCTTTTGTGATGGTCATCGTTGGTGCTTCTGGATCATCCTTTTTGCTTTCCCCTTTCTCCAAGTCTCACATCTGTTTGTACTCCAGCCATTCTTCTAGAGCTCTACTTGAGATCAGGTTACCTTTTATACTTTCCTTGTTGAAGTTGCAGGCATTCCTTGCTTTCCACAATTGCCACAAGAAGTTTGTTGTGGCTTCTATATGACTGATGCCGTTAACTCCATTTCTAGCACCCTGTAACGCTTCCCACCACTTCCAGAAATTCCACGAGCTTTCTTGAATACCATCCCGTTTGATAGGGAATGTCTTCCAAGCCTCTTCTCTAGCTTTACAGTTGAAAAAAATGTGCTCTAATGTTTCAACCTCTTCTTACTAAGAATAGAATCTTACATGAGCTTATCTCTACTTTGTTCGCCTTTGAGTAAAGAGTTCAGTGGTCGGACATCTAGAGAATCGTGAAATATTTGACTTGACTTTCATGGTTTTGTTGATAAGTCTTTTTTTCACAATCACAAGGGATGATAAACAACTATTGCGGTTGATTAAATGGTTAACTGTTACAGCATTAATTAGTTATGTTGATTGTTGAGGGAGAAGATGACTAATTCTTTTAGTATTTGAGGGAGAAGATGACTAATTCTTTTAGTATTTGGGCCTTTTTTGTCATTTTGGTTCAATTACTTTTTCTTTCGTCTTTTTTTTCGGAAATTTTTTTTTTTTGGTTATTTTGATTCAATTACATTTTTTAGTCGAATGCTAATAAGATCGAGGACAATTCAAGAGAGTGCGGCCCTTTGTTGCCTGTTTTCTTCATCCAGCATAACCCCAAGGGTTTAGGGTTTATAAAGTGCATGATCTTTAAATTGATTCAAGTACAAAAAAAATTTAAAAGTCGAGTCTCAAGCTACTGATAAAGAATGGATATTATAAGACACGGGTACAGCAAGTCGACGATGTAGCTGTTCACATAGTGCCACAAATCACTAAATTGCATGCAAGTAGACGCATGTACAACATTACTCCGACACCCAGAATAGTTTCCTCCAAACTGCAATTGTAACGCGAAGTAAAAGTTCAGCAGAGAGAATATAGCTACATTAGTACCCTCCGCCACATACATCTATATTTACAACTCTTAAAAAGTATGACATACCAACAGAGTCAAAACCAGAAAGACAGACACATCAAGCATTGCTTTGCTCGTGCATTTGACATTCTTTTTGGGGTTTGAAACCTTTATAAAATTTGTGGTTCTTGGGCTACTACAAACAGAGAGTTCAATAAGACTTGAAATAAAAAAAAGTGTAACATAGTGAACAAAAGAGGAACGAGAAAGCAGCATAAGCCTCTGCAATATGGACAACCAGCTTCCACCAGTCAGCCTCCGAAGCCTCAGAAAATCATAACTCTTGATAGAAGCTTCATCCTTGGCGAATATAGCCTAAAATAGATCTTCCCAGTTTCCTCATTCCCGATCAATGGGTTCACTCCTGTCCTGCACAGCAAGCCTCTCTGAAACATCAGCAAGTGATTTAAGATTGCACTTGATCACTGCTTCAACGAAATAGCAAGTCTCATCATTGGTGTTTCCTTCAGGCACATCCACAACAAAAGACTCAATGACGAGGGTTCCTGGTCGTCCCTCAATGACTTCTGGATGGACTGAAATAATTGAGGAATAGTTCTGAAAGAGGGCAGGGAACATGAAATTATGTGTTAAGCCATGGATGTATTACTGAAGAAGGAAGGCAAGCAACTTGAAGTCTAACAGAATTTCAAGGAACTAATACAAGTTGCCAGAATACAAAAAGGAAAACGTTCACACTTAAGCATTAGAAGGCCAACCACCCCCCCCCCCCTTTCTTCTTCCTTTAACAAACTCTGTAAATATAATACTATGTTCAATGAACTTCATGAAAGTAGGAAAACTGATACACAAATGAATCATCATTATGTTCAAGCCATTTCAAACTGTGCTAGAAAACTGTTATACAAATGCATCAACATAAGGCCCAAACTATTGCACACTCCACTAGAAAGCTGATACACAAGTACGTATCAATCACCATAACGCTCAAGAAAAAGTGACCACTCCATCAAGAGAGTATGTATCAATCACCATAATGGTAAAACATCTAGTCATTGTGAAGAGGTCATAAGAAAGAGAAATTCAAGAGCAGAGATGGGGAACTATACCTTGAGTCTATGATCACCTCCAATGAATCTCACACTGAGCACATGCTCTTCATCATCAAGAAGCTCTAACCTCTCAGTGCTGGTAGTGGCGGGAAGCCCTGACTTGACATCCACTTCCCTAAGGCTTCCAATCTCAAGATTTCCCCGTACAACACACCTGCTGACAAATGGTTTATATTTCTGGGGCTGATCAAACCTCCTAACCAGAGACCAAACCTTAAGAAACCAGCATATACCAAATGTTAGACCATAAAAGAGACTCTGGGAAGAAAAGAATTACCAGAAAAGATTAATATCTATTCATGTTTAGATAAAAATTAAATACACAGGGTAACAAATTTGAAAATTACACATATTGGCCTTCCAAATGAACTACGACTTTCATCTGCACTTCTTCAACAAATTTATAAGTGATTCTCAACAAATATGGCATATCATGGTAAAAATTCTCAATCTATTTTTGATATAAATTACAATATTGTCTTCGTATGAATTTCATGAAATGTAGTACAGTGTCAAGAATTTGTAATTGTCCCCGTAGAAAAAGCCAATGCATGCCGCTCATCACGTTTAATAAGTACACGAACTCTGAATCTCTCCCTTCATCTCCTATTTTACGGAATTTAATGAACACAAAAGAGGAAAGCAATAATTTCAGATTAGCAGCACTTGATCCAAATCCTTGGCTTCTATTTTAACTTTATCACAATATATTGAAAAAATAGAAAGGATAGAAGAATTTCCTAATCTTTCTTTCAATTCCAATTGGTCGCAGGTTCTAATCAAACCCGTTCTAGCAAACAGAGAGCACCGGGTAAAAGTAGGTCAACGGATGAAACACAAACATCAAGACTCAAGAACAAGAAAATCATCCAAAACTCACGAATCGCAAAGTAAAACGTGAAGAAATCTCGTCGAAAAGAACAAAAAACAAAGCCTCATCCGAATCTGCTCAATCTAGAAATCAAACTAATCAATCAGCCGATCCAACAAGAAGCAGTCACAGAGCAGACAAACAAACAAGAGTCCTATAACGGAAGACAGAAAGGACTTAAAAGGATAAGGAAAACATACGAGATGAACGGGAGCTTTGATGCGCTTGATGAGAATGGAACTGCATTGATTGTCAGCCGGCTGATGACTGTGATGCTTCCTAATGTACTCTCTCTCGGCTCCGCTAAATCCGTTCTCGGCCGCGTTCATCTTGACATCCAACAATCAACGACCCGCCGGCGAAATTATTCCGTATCCGTAATGCACGAAGCCGAAAGACTGCTCCTAAAGAAGAAACGACTGAGGAGGAAAGTACGGTTGAATCTTGGACGCTGCAAAGGAGACGAGAACAGAGGAGACGAGTCAACTCAACTCAGACGAAGGCTTGCAAACTCAGCAGCAGCAGTAAGCAGCAAGGACTTGAATCTGTAATTGAATTCACCAATTCATCGCCAATTCCCAATAATACTTGCTACTAACTGCTTAAAATTATCATTATTATTCTATCACTTCAGGAATTAAAAATATATAAATTGCGGGCACTCAATAACATTCACGCAATCACGCTTTTATTTATCAAAATATATATATTTTTTATTCCATGTATGTACTCAGCAATATCTATTCAACTAACGGGACCGAAATTTTTATTGGAGGATACATACTATTTTATTTATGATTATAATACCAGACTGCTACTACACATTCGTTAGTATTCTATATGAGAGAATGAATAATAATATACTTCTTACTCTGGTGTGGTCGAGTCTTATGCATAAATCGTCGCCGTCGTCTTTGCTAGTAGTAGCAGTATTTGCTGCCGCCGATGCTTCTCATCTCACTCAATCCACAATCATCCATTCCGTTTCCTTGTATGGGAGGGAGGGAGGGAGGGAGAGAGATAGAGAGACTGGCCGCGGCTTTTCTTGCCTTTCCCCGTTTTGCCCTTCAATACCTTCCTAATACACTTTATATCTGTTGAGGCGAGCCACTGTTTTTGTCGTCTTGCGCTGCCATTGAGATTAAATCTCATGGAGACCAAAATAACCCCGACCTCGCCCTGTATTTACGTCTTCGGTTCACGTGGCTTTCCTCTTTTTTTGGCTGGCTCGTGCTCGTGGTCATGGCTGGCTCATTCTGATTATTCACCGTTACGGTTACATCCAAACCCAGCCCCCCGGGGGCGGCGGGGGGACTGCAGCTCATTTTGTCGTTTTCCGCCGCCGAGAGCGTTAAGTTTGAGATTGCCACGCTCTACCGCTGTTAGTTGTATTTCATATTTATTCTCCCAATCCCTATCCCCGCTCCACCAATACGGAATTACTTGTGCTCTGTTTTATTTATTTATTTTTTCCTTGTTCCTAAAGGAAGGCTATTGCATGCTCCTTTTAAGCAGGTACCACATTGTTAGCGCCGTTGACACGTTATTGTATCAATACTATTTTTTTATTATTATTAGTAAGTGCGCCATTAAATGTATTAATAATTACTGATTTTTCTTTTCTTTTTTTTTAGGAAAAACCAGATGTCCATTCTTTCATCGAATCGTTTATGGGAAGGAAAATTATCACCGTATCATGGCACAACCAACTCCAAAGGCATATATATTAAGCAAGTAAATGGGATGAAAGATTTTCAATCCCACAAACACGAGGCACTTTACAAAAACTGAAACTCCTTAATCACTTCCTCAACCTCATGCACCAGACGACTTATATAGGTGATAAGTCCTTCCTATGGCTTGTTAATTTTCTAGCTGTATTACGGATTTGTTTGATAAAACTGAAATCTGTCTGAAATTTGAAATCTGAACCCGCTAACATATTGAATTATTCAGCACTAAGACACTATTTGGTATAACTTACTCCATCACTTAAATTTAATGAATTCAAATTTTAACATGTTGAAATGCATTTGATAACAAAAGATAGAACATTTGAATTAAATAAATAAAACTAATAAGTTTTTTAGGCGAGTTGAAACTCGCTTCAATTTATCACTCTCAAATAAATATATAACGTGTTCAGCATGCATTCAACACATGCAATTTGCCTGCCGCGCCCAAGAAATATAGAAAAGTAGTACTACCTTTTTTTGGGCGGCTCTTCTCACGTTCCTTGGCGTACATGAAATGTATGTTTAACAGATGAAATGTATTGCATGGTTGGACAAGAGTCGATTTTTTTTTGCAATAAAAGTAACTAACTCATCGTTTATTTATTTATTTATTTTTTTTGGGCGAGAAAAAGGGAATATGTTAATTAGTTGGTAATATAGTTGTTAGCAACCATGTGAGGAAACCCGACTCCTCTAATATCATCACTACGTACAATTAATTTCCTAACCCAAAAAAAAAAAAGAAAAAGATGCATAACAAAAAAAATCCTCTTCTTGTAATTACTTGACTCGTTGTTTACGGTAAAGAAAGGTTTTTTAAAGCAGAATTGACCGCGAATTCAACTTGGGTTAGAATTGGAATGGTAGGTCCTTTGTCATCCGTTATTTCCACTCTTTGTTCGGATGAGACTGGCACTTGAGTACCATTTGTTTGATAGTCAACAAGCGGACACGGACTTGCTCCATTGACTAGACTAGTTTCTGCGGCAGAACAAACGGATGATAACCCTTTCTAACAGGTAATCCATTCATTGGACATACATGAAATGCGTTTGTTTGAAAGTCTTTTACAATTGTACCTTAGGTTCTGTTCTAGAAGAGAAAAATGAGGATTGAATCGATAATCAATCCACAAGTGGACTTGGTAAATCACCAAATTAATCATACTCGCTTTATTTATTATTATTATTTTTTTAAAAAAAAAAAGCAAAGAAAAAATTAGTTAAATTACTTACTTCAAGAATTAATGGGAATCATAGTCGCTGGTAGTTATGTGTCAGCTGCCTTAGCTTGAGCTGCGATTGCTGAAGACACGAGGATCCTGAGTGGGGTGCTTGGGTGGGAAAGGCAAAAGAGTCAAAACGTGTCCAACCCAAGAAAGAGTTCCAAGTTGGGCCAGGGGCCAATGGCCTTGCTTAGCCGCCCTTGCTTTTTTTAGCATCCGAGTATAGAAGGGTAGTTCTAATTTTTGATACATCCCAAGCGGTGGTTGGGAGGAGCATCCACGATGTACAACTACGACTTGTTATTATTAGTTACTAGTATAGTAGGCTACAAAAGAGAATGAAGTGAGCTAAAATTATTTGATTGATGTTGTCCCCATGACATGACAATAAAGAAAAAATATATATATATATCCTTTTTTGAGTCCCCAAAAAAAAAAAAAGAAAAAGGGAAGAATACGCTATTGCGTTTGTATTAACTGTTTTTGGAATTTTTTGAAAAATTTTACTGTAACAGAGTTTTTATAATATATTTTGAAATATTTTTAGAAAATATTTTGGGGTATTCAAGAGTAGGAAAGTTTTTAGAATATATTTTGAGATATTTTTTAAATATTAAAAAAATTTAGACTACTTTTTAGAATATTTTTTAGAGCACTTTTTAAAAATTTTAATAATAGTATTTGAAAAACTCAGCGATCCAAACAATTTTGAACTTTTGTAATTTGGGTATCATCACTCTTTGTTTTCTGAAACGGACAGGTTTTGAAAGAACTACCAATTGACAATGACAATCGATCGGTTATCACGCGTGCCGTTGCAAATCATACAAAGAAAAATATTTGGTGGGTGAAGTGATTAATCAAAGGCAAGTGACGACAGGTGAGAGACAGTAGTCGTGAAATCATACACATACGTTATTCTACATAGAAGATGGAACTACCACCCTTTTTCTTCTTCTTTTTTTTTTTTTTATAAAAAAAAGCGTGTAGCCTGTAGCCTGTAGATGGAGAAGACAAGTGAGAATACGTGACATTGATGCTGGGCTTCATCCAACCCAATCATTGGAGGGTACACATCCTCACCGTACCACCCGCCATACGTAGGTTTTTCTAGAGGGGGTTGAGGGTTGATTATTATTCGCCCACGTTTCCTTCTCTTGCCCAAGCTAATAATAAAACGATTGATGCCTATTTGGGGTAGATTTATACCCAGAGCTTCAAGCTCCGTTTATCTAGTGAACAGAACAAGAACATGGGCCGCCAGTGAAAATCTGATCATTGCTGAATTAATACCCACTTCAAAAATGTTAAAGATGCTCTTATAGCGCAACGCGATAAACTGGACAAAATCTCCACAGATTCGTCATCAGCAGGACTTCCAAAACCAGCCCAGACTTCTTGACCCAAATAGAAAATTGTACAAGGAAGACACCTGCATCCATGGGCATCGCAAATCTTTGCTGCCAAGAGTTGTTCTATACTTGAATACAGCCAACTTCAAATACATATATATTACAAAGAGCATGGAAATGGATAGTTTAGCATCAGGAGTTCAGGATGGTTGATAAATTTAATTAAAATTCAGCTCAGACATAATACTAAGGACAGGGGGTGTTGTTTCTTCTTTATTCTTGTTGTCATGGGTTCGTCCATCAAAGTCTTGGGTTGAAAAACTTCAGGCTGCTGCTGATATCTGCACTAGACCAAAAACCGCAGTGCAGACCTTCCGATTGCTGTACACGAAATAATAACCTAGTGTCTATTGGGACTTGCCTAAAACTTCAAGTCCCATGATATGCTGCTGTCACCATATGAAGATGTATCTCTCATCTATGTACACCAGCCACATCCCCGAAAACACTTCTGAAGAGAAAATTAATCAGAAGCTGACACCCACCTCGCCAGACGTATTAAGAAAGATAACACTTCTGAAGGATCTTGCAGGGAGCATAAAGCCAGAGTGTCTCTTGGGGCCGAAGAGACGATAATAGGATATCCTAGTCCCCTGCGTCGAAGTACCTGGACAATCCAATCAAGAATTAAACTTTCGTGTTTCGTGTGCCTTAACAGCCATCAAACCGTCTAATCTTGACAATTTACCAGTACATATTAAGCAGTAAAAATCACGGTTCTTCAAAAAATACTACTGATTACCTTGAAAGCGTCTTCATCAGTTTTGTCATCTCCAATATAAATTGGGAGAACACTGCTGGAACTTGCAAAGCCAAGGGTATCAAGCAAGTAAACCAGTGCATTGCCTTTGTTCCACTGTATCGATGGCCTGATTTCTAAAACCTTTTTGCCTCTCGTCAGATGAAAGCGTGGGTACCCTGCAAGTACCGACAGAACCTTCTTTTCTAATGGACCATAATCCTGCGGAAAACCCCAAAAAAAAAAATTTTTTTTTTTTGAGCATTAAGTACGTATAATTAATGGGTATTTATTACAAAGTCCGAATTTGTCATCATTTTTGGGCTGATTATTCAAGTGACAAGAACGATGCTGTAAAACTTACAACGTGGGCAACATGTCGGTAGTGAACAGAAATGCAGAACCCATTATCCTCGATTAAGACACCTTCGATGTCACTGGTTCCCTTCTTCATCTTATCTAATATCTGGTGAAGCACAAGAAATTTGCTTGATTGAATCCGAACAAGTAACAAAATATAGCAGTTGTATCACCATCACAGGAAATTCAAAGCAAAATTCGCCACAAAACATCAAAGGTCGGCCCTTCATATTTACTACTGTAGTTGTCAACGTCAAGATTTAAGCTTAGAACGAATAACGGGGAAAAAAAAACCTATATTGTGTTTTTGAGTCAGCTCACCTCCCGAATTGCAGGCAGAAACTCCTTGGCAGGTTGGAAGATGGATAGTTCATCACCCTGCAAATTTTTATCCAGCGGTATTAGCTAGTTTGTCATATATATATATATATATATATACATACAAGTATTTTCATTATACGGTCAACCCCTGTTTTACATACTTTCTTATCAAGGGCGTTTGTGTGATACTTGCCCTCATAGGACTTCAATTTCGTAGGAGGCCCCATGATGTCCATCCCATGGCTCCCAGCGTAGTATACCTCATCTAGCTTAACAAATTGATATACCTGAAAAGCGAAAAAACAAATTAAACACAAGAAACAAAATAACATACTGTAATTAAATATTTGGATCTAAATGTAGGAAAGAAGAAGCAAATTATGTTTTGCTTCCTTTCGGATAAGAAGTAGGTAAATGAATAAAAAATATTTTTTTTTTTTTAATGAACGTAAATATTGCTGCATTATTACATGCAGTTTATTACCTTGTTGCGGCTCCTACCACTTATTATAGCGGTCGGAAAGTGCTTGGCAACTCCCCCTACAGCCGAACGCATCTGCATATCACAACATTTCAAAACTGTATAAGCGAAAAGAGTCATGGGCGGTTGCGCTGATGATATCGATATCGATAGGCGGTTAGTGGTGGACTGATGGCTATAACTTCTTATCAAATGCTGTCTGAATAATTCCAAATGTTTACCGCATCAGACATAAATGCACGGTCGGGCTCATCCACAATCGGCGTTAGAGTCCCGTCGTAATCTAAAAAAATGACAATTTGCTTTCCCACTGCTGCTTTCATGATCCCTTGGAATGCTCTCAATGCAGAAGGGTGCTCTTTCTACGTTCAAATTAAAATATAATAAATAATATACCCAAATCCCAAGAAAAAAATAAATAAATAAATAAAGGAAGTTAAGGAATTGAATTCCAAAGGAAAACATCATCTTGGATTCTTCTTTGCTATCTGAGGAGATGAGCACAATGCTTTATTTACTCACCAACCAATAACTGTACTTGGAATCAGCTGCATTGAGTTCGTCGGGGTTACCATCCTCAATGTATTCGTGGGGTTCAATCTTATCGGTTCTTGCTCTTGAGAAGTAACCTACACCATACCTCGCCGTCGTGCCAAACAATCTGCTGAATCCCATATAGAGCCTGTCAAAATTATCCCTCATCTTCTACTACCTGTAGCAAGAGTTTAACATGCACAACTTCATCAAATTTTTGACGAGCGCATTTGCAAAGGAGAGAGAAGAGTTCTTAAAATTTGCCTGCGCTGCGTGCCACCAAGAGTTGGGTTAAAGGCTTTCTAGGCCATTTACTCATCTGAACCAGGGAACATTTTTTGACCATAGCGTTCGTTCGGGCTAGTTGTCAGGCATTGTACTATTCATTCGTTGGGCCTTACAATGGTAAACGTCCATACGGGTCTTCTACATGACCCAGGTATTGTATTTCTACTTAGGGGGAAAAGAATATTCTACAGTATATAACTGCCATCTCAACAACAACAACAATTCCATCACGGCTAAGAAACAGGAAAGAAACCGACCAAACCTTTAGCAGAAAAGAGATTTTTTTTCCCACGTTCGGAGAAACCCAACTTAAAGAAACCATCAATGGACTAGACCCAAAAGAAAAATTATTAACATGGATTGTATTGGGCTTCAGCCTTAAATGGATAATATCTAACGAATGGAAAACACACAGGATATCCAGTAAATTAGACGAAGAACTTCTTCATGAAAAATTCCGAATGTACTCCTGTATATATATATATATGTATGTATATACTAGTAAGAATTCAACTTAAGATAGCAAAAGTAAAGATTGGAGCATAAGAGGAAAAGAAAGTTGTGGTGAGCATACCAGTTAATGGAGAGACTTTTTAAGTTCGGGCAAACGTAACCGACAACAAAACTGGAGGATGAAAGAGACGGAATAAGAAGAAGGCTGAGGCAGGCGCTAAATACGCTCGTGCGCCTCGGATATCTTATATAATACTTCGGGGCTACCAATCCTAACCAAGTTCGAACACCTACCTACACTAAATTGGTTTCTTCAAAATTAGATTTAAAAAAAAGAAAGAAAGGAAAAGAAGAGGAAAAAGCCCCAACGAATAAATTGAAACCGACCCCACTATTTAAAAAAGAATTCAAAAAGGAGTTCCACTTTAATCATACTTCCTAAATAAGGAACGAACGATTTTTCCAACCAGCTGCTAAATTGGACACGGTAGTCCTCCACTTCAATATCTAATTCACTGGAGCGATTTAGATGCAATGCACCACCCCACTTCTACGTACTGTGAATAAAGCAAGCAATATGTTGGGGGGTGGGTGCACCAATTTCGGGAGGTTCATCATTAAACCGACCACAATTCTCACCTCAACATATGATGTCATATATGTGGAGTAACTCAAAATCGAACAATAATGAGAAATTCGTTAGAAGACGCACCTGGATTCTCCGGAGCAAGCACTTGCCAAATGAACCTACTAAATACTCAACCCTGGTGAGGAGTTAAAACCCAAAAAGTAGTCGTTAACTTTTTGCCAAACGAGTTGAGTGGACGATAAGCTTCCGAGTACTCACACCTCAAAAACAGTAGTAGTAGTACTAATAACGAGTCCCTGCATCTATGAGACTATATATATATATATGAAAAATAGTGTATAATAAGCTTCAATAAAAAGAACTTCTTTGACGTGTGAGTCGAACGAAAATCCAAATAGAGTAGTAGAAGAAAGACGCAGCAAGGTTACAAGTGGTTCCAGGTGATTAGCTGTGTGACCATTGTACGGGACCCCTATTATTATTATTATAGTTTCAGAAGTCATTTTACGACAAAAGTTTAACTCGAGGAGACCAAGAAGAAGGGAGAGGTGGAACCACAGCAGGACGATGCGGAAATTAGATTTGATGACTCGACCTGATATGGAAAAAGTAGAAAACTTTGCTTTAGTCAAGTAAGGTCTTAATCAAATGGCTGAGGTTACACCGACATGAGCTACAGGTTTAATCGCCAGACCCCATCGAATACCCAAAAAAAGGACTCATACGATGCGATAAATGCCGCTGGCTCCACTTAACTACCGTCTTGACCCTGATTCCATTTAACTGAATGCCAAACCGTTGGGAGATCTAAACATATGTCTCTACCGCGCAGAATGAAAATGACAGGCATAATTTCTTGCGCGTTTTCAGCATCTTTCGCAAGATTATTACATGTTTCTAAGTTGCTTCTTTTACCGGTACGGCGATAATAAGTCCGTGCAACAGTGCGGTTTTAAGATAAAATTTATATGGGTCTTTTTGACCCGTATCTATTGGACAATCGTCAAGATGTAATATTTTAGCACGTTAGACTTTTAAAAATATAAAATTAATTACAAAAAGTATAAAAATATAAAAGAGAGTAATAGTAATTGTTAGTATTGGCGTATATACAGTAGGTCGGGTGGAATTTAAATTTGTTAACGAGTACTCATAGGTGTAACCCTCAATAGGTGGATTAAATGGAGATGTGGTGCAAGATTCTTAATAGGCAAAGTTAAATGGAAGAAGGGTTCATACATATATATATATATGATAGGGATGAACAAAAGGTAAGTGTCCGCATTCAAATTGATTATGAAAATTACGTTTACTTAAAAAGAAAGAAAAGACTGCATTGGTAAAATTAACAAGAAGATTCTTAAGAACAAATAACGGAAGCATGTTAATAATGCATCCGAAGCTGAGCATGGAAAGTCGGTAAAGGAAATTATATTGTAGTAGAAGCTGCCAGGGGGGACTTAGTATGGATCGTACAATCAGATTTTTCTCATCAAAAGACAAAACCCCAAAAATTTTTTACTTGTAAAGCTGATCAAGTGAACACAACACTGTTTAACAAGTGCATGAATCTTTAGTAAAACCATTCGTAGAATAAACCAAAGTTCATCATGGAAACCAGAAGTCTTTTTTCTCTTTCTTTTTCTTTTTTGTCAGAGCCGAAATGATAAGATCAGCATATACGTCAATGCTTACGGCACACCATTCTACCACCACCTGTCATTTAGTGTCATAAAACTAGCATGCAACATGCATGATGATCCTTTTTTTTTTTTAATTCCGAACATACTTGCGACTCGAGCCCTTTTTTTTTTTTTTGATAATTCGAAACATGTCCCAACTTGAGCCCTTAGGACTCGAGTCGGCACATCAAACCAGAGGAGTACGTTATAGCCCTACACAACAACCCCAAACGAGTTACGAAAGTTCAAATCCAGAGTAATATTCGAATTCAAAATCATAAGAGTCCTTAAGAACTCGTTTATCTCACTGGACCACTCCGCCATGGGCGGTTAGCACCGAGACGGCTAGACGAAAACAAAATGGAACAAATTATAAAGCCTCGCTCGCGTCTGCATTTTATCCTCTATATATATATATATATATATATATATATATATGCATATAAGATAAACATACAAGTGACAAAAGTAAAGGGTAATTCCGGACCCGCAACTTACCCAACAATCGCTTGCTCTCACAAGGCCAGAGCCCTGTCATCGTGGACGTCTTTAAGAAGGAAAAATGACGGATAGACAGCATCAATTCTTTTGTGATGAAAAACAATTAGGGAAAAACTTCACGTTGATCTTAATTTCAGTAGGGAAATCTATCTAACGAAAATTGTTGTAAAAAATAAATATTCTTAGCATAACTCTCATACTTCGCCACTACGCCAAGAGGGAAAAAATAAAAAGAAATAATTTAGCACTACACCGTGGTCGGCAGAGTCATTACCACCACTACCAACAAGTCACAATCTGAAGCCAACAAGAAGCCCAAGGGTCAAACCAGTACAGCGTAGTTTTACTTTTAACCCTTTCTATCACATCGAAGGAAACTACTGCAGCCATCAGCATGCAGCAGATTCACGTATAGTGTAGACACGTGCTTCTATAACGCCCACAGATTCTTTTGGTTTTCGCGGGCCGGGTTGGGAGGAGGGGGTCTGGGTATGGTATCTAACCGAAGACGCAGAGATTGTAGCTAACTAGCTACTATTATATAGCCCACAGATTGTAGTTACTATATATATATATTTTTTTTCAATACAGGGGTGTCCGGGTCAATCTTTACGAGGCCTGACTAATCCCTGCGGCCCAGAAGAGGAGGCCCCATCCCACACCCAGCACGTTAACAACGGGACTTGAACCCTGGACAAGTCAGGAAGGTCGTCATACCCTAAGGAGGGGGAGGGAACCGTTCGAGCTATCCCGTGGGGGCAGAAGACCAGCCACGTAAGGTGGCAAGTTTGTGGGAGGCAGGGGTTGAACCCCTGACCTCCAGCATCACCAAAGAGAGTGATGACCACTGGACCAAATAGCCAGTGGCTTGTAGTTACCATATAGTTTTCGATAAAAGTAAGGGATAATTTCAGATACCTCCCCTGAAGTTTCTGACAGTCTCACTCCCCTTTCTTGTGGTTTTAAAAATACCACAAACTTCCCCTAAAACTAAATATGCAGTCTCAAAGTAGACCCAATTCAAAAATACAAACAATAAAAAATGGGGAGTTGGAGAGAGAAACAACTATATACCACAAATGCCCTGATTATCTTGCATTAGTGATTTACTAATACTAATTTACCTATAAACACCTTACACGGGGTGATTTATAAGGTACAATCAGTTTACAAACATGTACATTATGTTAGATGTTAGTTACTTATCTGTTTCTATATTGGTTAAAGAATTCTAATTTATCGTTAATTACATTAATTGTGTTTATAACTAATTTCACCAAATTTGTCCTAATAATCACGAAATGTTAGCTAACTTGTGAGGGTATTTAAGTCTTTTTGGCCATGATGATGTAAGAAATGGGACCTAAAATTCTGACAGGGAAGGTTTGTGATTTTTTGAAACTACATGAGAGGAGAGTGAGACTGTAAAAAACTTGAGGAGAGTTATCGGAAATTATCCCTAAAAGTAATGAGGAAGCGAAGACTTAAAAATTATACTATAGCGCATTGGCTTGACGTGGCAAATTTCCAAGTAGCAAGTGTGTCTGTAAAGTAAGTGTGAACGGAGAGAAAAAAAATGGTCTTGGGGGTCTTTGGATGGGAAGTGGGTTTAAACCTCCGACAAAAAAGTGCAACATGACAAAGATTACGTGTCACCGTTTCATCATTCTATTAGTTATTCCATGCACGACATATTGGGGTGTGCTTTGTACAGGTCAGAATTAGATTAAGAAAACGACTTTTTAACTCCCTGTCTCGCAGAAAGAAGGTCACAACAGAACGGGACGACACAACCTCAGACGAGGAGAGGCCTCTTGTTGGTCTGCCCAGAACTCAATATGCCAAACACATCGTACGCGGATAGGTGGATTTCATATGATTATATTCAAATGAGGCAATAATTATGCCACAAGATGAGATGGAGAACTTCAACGAGATTCGAAGTCGTATTATATTTTGAACCGTTAAGCATCCGGTTTGTGTAACTAGTATCCTGATGGGGCACCCGTTACCCGCGGGCGGTTTGATTGACTTGTCTGCAAGTGCAAGAAAAGACATGGTTTGGTCTTCTACGTACATGGAAAGCTAAATGAGAACGACAAAGTGGTTAATCGAACATAAAGGGTGCCTTTGAGAGTTGAGGATTGGAACGGAAAAGAAAGGGAAAGAAGAGAAAGTTCGATTTTTCTTTATTTGTAAGTTTTAAGTAAAAGAGAAAAGAAAGGAAATGAGAGAATGAATAGTGAGCAAAATTTTTCCTCTTAAATTGGAAAGAAATGAAGAGAAAGTTAGAGGAAACTTGTAAAAAAATTTTAAAATATCTCTTTTATCCTTAAAAATACCTTGAACAAATATTTAATAACTTTCATATCCAAAATCATTTCACTAATTATTAAAACTCTCAAACAACATAACAATCCTTTCTCTTCTCTTCTCTCGTAACCTTAAGTTTTCCATTCTTCTCTTTTCTATCATAAACTCCCAAACTTAGCCAAAGTGATGGACTAGACTAGATCCGCCAGCGAAAGTAGATTGAAGTGGTTTCTGGCCTACCAATTTATGGTCTTAGGCATCGCAAACTCTTTCTTTTTTTCTTTTTTTTTTTTGCGCCCATTGTTTCAAAAACCGTCTTATACGTGGAATCATGTATGAAAACTTAGCATGACCAAATCAAAAGATAATATGCTTTCCACTTCCTTTTTCCTGAGATGGTTACCAAATCTCAGGGAAAAAAATTAAACTTTTCCGTAAACAGGAGATGAACGAAAACACGAGTGACAAGAAAAGATTCCTGTTTCATGTGGAAACTCGTAGGAAGTTACAAGGAAAGCGTACTTACTTTGAATGGACCAAACTGCCAAACAAAAATTTGAAGAAAGGAAAGCAGAATCATGGAGAGGAAATCAACAAGAACATTTGCAAAGAAAGAAAATGGTCGTGATCCTGGTAAATTAGGACAGGGACATATTTTAAAAAGTTGAAAATGGTGATTGAAATGATAGACAAATTAAAAACAACCAATCAATTCAAACAATTATTACACTACTAGGGAGTAGTGGGCAAATTTGCGAACAACGGAAAATGGTGATTGGAATGATGGACAAAATGGGCTACCAAACCAATTTTGTGTGCATCACGGGCACGCAAGCATCATTTAGAAGGTCTGCATGAGCATTTTATGAGGAAAGCGACACCTAAAGGCTAAACACGGGCAAGAATGACCACTATTTAAACGGACTATCATGATGAGCTAGGAGCCTAGGACAATAAAGACATTCAATTCAATCATGGACTACTGGGAAGTGGAAAGATGACAAATCTGTGTTTTAGAACAGGTTCACTTGAGCATTCTCTATGATGGAAGGGGTGGAGCCCGTAAAGGCCGGGTGAGACATCTGTTTAAGCTACCGTAAGCTAGTAGGGGAGTGGAAAGACGAAAAAGTTACTAATGTTTGGAGAAGTTCTTTGCATGTATAAGTTACTAATCAATTGGACGTCCTTAAACAGGACCCAGTCTTGAAGACACTGTGTGTATATGTGCTTGTTACGGTATTACAGGTTAAATGTCGATTCGGACACTTCAGAGTCGGCGGCGGGGACTAAATCTTTCAAATCCCAATACCCGAAGCGCGCCAGCCACCGCCGACTGCGAGAAAGAGCGGATCCTACAGGCTCTAATCCTCCTAGGACCACTACACAGGTACCATCTCAACCGGTGGTTGGCACAGCTGCCTCCCGGTCTCAGATACGCTTGTGGGCCTGGAAGAACTTAGAGGAGAGGGTTTTCAGGCCCAGTCAACAACACGGGGCCTATGCAAACCCACGTGTGCGGTGCATGTACAATACGGATCAACCTTTTACAGAAAAGAAGCCAGTACTGGAACCTCTCGCAATCGAATACGTGTTCGAGTCGAGCTTGGTGAATATCGAATTTCAATCGAGTTTGACTTGAGTCGAACTCAAATTCAAAAATATCAAACTCATTAGTTCGCGAGCTCGATTATATATATATATATATTTATTTATTTATTTTAATAATAAAATATATATCCCTAATATTTATTATTTATTTAAAAATTATTATTTTTATTTATTTAAAAAAACTAATTATTTTTTTTATTTTTTAAACTCGAGCTCGAACTTGACATTTTGAGCTCGTTGAACTCGAACTCGAGTTCGAGTTTCGTAAAATTAACTTAAGGTTTTACTCGATTAAATTAAAGTTCGATTCGACTCGACTCGTTTGCACCCCTATTCGAACCAAAAGAAAGAGTAGTGCATATGTGGGGCTGGTGCTAGTCGGACTGAAAGAGCCGTGATGTCCAACACTGCTCATTTACGATGATCCACCTAAATCCGTTCACTAATTAGCGAATTTGAGTATGTAATAAATTTTGAATGGGTTTATTTAATTAAATTCATTTAATAAATATTTGGTGGATTGACTTGAGTCATCCATTTATATTTATTTAAATGCGATTGTACATTTTCTTCAAAAAAAAAAAGTGATTATACATTTAAACTTAATTTTTAATGAATATTAAACAGATAATTTGAATTCCCTACTAATCTAATAATAATAAAATATCATTATTTCTTATCCAAAAATAAATAAAATTTCAAGTGAGTCATAAATGAATAATTGAGTGCATTCATACTCATTTATTAAATGCCTATAAATGAGTTGAATCATTTTAATCCATTCATTAAATAAATATAAATAAATTGATCTAATTATATTCCTTACGTGATTGCACCCAATTATGACCGTCCAAACTTTTTTTTTATATATATAGGGACCGTCCAAACTCAGCCACTCGACACCTCTACCACGCGTCTCTCTTTGTCAATACTTAAACTAGTAGATTCCATGCGGCCCTTTTTTTATTGGTTCGTTCCTGCTACCGTTAGTATTAGTTCCTAACCTCGCCAAAATAATAATAATAATAAAGTTTGAGATTCTCTGCCTGTGGTTGCACATAACCGTTCATGATTGGAGATGAATAAATTTAAATTTAGATGGTTAAATTGCGCCGGGCACACCAAACCCAAACAACTCTTAAAGACATAAAAGAATAAAATCCAGTTGAGCTTAACAAGACGACGGTATCGGAAACTAAAAGAAGATTTAAGAGCCAAACCTATTGATAGTTTAATTTTTATTTTTGTGCAGGATGACTTTATTAGAAAAACAATGTTGAACGATATTGGGAAAAAGAAAGTGGAATATCATATTCCAGCATTGCTAAAAACCGGTGAAAGAGGAAAAGAAGAAGGGAGAAGAGAAGGAAACAAGCACAAGAGCGGGGAAAGGGTATTTACAGATAGTGGAAAGGGTTCAGGGGTTGGAACTTGGGAAGATTTATTGTCTTAACTGTCAATTTTTCGAATTTATTTGGTCAAGATTCTCATCATCCTTTATTAACATCGAAATCAATGTGACAAAGAAAAGTTGACCATCAAAAGGGATTTAAAATCCTTTTTAAACTGTAGGTCAAGATTTAAACCTTACACCGTACAATTAATAAAATTCAAAAAAGTGTGCTAGAGCACATTTTGATTTAGATCAGTTTATCTTTCCTCTAATCCCTTGTACAATCCAATTAGGTTTCCCCTATGTTGTTGATTTACATTAAAAAAAAAAAAAAAGTGATTTAGATCGATGATACATCAATCGATGAAGATCTTAAAGAGGCACGGTATATACCATTATGATAGTGACTGGGATTGACATCGATAATTGTGTATCGTATTTCCTTAAGAATGCGTTTGGATTGCAATTTTTCAAAGCTACGTTTTCAATTAACACATTTTTCAATCACATTTTTTAATTTATATATATCAAATCGTTACTGTAATTTTTTACAAAAAATCCACAAAAAAATGCAATCAAAATAAAACAAACTGCTATAAGACCAAGATCAACTAAGAGTTCCTTTTTTACCATAGTACCTGGTTCGGCATTTTATAAGCCTATTAACTACTACTCCCTCCGTCCTACTTTGATAGTTCTGGTTCTTTTTTCACACAGTTTAATAAAAAGTAGTTAACTTTATTGGAACAATCAATTTAAGTAGCTATTTTCCTAAAATACCCTCACATTAATTAGAGTACAACTTTATGGGAACTTGAATTGATGGTAAAAAAAGAATCAACTCTCGTTAAATGGAGTAGGTTAAAGTGGGACGGAGGGAGTATAAAGATCGGTCATTGTATCAGTTGTAGTATATATGACACCTATATACAAATCCCCACTTCAACGTTCTCAGAGAAATCAGGCAATGTTTGGGGAAGGAATGGGAGTGCAGATTTCAAAGCGAGAGGGCAACAAAAGTATAGATGGTCAAGCAAAGCTGAGCTTAAAGCTTGAACTGGGTCCCAAAGTCGGAACCCTCTAATTGTTTTAGAAAACTTTTGACACGTGATGTAATAGGAGTGGCATCCCCCTCCCCCCACTTAGTTTGTGCATAACGGGCTGATGGCTCTCTGTGGGACCCCGAAAAAAAAAGAAGAAGCCTCTTTTGGATTTTAAAAAAAAAAAGTCTCAAATGATTTGAAATTCACTTAAACGGATCTAATTGTTTTAATTGCTTAAAAGTGATCTGGATTTGTAATTCAGTAATTATCTAAATATATTTTAAATATTAGAATAATTGGTGATTTATAAATTTAAATACCTCGTAAGTAATCTAAATAACTAGAAAGATTTGAAAGAATTTAAAATGTTTCGTCAAATTCTTTAATTTAACCCCTTATTTGGTACACAGAAATTGCTAGAAAGAAAAGGTCTTTTCTGGATTCCCATTCCTAAAAAACTTAGGGAAAGCCTTTCCATCTTTATCCTAAAATGGCGAAATAGTAGAACGTCATATTTATCCTTATAAATTCTTATACTACATCATGATATCCTAGACTATTTGTAAGGTAAATTAATATTTGAATATAAGTTTTCATAATAATTAATTTTCCTTATATTTAAAATTTTTTTGTACTAGAAAACAAATGTTTTAAGATGCTTTATTTTTTGACATTTAAACAATTGTGCAAGAAATAATAAATTAAATATAAATTATAATCATTTGACTTCATGTAATTCATATTTTACATTATTAATTATGTTGCTAGTAACTATAAAATTTTAACTTAAAAATCTATATATTAGAATGACTCAAGTATTACAATTGAAGAATTTTGATATTAATTTTCATTTATTTTTGAAGTAAAAGTATCAAAATTTCACATAAGTATACAAATACTATATAGATCAAATAAAATGAAAAGCAATAAGATATATTATGTCCTATAAACTAATTCAGGGAAATTAAGTCAAATTTGTATTTAGTATATTCCATTTGGGAAATTTGCCAAATTGGTCCCTAACATTTACCAAAAACACTTTTTTAGTCCTTTACATATAAAATCAGCCAAAATGGTCATTCACATTTAAATTGTGAGCCAATGTGGTCCTATTGCTCGTTTTTGCTCATTTCTCCGGCTAAAAATAGCACGCCTCTCTCACGTGGTCATATTTTTAGGGGCAAAACCGGAAACACATTTCATTACCTGTTAAAAGTAAAAGGTGTGGACAACCACCAAAATACACATTTCACCTTTGGCCCTCAAAGTTTCAAGAAACCCTAAATTGCATCCCACCGCCACGCCCTCAACTGACTCAGCCGCCTTCTCCCTCGCTATCCCTTCTCCTCTCTCCACTGTCCGTCCTCCCCCTCCCCCTCCTCATCGCCAGCATTTCTCCAACCTCCGGCAAGCTCTCTCCTTCGACGATGATATTGATGCGAGGGACTCGCAAGACGAGGGAGAGGATGAGGAAGAGCACCAGGAGGACGAGGAGGAGCTTCTCGAGCTGGAGCCCCGAATCGGATCTTGCCGGGTCCGGGAAGCTGCTGATGAGTTGTCTGTGGGAGGTGTTGAGGAGGCTCCCGCCTCCAACACTGTTGTCGGCGGCCAGGGTTTGCAAAGGATGGAGGGACACGAGTAAGCGGCTTTGGCGGGCGGCGGAGGAGCTGAGGCTTAGGGTTCCAGCTAAGGCCCAAATTGGATTCGTGGGATCGATGTTGCACAAATGTCCTGGACTTGTTAGACTCTCACTTAGAATGGAAAGTTTAGGACTTTCGGATATAAGTAAACAAGAACCAGATCTATGGATTCATCAAGCACATCACTTATACAGGAGAATTACAAAATAATTTTCGCCACCATTCGGGGATGCAATTCAGGTTTCTTGAAACTTTGAGGGCCAAAGGTGAAATGTGTATTTTGGTAGTTGTCCACACCTTTTACTTTTAACAGGTAATGAAATGTGTTTTCGGTTTTGCCCCTAAAAATATGACCACGTGAGAGAGGCGTGCTATTTTTAGCCGGAGAAATGAGCAAAAACGAGCAATAGGACCACATTGGCTCACAATTTAAATGTGAAGGACCATTTTGGCTGATTTTATATGTAAAGGACTAAAAAAGTGTTTTTGGTAAATGTTATGGACCAATTTGGCAAATTTCCCATTCCATTTTGATATCTAAACGTTGATTACACCAAATATTGAAAATCGAGAAAACATTCAATTTTGACTTTTTCACCAAACTCTGGAACAATAAATTCTTTTTCCGCCATTCTAGGAAGAAATGTATTTTGGATGGAAAAGCCTTTCCATTTTGAGCATTCTTTCCTACCAAAGGAGAGTAAACGCGGTCTAAAAGAATAATGAGTTTACCTAAAAGGTGTCCAATAGGCACTTCTTAATATAAGAAGAGAGTCTCCCATGTTAGTTCTTTGGAAAGTATAGACTCTGTACGGATTATGTGTTTTTGAACCTATGTTTCGTAAATTTTATTGTAACAATGTATATGAAAAATTGTTACTATAGTTATTTATGGGAGTGTTTTTAAAATTTCAAATATTGTTATAATACTTTAAAAACTTGAAAAAAAAAAAATTCCAAACCTACCACCACCCTTCTCCTCCCTCCTCCACCATTGAAACCTTGTAGCCCCTTCCCCCCCCTCTCTCTCTCTCTCTCTTCCTTTGTTTTACCTCTCTATTTTTCTCCTTCCTCCCTCTTCTCTCTTTTTCTTTCTTTCTCTTCCTTCCCTCCCTTTCCTTGCCAAAGGTCGCTATCTGCTGATCGCAACCAGAGAGAGAGGATAGGGGTTTATGAAGGGGAAGGGAAGGAAATAAATAGGGTGGCAGGGGAAGGAAGGGGAGGAGGGAGTGAGAGAATAGAGAGAAGAGAGGAAAAAAGAGAGAAAGAATGAAAGAGGAGAGAGGATTGGGAGAAGCAACAAGGGTGGTGATGGTGGAGAAGAGGGAAGGGAAAGGGGTCGTCGGTGGTGATGGGTGAAAAAAAAATAGAGGTGATAGATTTTATTTATTTATCTATTTATTTTGTTAGTTGTATTTAAGATTTGTAACAATTATGTCCTTTTGAAAGTGTTCTTAAGAGTGTATTACTTTAGCATTGTATTTGGTATACAAACCCATAGTTAAGTTAAGAAGGTGGCTAAATGCTTGTCATTGTGTGTATTCATATAATAAATTAGATGAGCTAAAAAATGCCTGTGGAGCCCGTCATTGTTATTGAAGAAGAAAATCCTTACTTAATTTTCTCAAACTCTGATTGTAAGATCCTGGTTTTAGTGTTCATTTAATAGTCAATCTTTTAAATCCAAGTGCAACGTTTCTTGTAGGATCCTGATTTAACTAAATCCAAGTGCACGTTTCTTGAATGCTTGATCAATTTGCAAATGCAAAGCCTGAAGCCATGTTATGAAACCCGAACTAATATTTCAGCCATAACATCACGTGGCTATGTGTGTTGAGAAGATTTTAAGTTCGTTCTAAATCCACCTTCACAGGCTCGCTTGAGAACGGGTTCAACCCAAAAGGCACCTTTCTGGTTTTAATTAATTCTTGGGCAAAAGAAAAGAAGGCGGATTCCTAAAGGACTAAGGTTCTGTTTAACAAGGTAAGTATGTGACTTATATGGCACGTGGAATTTCAATGCAGAAAGAGCAAAAGAGCATTCTCAAGTATGAAATATGTGCTGGGAATGGATGAATTCTTACAACGTATGCGTCTTTGCTGAGCAAGGTAGAAAAGTGCACAGGTGGTGAACGAACGAAGCAGACGGAACCTGCACCCTAGTAGGAGAAAAGGGTTTAAACAGCAGAAGAACCTGCACCAAAGTAGGAAAAACTGTCTACTTTAGCACGGGAGTAAAAGACAATAATAAAATGTGATCTACAGAGCGGCAATATACAAACAAGATCCACATCATGTCAGAATGAAAAGGAAGGAAGCTCACGAATCTTGGTCCCAGTTCTTGTAGTAGTCGGGAAGTAAAATCTTCTGAATTTTCTAAGGATAGATCCAGTAACGAATTACAAAAGGAAAAAAAACAAAACAAAAAGTATAGACACATCTGCAAAAGGCATATGCTACAGTGAGTAATTACCCTATGACCTGATGGGAACTCAATATCACTGGTTGAGTGAATTCACTTTTCTGTCAAAAAAATGGTGTTAGACTCAACTTGACGATGGGAAGGATAATCCCCGTGAGTCCCGGCTCTCAGAAATTCTAACGCAGGTAGAATAAATTTGTATTTCGTTCTCCTCGCATCGTGAGCATCAATATTTAGTAGTATGCTGCTTCAGCGACCTACACAAAACGTCAATCCCATTGCTATGGTCTAATTATCATTTATAACCAGACTGGACATAATTGCAGCAATCCCCACATGCTGCATAGCCCTTAAACAAAATCTGGGACAATCTTTGTTGCTCTGGTCGGCTCCTTTCTTCTTACTCTTCTTTCTTCACAGCTTCCCCAATCTCTACCTTCTCTTCTTTTTCAGCTTCAGAAGCCCTGTCAGCAATTTCATCTGCCCTAGTGCCTGGAACATTCTGCATGACCTGTTTCTGAACCTCAGAGTCATCAGTTATAACCTGAAGAAGATCCAATGGGGTAGCCGCAGGGTCCAGCTCCAGGCAACCCTCAGGGGCGTTTTGAGCTTCTTTACCTGTAAGCTGGTAATTTGGGACCTGATGAGAGAACCGAAACATCTCCTCTTTAGGTATTTTCATTACCTTTTCTGGCTCCAAATTTGGAAGAAATACCGTCTTGAAACCAGCAACCTTGACTAGAGGGGCAACAGACACACCTCGTTCCTCATCGTAGTCAACAAGCACTACCATCATGTCATACTTGTGTATCAACTCCTCAGGTGTATCCTCGTTCCAATCAGGGGACCAATTTTTATACAGTGCCCAAACTTCTCCCTTTTTGGGAAATATGTGAACAACGCCACGTACTTTTGACCACTTAACCTTGTGGGAAAATGAATTGATGGACTTGTTGATTTCATATCTACCAAGTCTGAACTCCCCACATGTTTTATAGAAACCAGAACCAATCCAGTCCATTTTACCAAATTCGTTACTGGTTTTAGAGTTAAGCCAGCTAATTCTCAGCTTAAATGGATTCCTTGATATCACCTTATTAACCATAGCATAGAAACGAGGCATGCCATCATCGTCATCATATGCAGCCCAAACCTCATTTTCTCCAAAGGAACTCTCTGCCCTGTCCTGATCAAAATCATGAAAATCAGGATCTGGGACATTCATTGCTTCTGCCACAACATGTTCTTCATCAACGTCACCAGCAGTGGGGGTACCAGCACTCTTCTCTGCATGGTCAGCCAGTCGGGTAGCAGAAGACTCACCAGACCCATTTAGATCACGACCATGATCATTCCTGGAGTTTCTTTCTTTTTCTTTCTTTGTATCTGTCGCCTTCATTTTCTCTGTCTGGACAGCTTTGCTTGCATTCTGTGATCTCCATTCAGTTAGTTTCTTTAATATCTCCTTGCGTGCCTTTGCCATTAGCATGTTCCTGTTTTCAACTGGAGTCAGTTCTCTCATGCAGTTGGGCTTACTGTAAGCAAAAGAAAAACCATGAAGCTTATCATGTTCAAATCCAGCTTTTCTTGGTGCTGATGTACCAGCAAAACTGGAACCACCATTTACTGTGGTTCGGTGATATGCCGTGTTTGCTCCATAACAATAACCATCATCATCTAGTCGTGTCTTTTTGTAAACCCTCTCTCCATCAAAAGCAGAATTGTAGCTGGAATTTCCGTCCCACCCTGCAGCAGCAGCCTGTGATGCATCACGCTCTCTCTTCATTCTCTCCTGTGCCTGCTGAATGACATTGGCTGCCTTTGCTGCAATTGAAGGATCTGTGCTGCCAACACTACCAGTCCTAGAAAATCTATCCTGGGGGAAGTTACCTGTATAAGTCGATGAATGAAACCCTGCTGGTCCAGGTCCTGAATCCTTAGCAGAAGCAGTAGCATTTCTTTTTGGATCAAATAAATTACTAGTAGGTGCATGATTACTTGAATTTTGATGCCGATGCCTTGAAGCCAAGTTCGACGACTTGGAATAATTGAAGGGTGGAGCAGTCTCTGATGCATAAAAAGCCTCATGACAGTTTGGACAAAGAAGAGTGTGGTTGAGATATTGTTTAAGATATTCATAATGCATCTTGCACCGATGACAAATAGTCCAAAAAGTATCAGTTCTCCTAGTGTTCTGTGTCTTGGGAGCTGAAGTTGTCCTGCCTGAGTGATTGTGGTAACCATTTGATCGTGGAGGTTCAGATGGACCACTAGTCTGAGTTGGAACTTTTTGCTGAAATCCTTTTGGAGACCTCCTCATGTTGTATGCTAACCTCTTAGACTTGTCAGATAACAAGCTCCAGGCCTCACAAAGAAGTTTAAAGGCACCATCGGCACCAACAGATCTATTTTTATCAGGGTGAAGCAGGAGAGCCAATTTCCTATACTGCTTCCTTACTGTTTCATCATCAGCAGAGGGATTTACTCCAAGTACACCATACCAATCAACTTCTCCGCTAATCTTGTTTTCAGCAGAGATATAAACATCAATGGTTGTCAACATTTGGGAAAGACCATCAAGTCCAGGGTATAGACTTTGAGCTTTCAAAGCAAATTTCTTAGCACCAGTGAAGTCCTTGTTCTCTAGCTTCCCCTCAGCAATGGTTTTCGCTCGAAGGGCCTCGTCTTTATTGCACTCCATGATTCAACAATATGTTTCCAAATATGCAGGCTGCTTCTATACTCGGTGTGCCATGAGTGGCAGTCAAAAAACACAAAACCAACAAGCTTCTCAAGAAAAAAGGATCATTTGTTTGAAATAATTGATATCCGATCCCACGCTGAAAGAGGAGGTTTTGACAATCAACACCTGCAGTACATAATAAGACAAATGAAGGACAATAGAGAAAATAACCTTTGGACCGATGAAGTACCAAAAAGAGAGTACTAGAAAAAGAGGGAATGCATATCCAGCTACAAAATACAAGAATTAAACAAAGACCAAATGGAATAATCTGAAGATTAATCAGAAAATATCCGACTTAAGTAAAAAGTTCAAGAACAACGACATTACTATCTAGAATTACAATTGCGATCTTGGATTCCATCATATTTGATGCATTTCCTATAGAACTCTAACCCCACACCACCCCTTCCCCACAGGAAAAAAAAGAAAAAGGAAACAGAAACCCAGAAAGAATCTCCTGAGGGGTTGTCCGGAGAATCATCGAACTAATCAGAGTGAAGGAAGAACTCTAATTCACTTGCATTATGTCTAACATGGTTACCTAACATCATTACCAATGCAAAAGATTACGAAAACAGAAATTAATTGTGATAACAAAATGCGGTCATCAAAGCGCTCAAGCTATATGAAAGCCACAATCTTTAACCAAACATTGCAGAATGCAGGAGATAACTATCCAGATGCAAGGACTTTTGTTTCACTAAAACAACTCAGCTCATAAAATCACAAGAACAGGACTCTAAGCATCCCTGCAACTCTCTTCCCTATACCAAAAGCACTTAGGGGAGGGGAGCCAAAAAAGTACTAGCAATCGGGGAAAAACGAGAGAAGCATATCTAAGTACCAAATACAGTACTAGTTAAGTATCCTTCAAACTCGAAGTAGCAATTCCAGAGAAATACAAGTAGCAAAAATGACAATAATCACCGAGTTGATTTGTATAAGCACCAATTACTAACCACAAACAACAAAAATTAATTGGATCACCCATCATAATAGAAGACGAATCATATTCAAATTACGCAATTGGAAGTGGATCTGAAGAATTAGCGATGTCTAACCGTCGAATTGTACTGTTCATATTGAGAAAGATAATCACCAGTGAAAGAAATAGAAAACCCTAGAAATCAGCAGGAAGGTTATAATTCGCGTAACAATTGGGGAAATGAAAAAAAGACGAAATTTTTGAATAATTACCCAGGGGATATGAGCACGTGAATCGGCAAATTGTAGGTTTTTTTGCAGGTTGTTGAACTTGGAGGGATTTCCCACCAAATTGAAATGGAAAAAGACCCCCAAGAACTGAAACTTTCGGTCAAAACCCCTCAAAGGCCAGGAAGAACTCTCAAATACCCCCACAAACCCCCAAAAAAAGAAAATTCTCCAATATTTGCTGGAATAACAGGTAGGCAATAGGCATGGGCTTGGTTTTTATACCTTGACCCACTTTTGATTTAACCCTAACCATGATTCTTTAACCGTGATTGAAATATGACCATGGTTACTTTTTTAACTCTTGAATTTGGAACCTTTTCAGGCTTTTCTTGATCATTTTCCTTTTTCTTTTTTCTTTAATTCAATAGAGGCTCCAAACCTTAAGAGGGAGAAGGGAGAAAATGAAAAGTCGAACCAAAGACGTTACTAATATTTAAATATGTTGTTATAATCTTTTGTTAACTATCTTTAATTAGTTTTTTTGTTTTTTGAAAATATTATTTGCACCTTATTTTTTATTATTTGCACTCCTACCATTTGTTTTATCATATGATCTAATAAATGAAAACTATATGATTAACAAAAATGGACACTTGGCATCATTTCTTTTTTACCATGCCCTCATTTTGTTACTTCCTTCGTTCTATTGAAAGTATCATATTTTTCATTTTGAAATGTTCTAAAATGTTTGTCATTTTACCAAAATCAAAATTACTTTTGATCTCTTTTTTCAATGTTATCTCAACCTTTATCTATATTTCATACTAAATTCAAATTTGAAATTTGAAATTTTAATGGTAATTTTGGAGACAAATCTATTAACATCACTATGAAGCTAATATTTTAAAAAAAATTAAAATCCTAAAATGCAACAAACAATTTGGGACGGAGAGAGTACATTTTAGGAAGGAAGAACTAAATTAGGTTATATAATAGACTACTCTACTTTAGGGGTGTGATTGATAAAACTGGAGTTTAAAAACTGAAACTTGAAATTTGAAATGTAAAGTGTGAATCCATTAAATTATTGAATTGATAAATATCAAATCCGATAATGTGAGTGTATATCACATTAAGTGATAAGTGATTCACTTATCACTTATTGTTAAGAACAAGTTTTATCGAAGAAATTCAATATCATTTAATTAATTTAGATGCTCAATTTTTTTACTATCAAACACGTTTGAATATGTTAAGTTTTGAATCAATAAAGTTAAAATCCTGATTTGGATTATCAAACAAAATTTAAAAATAAGGGAAATTCAACTTAGTTATATAGAGGGATGTAGGAAAAAACCCTTTAGACTAAGGCATTGCATTGACACACCATCTAGATAACCCGTGGGGTGTGAGTTTAAACTGACAATCTAGAGATCATAGAGGGATACTAAAACCCTTTGGAGTCGGTGGATAGCACAATCAAAGGTTTGTTTGAGTTCGATTAAATTTGAACATAAGTTGTGGTCGAGTAATTCGAATATATCGGGTTTGATTTCCATATTATACTACTCGGGAAGCTTGTTAGCTTATCAAGTATTTACGAACATATCAATTTTTACCACTCTAACTCGATTCAAATAAAGCTTGGGATCAAGCACTCGTTCCTCATATTCTTCTTCGACAGCCAACTTATCCTTGATAAGTTAGTTGGATTAAATGGGACTAGTTGTACTAGTATTAAACTAGTTTAATAATCCATGTAAAGTAAAATAAACATAATTCCAAAAAGCAAGAAAGTATAATATGTTCAAATAGACCGAACCACTAATTTTTTTAAAACGACTTGTGCATTATTTGTAGAAACATTATAGGTCAGAGATTTGGAATTAAAATTGTAGAATGTAGAGATTTTCCGGAAGTTTTGAAATTCAGACCGTGGAGACTTCCAAGTCGAAGGGTCTGTTTGGTTGGAAGTAAAATGTTTTCCTTGGGAAAATATTTTCCGTGGAACTAATTTTCCATGAAAATCATTTCCCTTTTATCATTTTCAGGTGTTTGGTTAGCTTATTGAAAATATTTTCTTACTTCATTTTTCTGGTGTTTGTTTAACTTTTGAAATATTTTCACTTTTATCTCTATCTTTACTTTCTACACATTATAACTACATACTTCTTCCCATGCAAAATAAGAAAATTTATCTCATTGTTTAACTTTAAAAAATCTTGGAGAAATGTATATATGAATAAAAAATATCTCCTTAAGCAATAAACAAATTGCTGGCCATTTAGTGTCAAATATCAATCACATGCAATGCTTATTGTGACATATATCTTGCACTCTCACAGCTGAAAGTTTTCCTAGAAAAGAATGTCCCTATTATACATAATTAATTACTAGCATAGGATGAGTAAGATGAGATTTTTTTTTATTTTGAATATACTAGGGGGAGGGTTGGGTTGGGTTGGGTTGGGTTGGGTGGTACGGGGGAGGGAGTGTAAGGAAGGGATCTTGGGTTCGAATCCTCCTGTTTACACTAAAAAAAAAAAAAGAACATACTACAAGATGTTTTCAGTAAGTTTGGAACATACTACAGGCGGGATGCATGCATTTCGGAAAAACAACTTCAGTAAGTTTGGAAGGGAAGTTGTTTTCCATAAGATGAGTGAAAATATTTTACATAGGAAAATATTTTCAGTAACTTTTGTGCAACCAAACACGGGAAATTAGGAAAATATCTTCCTGGAAAACATTTTCACCCGAAACAAACGGACCCGAAGTTTGGATATTTGAAATTCTAGAGCAAATGACAGAAAAAGGTCACTCACCTGTTTAAATTACACCGTTTAGTGATGAAACTTTTTGTTTGGTCAAAAAGGTCACCAAACTCGTAAAAGGGTACTTTTTTTTTTATTTCATTGAAATTCGGTGTTAAGATAGTCAGAAATATATCTACACGAGCAATACACAGAGAATTTCAAGGGTAAAAATGTCTCACAACATTTAGCACGTATTAAAAAAAAGATTAACAAACTTTTGAGTTTCCAAATTTTACTAATTCTCTCCAAACATCAACTAAAATTTCTAAGCATTGTTAAACATTATTATCATAATCTGGAGAAAAATAATAAAGTTTGAAAATTAAAAAGGCCCTTAATCTTTTTTTTAGTATGTGCCTAAGTTTGTAAGATATTTTTGTCCTTGAAAATCTAAACATACTGCTCACGTGGATCCATTTTTTTTAGTATGTGCCTAAGGTCATTGTCGAGTCCGTTGCTGTGAGATTTCTTTCTACCATGTAACTTGAGTTCTAATTTCAGGATTAACCATCCCACCGTCCCAAGAAATTTGGGTCAAAATGTTGAGGTTATAAGTTGGGGGCGTAGAACGAGTGTGTTTCTAGTTACATGCCTGTACATGCTTTTCATTACCTTTCCTTTTTCTTTATTTCTTTTTTTTGGGTCTGAGAACTCATATTTGATTTAGAATCTGATTCGGATCCTCAATTCTGAATAATTTAATTTAATTTTGAAAATTTTGCAAATGAACAACTCTTGTATAGATTCCTACCAAATGATTGAAATGTAAGTTCCACGGAATTAAAAAAAAAATCCACTAGGATTTCTATTATCTGTTGCAAACTAAAGAATTCAAATAATTTAGATATGAGTATCATATTAACAAGACATTAAATTAAAATATTTTGGCATTCTTAAACCATAACTCTCACCAATAACGAGTGATATGCCTAAGAATAAAGGATACCAAATTTGAATACTACAATAGGTGCACAAGTTGTTAGTATCATAATCCTTATATATATATATATATATATATATATATAAATAATCCTTATTCTTTTTTTTTTTGGCAGCAATAATATTTGTATAATCTAATCTATCCTATTCTATAGAGAGGGGGGAAGGGAAGTCTAAAGAGACTGCGTAACGAGCTAACAGGTGTTCATATTTGACTTAGACCAAATGGGTGTTTTAACACCATTTTTAAATTTTTTTCACTGCAGGTACACCCGACCTACTGTCCAAAAAGGGACTTAGTCTATTTTTGCTGGGCATTGAGCCAAAGTTGTGGTTAAATCGCAATCCTTGTTTTTTTTTTTTTTTTCAATCGTCATCCCTACTTCTACTCCTACTACATCTTAATCTAACTATGGGGAGATCCAACTGGATTTATGGGAGACCGATGGGGGTAGAATCACCATCGGACCAGACGGGTGCATGGATTTTTTTTTAAGAACCACAATTGTGGCAAATTGGTGGGAGGCAAGGGGTTTGTTTGGACAGTAGATTATTTGGTCTACTATATTTGCTGACATCACCATTATAATTTCCAATACAGCTTTTTATCTTTCCAATTATCTCTTTGTCTCACATACTACACATCATAAAAAGTGCTACAGTAATTATTTCAAATAATATTTCAAATAAAACCCTATCCAAACAAACCGGGTTCGAACCCTTGCCTCCCACCCCACGATCGCAATCCTTGTTGGAGAGGCGATTTTGGTGTCACGAGGAAAGACACGGCAATTGATCCCCGGCATGTGCGGAAGCGAAATGCTTGTTGTCTCTCTCAACTGATCACACATGCTAAACATATGACATATATTAACTACCAACAATCATGCAGAGCTAACCGAATAAAATTCCCTGGCTAATTCAGACTGAATGGCATATCAGCAAGATTGACTTGCTTAGGAATTTTCTACATTGACTTAGGAGCCGTTTGGTTCGAATTTCACAATCACTATCAGTATCAGTATCATAAGGTGATCAATGATAATGAGTTTGTTTGGACAGCCAAATAATGGCTAAAAATTATTTGCTTACATTACAAATACAATTTTCAATACATATTTTTATTTTCTCAATTACCTTTTTATCTCACATATCCTGTAATATGAATTTTCATCATATCATAGTGTGGTCAATCAGTGATGATGGATTTTCATCATATCATTGGGTGGTCAATCATAATAGGTTTTGATGAAAACCCATAATGTGTTTGTTAATGCGCAATGAATCTTACAGTCAGATGATTTTGCTTAGGAATTTTCTACATTGACCTAGTGTTTCTCGAAACAGAAAACTGAAACTCTCTTATTACAAAGTGCCAAACAAATAGAAACTTGGAGGATGATGATATTTACAGGCGCTTGGAAGTTTCTGTCGCACCCCTATTAAATTGAGTGCCATCCATATTTTTGTCATTTAGTTTTTTTTTTCATACTTTTGCCATTTAGTTTAAAAGAGGTGTATGAATTGCCACCATTCATTCAAGTCTAGGGCCATGATTTATTATGTCATAGGCTAAGCACCAAAGCACGAGGCATTCACCCCTGCATTCAAACGTCCGGCTCCGATCTGTTATCAGCTCCTATGAGCCTATAATCGGTCTCTAACAGGACAGCCCCGTGTTCTCCAGCTATCAGACGAAACCCATTTCCACATGAGCCACCACAATTTTGGCCCCAACAAATTGTGGGCTTGGACTTGATCTGCCCAGCTTCCTTTACAACGCCAACACACCGGGTCTCCATGGGCCCAAAACTGTAAGAAACTTCGTGATCGACCGTTTCCAGGTTCTTTAGTTTTCGTTTCCCATCCTTGAACTTGTTTCGATGATGGGGCTAGAAGGGGCCTATGTTCTAGATGCATTTCTGCTATGCCCACATAAAACACAAATAACAATCAATGGGAAGAAAAAGATAAATACACAACCGAACACAGAAAAATTTCTATTGAATTTGAATTACATTACACATCCTATAACCAACCAGACAAGACATACATCGCTACAAAGCCAGCATGCCTCCAAAAACCAATGAATGAACAAATCACTGCCTTGCCGATCTGCACATTCAGCAGTTATAAACCGGCAGATTCCCATACTGGAATTCTAAACTGCAAGGTACTGCCCATGTTATGTCAACAAATTCTTCAGTCACGCTGGGATTCCTCTGATTCTGCCTTCTTATGGTGAAACTTCACAACAATGCATGTGATGTTATCAGCACTTCCCCGCGTAAATGCAGTCTCTGTCAACTTTCTAGCAGCTGCTTCTGGTTCCTCTTCTGCTCGTGCAAGTGAAACAGCGTCCTGGCACATCCAAAAGACAACAATATTGAAAAAGGGGGTGGGGAGGGGCAGGTTAGGTTTCCCATCTTTCAGATTTCACTTTTATATATAAAACATGAAGAAGAGCCGTAATCACAACTAACCTCATTAGGAACAACATCCCATATTCCATCACTTGCAAGTACAAGCAATTCTAATTCTTCATCAACCTCCAAGTCCTGAGAAGTAATCAAACAAAAAATTCAACCAAACAAATGTTACAAGTTATTTCAACAAAAGAAAGCAAATAATTATACAGCTTTTATCTTCTGCTTTTAGCACTTTTCTAAAACCTTCCCCCCCCCCAAAAAAAAACTGTAAATAGAAGTAGATTTGGTCTCCTCAATCCAATGCCTGCTTCTTCCCACCACAAAAAGAACTGAACCAGTGTTACTATTCGTGATTTAGCACAAGCATAATGGTCAAGCTTACTGAAGGAAGGGTGTCTGTTGTCTAAGTTAGAAAAGTTGTGCTTCTTTGTGTCGACATGCTGCTTCAAATTATTCTGCATTTCCCTGTACTAGTAATCTAAGTATGCCCAATGCTAGAAAGAAGTTCCAATTAAAAAATAAACAAAGGGTGAGAACATGGCCATGAAGATATATCAAGTGGGACGAAGTCCGGCAACTGCATGCAGAAAGCCAAAACAGTTTTGCAGATCACGTCTAATGCTTTGTTTCAGTAAGAAATATGCCAAGGTAAGCAAAATAAAGGAAATAGCCAAAAAGGGATAAGCCAATTCCAAATTCATAGTGTAACAGTATAAATCAACAATTCTACATGCATGGAAACCTAATGCAAAACATTTAGTGCCATAAAAAGGTAAGAACAAAGAAAGAAAACAAATTCAGTCAGATGTAACACTACCATACTAGTGTGACAGGAATCTAAGTAAACTTGCTTTGACATGAACTAACTTCAAACCAAACAAAAAAGCATAAAAATTTCATGTGAAAACTTATTTCCTAGTTGACACAGGATGCATATACAACACATGCAGTCAGACTCAGGCATTTCATTATCATACGCACCTTACACTACAAAAGAGAACATAATGATACATGTAACCAAGCAGTTGAGTGCGTCACAAATTTTCTTTGACAGGGACGCGCTGCTCGAAAAAGTACCATCAATACTGCCAGGGGAAATATTATTTGGGCCACGGTTGGAAAGACCCTATGACTCAGTCATATCTAGTCAGCCGCAGTTGTCAAGATTTCATACTACTACTACATGGATTGGGTTCTCACAAATTAGAAAATACTGATAGAATATACTCTCTTAACCTTCAGACTTATGTTGCATATGCAAGTTGATCGTTAGCTAATGGAGTGAAACTTCTGAAGCACGAAACAATGAAAATTCTTTGGCACCCTATGATTTAGCATCATTTAATCTATAAGTTGCTTTCAGCATAACTTTAATGATTCATCCTAGTCCAACCCAAAATGGACTATAGGCCTGGAGTAAGTATTATGCTCAGATCAATCTCAAAATGAAATATTTGAAGAGTTGCTCTAATATAATTCCCACAGAATGGCTACAAAAGATTGCCGTTGATTACATCTTCCAGATCATGCCATTTACAACCAAGAAGTCCACCTCCACTATTGAAACGGCACAAAGTACCTGTATCTCGGGTTCAGCCACCACAAATTGTTTCAGCATCCGGTTGCCAAAAGCACGAGACATTGCCAATACACCTCCAACCCTCCAAGTACCTATCGATCATTCAAGATAAACTGTAAACTGGCAACAACTCAGAAGCTGATGACATGCATTCAAGATTTTCCCAAGCATGTGTAGCTAGGGTTTAAAGGTTCTCTCTAAGTATGCAGTTATCAATGCTCCAAGAAACCACTTCACCTTTAATCTCAGATTACATATCAAAAACAACAAATTGGATGCTAAATTGAATTTGTAAAGCCAGGGTAGCTATCATAGATTTCCATGCAAAATGTAGATTTAAAACCTTATTTTGGTGCAGATGATTACCCATCAGTAGCAGGATACCAATCATAGAGCTTCATGAAGAATCTAGGATTAGACCTTATTACTGGTAAAGGTAAACTCATCCATCACAAGTTTCAAAAGCCCATTTGGGGAGTTATCTTTTCAAGTATCACAAAACTTCTTGATGAAAGCAAGAAACAATTCAAAGGTCTGATAATCACAAAAGGTTCAATCGCTTAAAAATCCAGTATCTTGGTTGACTTCAAACACCACCATCATTTGACATCTGAGTTTGCTAACTACAAAAGATTCAATAGCAATGTTACATCAATTCACAAGTACTTATAAACTAAGATTAGGAATAGTCTAATTTATTCCCACATATTCTACTATATACCTTCTCAAATTAATGTCCACGGTCTTATATTTTGCAAAATTAACAGCTAAACATAGGATAAATGCAAAAATTGGGCTTCACCTGCCCACATGACTACACCTCCAGCATTTTCAATTCTCTTCCTCTCGTCACTCCGGTTGGGTTTATGATCCTCAGAGAGAGGAATTGCTGTGAGGCAGAAAAATAAAGATAATATGAGAAACTAGCGGGGGGAGGCTAAATTTCCAAGAGTAATAAAGTGACACAATCACTGTTATTGTAGTCCATGAATATGAAGAAAGAAAGCAAATTAGTAAGTGCCCAAATAGCTTAAACTCATTTACTACAATATAATGATTCACTCCATTAAAATGAAGTCAAGAGCTGAGGATAAAGTTAATTTCATTACTATTCTTCCTCAACAAACCATTTCTTGTAGAAGGGAGACAAGAACAATGAACATAACAATAGTCGCTCCTGTATGACATTAAAAATTTCCCATAGAAAATTTAAACTTTATGCATTTTTCAAAAACTCTCCACAAGAACAAAAAGAGGCCACTTTATTGACACTCATTTGCCCCCTCATACCCTACAGAAAATCAAGGAACCTGATTTGAAGTAACCAAACTGCATATCTGTATACCAAATTTCTGGCATGATAACTAAGGCAGATACATATTCTTTCAGCATCAGCATTTAAAGGAAGAGAAACTCTACTTCATAAATCTCTGAAATAATTGAACTATCTAGTTACCATAATTAATGAGTCAACCATCTATTTACCATACTATCTCAAACCGTACTTCAGCAAGAAACTACTTTAATGCTGCTAATGACTTCCTTGCAAACCTTTATGGTACATTCTATCCTTCCCTAAATCAGTAAAATATTAGCCTCATCAATGCACCAAAAACATCAAATAGGCAAATAGCACTCGTAACCAGTAGTTGAAAATCTTAAAGGCTATATTTCCCAATCAAGCATGAAGTGCATAACTAGGAAATACCTCTCCCAGCTTTGGATATTATAGTTCGAGAATCTCCAACATTGGCCACATATAAATGATTGCCAACTAGAACTGCAGTTGAGGCAGTAGAACCATCATCTCTGAAAGTATCTTTTTCGGATTCCAAAAAGTCCACGTCAGTCTGTTGATAAGTCTCACCTGCAATTTTATGGTGTATTTAAACATTTCTCATGGAATGGCATCCAAAATCATAGACAACAAGGTACATGCCCTAACTATCAACAAGCTTAAAGAACATTGTGAAAAACAGAAACTACAAATAAATTACACCAACTCACTTATAGCCAGTTTTGTGTTCGCTATGAATTCTGGATGTTTCATAAGATTTTCAAAAAGATGTTCCCTCAGAAACTCAGCTGCACGAGAGCCCCCATGACCTGCAATAACCAACCACAATTACAGCGGAAAAGTAAGGATATTATAGGTCATGTCTTTGTAAAGGTACAGGCAAGGACAAGCATAGGATTTGGTCTTCAACAAAGAAGCAGGTAGCATTAAATCAGAGACCTGTCTGGCTGTACCAATGTTCATGAATGGACAATATTCTATTTGCAGAAGGAAAAAAAAATATTGAAGTTGAAAAAAGAGTTAGGTTTTGTGAACCCTGCAGTCCAGCACTACTAGCCGTCAGTCATCAAGTGATTCAACTAGATTTTAAAGTGAGTCCATTTAATGCTTTAAACTTCCACAGAGAGGATTATCATATATCTGCTTCCAATTAACCCAACAGAAAATTCAACCCACTTGACAAGAGAAGTATACTTGGCTTTAAAGACCTTCATGTGTATAAACTACCTCAGATCCATACACGGCAACAGTTAGTCTGACAAGCTAAGATTGCACTTCTTTTTTAATTATGTGATTCACTCTAGTCGCCACAAAATCATGAAGACCTTTCCACAAACATTATCATATTACTCTGTAGGTGCCTGTAAGTAGATAAAGCAGTTCATGCCAGAAACTGAAATTTCAACATGTATTTTGATAAAACTGTCAATAATCTCAAACTTGTGATGAGAAAAAAATCTAACCATCAAATATTCCAAACAAACACACTGTTTGCCCATCAATTTTTGAAGTCTTGATGTCATAGAAATCCTCCATGCTAGCTCTTTTGCCTCGGAAACTTGAATATCCACAACTGAGTCTTCCATCCTCGCTGCCACTCAGAATGACTGGAAGTAAGTCTCCGCATAGACATATACGTGTAAATGAATACATAACATGCATATTTATCTACATAACCAGAGAGTGAAGATTTCATCAACGCCATATATGTGACATCATGCCCAAGTCTAGCAGACCTATAAGCAAATATTATTGAAGAAACCAGCAGATAATCAGAAGAAGAGAAATTTTTGACAGTGAGGAGACATAAGCAATTACATTCAAATATTGAGTGCTCTAAGTGAGATGCAGCAGGAGCATTTCCAAGTTAACTATCCAATTCCAATGGCTAAAACTAGATACATCTCAGTACATACTTAGGAAGCCAAAAAAGCTGGCCCCCATCATCAATACAAGCAAATAATGCACCTTACTGCATTTAAATTATAATGAGAACGAATATCTTTAGCCATGCCTCAACTAGTAGTCCATATACGGAAATTAAATGTAAGATAACATCTTTATAATCCTACTCTTACTTGAGAACTTGCTCATCTATTAACTAGCACCTTCCCAAAGCTTATGACTACCTTTTTATTTATTGAGACATAATACACATTAGCAACAAAAACCAAAAACCTTCCCAACTGATGAATCATGGGCCAGTTACACAGACCTGCCATGACACATCCGAATATACTGCAAAAAGTTCTGTACGCGTGCAAGAATAAATCTGTAATGCATGTTTGTATAACACGATGACCCGAATCAAGGACCAAGAAGTTCAAGCCTTCAAGGGCCTCAAGAACGTCTAAAGTAACAATCCATGACAATTTGCAAATACAGCAGGAACATCAGCTAACAATGTTGCCCAGCCTTACAGGAAAGTTTTCTTATTGACATGCCAGCATTATAATGTCATTTGAATCTTCTAAAAAAAGAAAGATAAAATGGGACAACATTTTAAGCATGCTAGAAAGCTGAATCTCACCTCTTCCATCCTCCACTAGCATATCCACCATCATCGTCCTTCTCGGGGAAGACGTCACCAACGGGTCCTCCTTTTGCAGTTGCACCAGTGTCCACCATCATCTTTCTTCTTGTTGAAAATTTTAACTCCTCCAGATAACTAAAGCGCCCGGCAGCATTCAACCTTCTCCCACCCCAATTGCTTAAAAGCTTTCCTTCACTATAACTCCTTATTTTCCCAACTTGAATAGCCACAGACCTCAACCAGTTATTGCATAACATCTAAAAGATTTACTCCCTTCGGCTCTGTCACCAATTCTGAACCTAATTCACAAAAGAATAAAATTCCTTTTTAGAACCCCAAAAAAAAAAAGAGGAGGAGAAGAGCATTACAAAAATTAATCATTGATATCTTTTTTTTTTTTTGATCAACTGATTAGCTCTAAAACGTGAACTTTGATATCTTGTTTCCGATAAAATCAATAAAAGTTTCTTTTCCCCCTTTATGGGCTATTATCAGCCATGCAGAACAATAGTAATGCTGATTCAATCAATTTATTTCAAGAAATCCATTTGATCATTTTCCTAGCAATAAAAGCTAATCAACTATAATTAAATAATACGGAGATAGCTGAAACGGATACGGATCGGATCTTACCGTCAAGGAAATTGAATCGGCGAGCCCAGGGAGAACATCTTGGTATACGGATCCTATACATAACATAAATACCTCAAAAAAAATCACCACGGAAATTTAATTAATAGAAAAGATAATAAACTCAGAATTTTCTTTTTTTTTTTAATGTGCAGAAGTTGCAGCCGGAAAGTTTCGGTGCAAGAGTAATCAAATGAATCAAAGAGTGAATATGTGGGAGATCCGAATCAGAGATTCGAGTTTGAAAAGAAAAAAAAAAAGCATACCTTGAATTAAATTATTAAAGAAAAAGAGATAATAAGTTCTTATTATAATACAACAGCACTTATTAGTTATGGCTTTTGATTCCCATTTCGTAATTCGTATGGAATCGGAATAAATGAATGAAATGTTTCCTCTTTCCTATTTCTTCCTTTTTTTTTTTTTTGTCTTTTTTGTTCTGGGTGAGGAAGTGGCGAGATAGAGAGTGAGGGAAAAAAGGAGGGGACTGGCAGAGAGACGCCTTTTTTGGAGGCCCCGGGGGTGGCGGTGTCTGGGGTCTGTAGCTCCTAAAGCTCGCCACCGAAGATAATTTGGTTACGTGGCACTCCTCATGCACCCGACCGTTGTTTGGGGTGGGATCTCATGAGATGCACCTGATTTCCTTTTGAAAACCCAAATTCTTGAGCAATAATGTATTATTATTGTTAACAATTGATTAACCACATTTAATTTTAAAATTAGATACTCTTTATAACACAAGTAATATGCCTTTTATGTTAGTCTAAAGTTTAATTTCCTTAATTTTGACTATTAATAAATAATCATAAACGCCAATTATTGTTGGTTTTAGTTGGTTTGTTGCTTTTGGTTTAAAAATCAAGGATATTTAGATACATATATAAAACTTAAAGCTTGCGATTAATCAATTTCTTTAAAAAAAATTTCCAACAAGGGAAGGTTGGGACTTAAAAAGTGAATTTGAACCTATAACTTTTAATTTTTAAAACTTTAACCTTACTCACTAGATTAAGACCTCATCGGCACCTGTGAACTACTAGTAATATAATAGATTTGAAGTGACAATAATGAACGGGAAAAAATAAAATAAAATCAAAGAAAAAAAGAGAGGGTGAGAAAAGAAATAAAAAGTGTAAATGAAGGAAAAAGAGAAACAAAAAAATAATTAAGAATAAGTGATATTAGCACTTCTATAAAATGTCCTATACACTCTATTCTTTCTTTTTATAATGCGAAGAGATAACATTACCTGTCAGCCAATTTCCTCTATTCTTTTACTAATGCAATTTCCTTTAGGCTCTCTAGAACCATTAATTGTTAGTTGCTCTGACGGAAAAAAAAAAAATTTCTTCCCTAACTTTAGACCAAATTCCTTTTTGTCTTTCTCTTCAGTGTAAAAACCCATGATCTTTCTCTCTAAATGTATGTTTTATAGAAATAGCAAAAATAAAAATCATGAGGGCCTAATTTAGAAGAATTCTTTGGATATTATCTTCAATCTTTCATAGGTAATGTGTTTCAAGATTGATATTTTTTTGTGTTTTTCATTGATATCTTTCACAGGTAATGTGTTTTTTAATTAAAAGCAAATATGTTCAAAGCAATTCATGAATATACATTTCAACACAAAAAATTAACCGTTTTGACTGGGGATCCTTGTTTAGAATAGTTGAAGGTTAACAAAAATAGAATATAACATATTACAGAACACAGAGTTAATTTGCTATATTATGGAGTGTCTGAAGTTTTTTTTTTTTTTTTTTTATCATTTGCTTAACTACAATAATTGGGTAAATGGCTTGTAATTTATTTTAGACAGCAAAGTGCAAAGAGGGTCATAATTCATCGGATAAACTGCAAATTAAAGTCTTTTTTCTTTTATGGTAAAAAGCAAGGGTAATCTTGGAAACTAGACATCTGGTGACAATCAAACGTGATTTTGACTGATACCGGACAAAGTGCCTAAAAGATAACATTGAGAGTCAAAATGGTCCAGGCACCAAATGTTTGGGGCTTCGTTGCAATTAACATCTTAAGGGAGTGTAAATTACTGAAGCAACCTGATGGAGATGCGTTTGCCATGTCACCAGACCACGTGGAAGCCCATGATTGAGTGCTGCCATGAGCAGCCTAGTGCTCGCTCTTTCTGCGTCTTGATTGTTTGTGGCAATTGATGGAGGAGGAATTTTGGGCTCCGAATGTTAAAAACAAATGATAGAACACAAAGGGGACCCAAAAGAGGAAAAAAATCCCGATCTCAGGAAACAAAATGGAGAGGAGGTTTTGTTCATAAATGTTCAAGAACTTGCTCATCATATTCATTAGCCTTCTGCTTAATGCAACTTAAGGTAGAGAATATCCGCTACTTATCCATCCCACGTCGAAAGATTATGAGGTAGTTACCCTGGATTTAATATTCTTAACCACACTTCCAGTTACCAATTGACTGGATGGTATTAGTTTGTGAGCTCCACCTTAAATTGTACTTTGCATCAAGATTTCGATTGCCTCTAAGTGTTAATCTAACTTTGTTGTGTAATTTCCAGTAATTTCGATTGTTGAAAAAAATATCCGCTACTTAATTGTTGGTGTGAGACCTACATGAACGTCTGGAGTCTCATTGAATTAATAATAGCAACTATAAAGAAAATGTTTAGTAAGTTTTCCTAAAACATAATTTATCATTTAATAAGTATAGATTTGTATTTATTGTCTCCTTGCATTTAGTTGCACTTTTCAAAAAAAAAAACTAAAATCCCTCTAATCTTAGAAGGGATTTGTACTGAAAACAACCCATTAGTATATTACTTGATGCTTAAATAGCATAACCATGCAATTGGATCATTACGTTTTACACCATGGGATGGAACCTTAATTAGCTGGCTAGCTGCGTTAGTATATATAGGTAAAGAACCCATGCATTTCCATTATTATTCTGAAGCCATGGTTAAAGAAGCGGCAATGCGACATCTGAAACTCGATCAAACAGGAATTAAACCAGCAGATGCCGGCAGTCGTCTTCCTCCATGCAATCCAGAGCAGCAGAGCCGTTTCGGTTACTCGACTCTGGTCGTCTCGTGGCTTAATTGTGCTGCATGGCAGAAGCGTCGGAGTTGTTCCCATTCGCTTCTTGCTGCAGTCGATCAGCTCCTAAGTATCTAGTTGAAGAAATGACATAGCAGTATCAAATCAAGCGCTGAATAATACTCTCTATTTTTAGAGCGATACACTAGCATCCTTCCTGGCATTTTATTATGCCTTGCGTAATGAAGTAGGTATCTAGTTCGCTTTATTACATTCCGATCGATTGAAACATAAGCACTATGTAACAGTTAAATTTTTTAAAAATATTCCACATGCACACCAACACAACACCATAACCTTTTTATATTTGAGGTTTCAACGATTGCATACAATACCTTGTAATTTTGATAATTACACTTACCTCCCTTACTTGCCTGAAATTTCTATCTAATAAGCCTTTCCGAAAAAAAAAACCAGATATATACTGGGTGTGTTAGGACACAAAATTTATTTTATTTGTATCACAAACACATTTTTAACTGTTTTCAGATCATAAAAAATGTTATAGTAATTATTTCAAAGAAAATGATGCCTAGCAAAAAGATGTGATGCAAACGACATTCCAGTTGTACTTGAAGATGGTTTTCGGGGTGTATTGTGGAATGGCTATGAAAGTTCATGGGGTTTTCTGCATTTAACCCTAAAAAATAATAATAACTTTGAAAAGTCACGAGTAAGAGGCCCACAGAAACCGCCCAGCCAACGGGCACCACCGTTTACGTCTCGTAAGTCGTAACTGTACCTGCGTGGACTCATAATGCTAACACGACTGTCCGCTCCAAGGTGAAAATTTTTACCGGAGAAGAAGATAATATGAAAATGAAGGAGCATCCCATCCATAAATCATAATCCTCCAATCAAATATCTTTTGCACATTCTACTGTTACTACTCTACTGCTGTTTCCATTCTCGTACGTATGCTGCCTGCTAGTACTACTTTTAGAAATAGCGGTGGCACTTATTTATATATATATATATATATATATGTATGTATGTATCTATATATCTATATATATGTATACATATAGAAGAGGAGGGGCGAGTTAAAGAAGCAAAAAGATACTAAAAGAACTCCAGAGAGGAAAGAAATATCCAAAACCAAAATTCGGGCCTTTAAGCAAGTTGTTGACATTCCAACATCCCAAACCCCATACCCTGGTCAACATTTGATTTCATCTTCATTTCTCTCTGCTCTCTATTGCCGTCACCATCATCATCTGCAAGCAACTACTGTCTTCCATTCACATAACATTTCTGGGAAAGAAAGATAGTACTAATATAGCCAAGTTGGAAGGAAGTCTCCGCGAAGCTTCTTCTGAAATTGGACCGTCTTCTTCTTGTCCGTGGTCGTGGATTGCAGCATATTCTCTGTTCGCAATACAAGTTTTTACTAGTACTATTAGGTAGGTAGTGTTTGGAGTTTTTTCCTTCTTTGATTTTGAGTGGTATCTGTTACACACTTGATTTTGCTGCCCAAGGAAAAGCAAAGCGACAACAAGTTTCAAACGGTCTGCTTTTTTGTTCAGAGTCGGTGTTTGTTTTCTTTGTGTTTTTCTTGGTTTTTTACTCAAAACTCTTGCACATTTCTCTACCTGTGTATTATATCTCTTTCACTTTCTTTTTTAGTGCATTTTTATTTTGAGTTTTGCGGATTCCATGAATATATGCTTGCTTTTCATTGATGATTTCTTTTTACGATTCCATTTGTTTTAACTCAAATTTGTTAGCTTATTGTATTTTAGAGTGCAAGATTGATTCTTGTTGTCTGGCAATCTAATTTGCACAATATTGTGAGTAAAGACTGCATTTTTTTTCCCCTTTGCTTTTTTAGCTTTCTGGGTTGTTTTTGATGTTCTGGCTAATGGCTGCGCGTAAAATATTTAGTGAAAGCTTTTAGAAATCCGGACTTGACCTGATTGGTTTTAATTCTTGTACTTCATTAAACTCCGATAGTTTCCTATTTGTGTTTGAATTTAAGAGAACTTTAGGGTTACAAGACGGAAAAAGATTAAAAAGGAAATGTTAGTTTTAAAGTCTTTCTTGAAATGAACTTTAGGTTAGCTATTGCAAAACGAAGTTCTTTGATAATTGATATAGTGCTGTATGTCTAAGGTTCCACCCATTTGGGATAATTTGCATGCCATTCTACAAATTTTTAACTACTATATTTTTCATTTTTCATCTGCTTATTCACGCTTCCACTTCATTTTCACGTGCATATATTTCATCAAATCAAGTTAACAATTATATTTTTCATTTTTTCTTCAGACCACGTGATGTGAATTTTTTTTTACCACGTCATGTAATTAGTCACTGACATATTGAGTTTTCTCAATTATGTTGATAGCTTGCTATTTTTGGGGTAAAAATGTGATATTAGACGTTACAATTTTCAAGTTGTTTTGGATATGATATATCAAGCTACAAATGTTCCTAACTTGCTGTTTGACAAAATGGTGATAATCTTATAAAGGTTTTGACATCGTCTCAGGGTTCTGTATTTTGCGTGCTTTCTTTCTATCAATCACAACTTTTACATCGAGGACTTCTTAGTACCTATGAGAGTTCTGAGGTTGATTACGCATTGATTCCATTTTCACACGTGAGCTGGAGCTATGAATCACCAGCAGGAGAAGCTTGTTAGGTTGGTTGAGCCTTATCTCATTTACTTCTAGTTCTATGATTTTTCTTATTTCTCCAGGTAGCAGTTTTCGTACTGGTTGGTTTCTTCTTGGTTATAACTTCTCAAAGAGGCAAAGAATCAATAGGAGGCAGGAGAGCGTTACAAGAAGTCGTAGGATATTTATGTTAAGAAGAGAAATGCTTCAGAGATCCCCTTTCCCTATGTAATTGGCTTTCATGGTATCAAGATTTGCAACTAGTTAAAGGGTGCGATCATCACCAGTTTAAGTAGGAATACTATGTTATCCTAGAGGTTTATAGCAATATTGAGATAAGTTCTTTATTTGCACATAATTTGTTAACCCGATTTTGAGTTCCTAGAGGCTTTGAAAGTGGTTTTGAAATGATCAAAAGCTTAGAGCCAAACTATTTTTCAAAGTCTCGGACTTATCAACAAATTTTATATTTAGATCTGTGGTATCTTTCTAAATTAGTCCTTTATACAGGTTCCAGGGTTGGGAATCAATTGCAGGCTCAGAAGGCCAATATGCCAGTAAAGATGTTCTTCATGTTGGAAACTTTAGAACAAAAATAAACTCAGTCTCTGACAAATTTTGTGGAGGCTTTGAGAGTGGCTCTGAAAGGATCAAAAGTTTTAAAGACTCATTGCGATCCTGTTCATTAACTAGCCTTTTGCCTAAATGCTTCCGATCTAGCAACAGAACTCTTGATCCACAAGGCCTGTTCCTTCAGAAGTGGAACAAGATATTTGTACTCTCGTGTGTGATTGCTGTCTCTTTGGATCCCTTGTTCTTTTACATTCCAGTGATTAATGGCCATAAAAAATGCCTTAGTTTCGATAAAAAGTTGGAGGTCACAGCAAGTGTTTTGCGTTCTTTCACGGACATATTTTACCTCATTCATATTATCTTTCAATTTCGAACTGGTTTTATTGCCCCTTCTTCCCGTGTTTTCGGGAGAGGTGTCTTAGTTGAAGATTCATGGGCAATAGCAAAGAGATATCTATCATCCTACTTTTTGATTGACATTCTTGCCGTTCTTCCACTGCCTCAGGTAAGAGGGATTCTTTTAATGTTGACTATGAGCAGGTTAGGCAGTAGCTCATTGTGGAACTTATATACATGGGTTGAATGAGTAAAAAGTTCTTGTTATGTCTATGGTATGATGACATTGGAGGTGGTAATGGAGTTTATTATTGGCCGTCTTGTGATCTCATTTTTGTTGTTAGTAGTCTGAATGCTTTTGTGTGCTCAGGAAGATAGACTTCGAGTCATGAATTTCAGTTAGATGGACTTTATGCTAGGAAGCCTTTTTAGAATGCTTAGTTGACCTTCTGTCGTGTGTCCTAAAGTATATAGTTTATACTGCTCAGTGTTTGAGCGTGTGTGTGTGTGTGTTTTTTTTTTGGGGTGGGTGCAAATGGGATGTCTATTTTGTAGTGAATTTAAAAATGGTACTAATTCATGGGACTTGCAAGTTAATTTTTTAAATTAAAAACCTTGTCTTGAATAGCTTGAGATGTATGAGTGGATTCTAATCCTGTTGTCACCTTCACAGGCTGCAATATTGATTGTTATTCCTCGGATGAGGGGTGCAAGATCTTTGAACACAAAGAATATGTTAAAGTTTGTTGTGTTCTTTCAATACATACCAAGGGTTCTTCGTATTTATCCACTCTATAAAGAAGTCACAAGAACTTCTGGTATACTCACGGAAACAGCATGGGCTGGAGCTGCATTTAATCTTTTCTTATACATGCTTGCCAGTCATGTAAGTTCTGTAAGAAAAATTCTTTTTGTTGCTCAAGTTATTCTTTTTCTTTACATGCATTGAACAAATGCAAGTTTTTACTCAAACCTGTTTTTCTTTTACTATTGGTGCCATTAAAATAGTTTTTTCCCCCCGAAATGTTGTGTTTGGCTTTATTTTAATAATCTAATCCAAAGTGAAGCTTATGGCTGTACATTTTCCTTTCCTGTGTGTTTTTAAGTTTAAATAATGACGAAAAAGTTACAGCATGAAAATTTAGACGCAATCACTATCGGTTGTCCTATTCTGTTTTTTAGTTTTGTAGTTTACTTGTACAATCACCTTCATTTAATGATTCACTTGTCTACTTTACAGGTTCTTGGAGCCTTTTGGTACTTGTTTTCAATAGAACGTGAAACCACTTGTTGGCAGAGTGCTTGTGGAAATCGGACTGATTGCATTCATGCATCACTCTACTGTCTTGATGATCACTTACGATTTAAACAGTTTCTAAATGATTCCTGCCCCATACAAACACCAGATACCACACGTTTTGATTTTGGTATATTTCTCAATGCCCTTCAGTCTGGTATAGTGGAATCAATGGATTTTCCTCGAAAGTTCTTCTATTGTTTCTGGTGGGGCCTCCAAAACCTGAGGTACTGCCACTGTAGTTTCTACTTTTCTACTTAAAAGTTCAGTGTGAATGTCAGATCTTCGGATAATAATATGAGAGCTAAGGCAGCATCCCTGGAAAATGTTGGCATTGGCTGTGTTTCACAATAGTATGGTGCCACTTTGGCTGGAGCATTTCTAGTTTGATTGCTTTCATCTCCATCGTTGTCTAATCTATTAACGGTGCCTTAAAAGGAAATCAAATTCACCATTGGTCACTTTGGTCTCTGACATTCGTTTTTATGTTTTGAGGAACAGAATTTTTGAAAGAATAGTATTTGTTTCTTTTTATTTGTAATCTTCCGGTTTATTTGTTTCCATATCTGGCTTGGTCTTGGAAGAAAGAAAGATATCCAAACTCCCCTCCCCCTCCTCTCTTTCCTCTAAAGCTTTCCGTTCCTTCAAGTGTTTGCTTTCTTTTCTGCTATGGTATGTCCTAACGGAAGTTCCTTTGTCTAATGAGGCCCATGCAGCTCAGGAGTTATTTGTGTTACTTAAATATAGCCCTTGAAATTCTTGTTTGGAAAGAAACTTTGGGAAACATTTTACTATTTATTTTGGTTTCTGTTTTTTTCTCTCTGTCCATTTTGTGAAGATTTCAATTAGATTGTTTCTTATTATAGCTTAATATCTGGTGTTCAGCTTGGTCTTCCATATTCTTCTTTTTATTGGGTAATTCATCTTGAAATTTACCTTGTGCTGGGTTTAAAATATTTGATTTAAATGGGTGTTGTATTATAATGTTGCTCTAATTGCTGCATGTCCTGAAACTTATCTTAGTTTAGTGTCTGTATTCTATTTATAACTTCTAATTTAGCATTACATATGTTGTTTTGATATCTGCAGTTCTCTTGGTCAGAATCTCAAAACAAGTACCTTTGTCTGGGAAATTTGCTTTGCAGTCTTCATTTCCATCTCTGGTTTGGTGTTATTTTCATTTCTCATTGGAAATATGCAGGTGAAGGGATTACCCATATTTTTGAGTTTTAGTTGTTAAAATTATTTTGTTGCATAACAAGCTCTTTCTTAAAACTGGTAGCAGCTGATATTCTTTGATCATTCAAAATCCCAAGAGCCGTGCCTTTTTTTTCCCCTGAAATTGGTTTACCACTTCAAGGCTCCCCTCCCTGGTTTGTTGAATGTGATCTGGGACAGTTTCCACTGAAAAGCAACTTTAGGCTGCATGTCTAGTTTTAGTTTTTAATATATTTTGTAGTACATCGTTTTAGCTGAAGGATTTCTAATTTTTAAAATAAGAAAGTCGGTTTCTGGAAACATTGATCTTATGACTTTTGGGTACTTGTTCTGGGTCCTACTGACTAGAAACACTTATATGCAACAGGCATATTTGCAGTCTACAACATTAAGATTAGAGGAGATGAGGGTAAAACGACGAGATGCGGAACAGTGGATGTCTCATCGTTTGCTCCCTGAAAGTTTAAAGGAGCGGATCAGGCGATATGAACAATATAAATGGCAGGAAAATAGGGGTGTTGATGAGGAAAATTTGATTCAAAACCTCCCCAAAGACCTCAGAAGAGATATCAAACGCCATCTTTGTTTGGCTCTGCTAATGAGGGTTAGTTCTTGTCTTCTGCTTTTTTATTCCTTTAATTTCATTTTCTTTCCCTTTCAGAATTAGCATCCTGTCTATCATGAATTTGTTGTGGCATCAAGAAGAAAGTATCGTTCAATTATAAGCTTCCTTTTTTCCGACTTCACCATTTTTAGTAGTTTTTTTCCCTTCCAAATTCTCAGCTAAGTTATCTTAGCTAAAATTTTCCACGACATGTTTAAATGTATTCAAACAACTAGGAAATTCATTTTTTGTTTCAACTACTAATTTTTTTCCAGTTTTGGACACCGTTGAGTAAAAGAAACTATACCTGATTTTAACTAATACCTGGCATGCTGTTATATTTCCAATTCCCCCCCCCCCCTTTTTTATTTTTATTAATCTCAAGATGCTCTTATATCGATTAGCTGCACTAGTTAACTGCCACCTTTTGTTTTGCCCTCTTTATTGTTTACTATTAAGGTTCCAATGTTCGAAAAATTGGATGAACAACTCTTGGATGCATTGTGTGATCGTCTTAAGCCAGTATTATACACCGAACACAGCTTCATTGTGCGGGAGGGTGACCCAGTTGATGAGATGTTGTTCATAATGCGGGGCAAACTGCTAACTGTGACCACCAATGGAGGAAGGACTGGCTTTTTCAACTCTGATTATCTAAAAGCTGGTGACTTTTGTGGAGAGGAGCTGCTTACTTGGGCACTGGACCCCCATTCATCATCTAATCTCCCAATATCAACTAGAACTGTTCAAGCTCTCTCAGAGGTCGAAGCATTTGCTCTAATAGCAGATGATTTGAAATTTGTGGCCTCACAGTTTCGTCGACTACACAGTAAGCAACTTCGCCACACTTTTAGGTTTTACTCTCAGCAATGGAGGACATGGGCAGCCTGTTTTATACAGGCAGCATGGCGCCGCTGTTGTAGAAAGAAGCTAGAAGAATCTCTTCGTGAAGAAGAAAATTGGTTGCAAAATGCATTGGCAAAGAATGAAGGGAGTTCACCCAGTTTGGGTGCCACTATCTATGCCTCAAGGTTTGCTGCTAATGCGCTTCGTGCTTTACGACGCAATGGTGCTAGGAATTCAAGGTTGACAGAGAGAGTGCCACCAATAATGCTTCAAAAACCAGCAGAGCCTGATTTTACTGCTGGTAATTAGGTAGGTTATTGTTTGGTTAAATTGTGTATTTGGGGCTTTGCCACAAATGACATTATGTTGTATATGCTTTCATATTTGTTTGGTTAATTGTGTATATTATGTATGTTGTATATGCTTCATATCCATGCAAAGGTAATTTTTCGAGTGAGTGAGTAAGAAATGAATGATTTCCAATTTTTCTCTTTGTTTTCTAAATATTTTCAAGTTATCAATATCGAGACAAGAATGATGTAATGGAACCATTGATGACATCAATGTATTGATAGAAATGTTCTTTTTTTTGCCTGGAATATCATAAAGATTCAGAATAATATCATGCATGAAGATGAGACAGCTGTTTGAGAAATTTCTCTGCGGGATCACAGAATAAAGTTCTCCTTTTACCTCTGCAGAGGGACACGTCTAAAATTCTGTGCAGTGTTGAAATGGCTTGGAGTATATTTCTCCATTTGTTCAACATGATACAAATTGCAATGCCAAAGCAGAAAAATATTCAGCCATTAGTGCATTTGAAGCGACTAACAGAATAAAATTCAAAAGAAAGAATGACAGGAGTCAGAGAAGCAATTCAATGGGGGCATAAATGGAGCTTGTTTTAGTATAGGAGGCTTCACTGGATAATGCCTGCTGCATCCAATCAAGTGTTTTGAGAACTTGCCTCCCTCCTTGGGCCTCATGGGTAAGTTCTTGTAGGCACTCCTGACTTGATAAGCGACTCCAGAACCGGGCAAATAACCGACTGCAGATGGACAGGATATCTTCTTGTACATCTGCCAGGTCATCCCAACTCCACTCCGATGCAAGATCTCCTCTTCCAATCATAATGCCCAAGGATTTGGCATTTCCATTGCCTCCATAAGCAAAGAGGGCAAATTCTCAAATCTACCTCTTGTTTCATTCTTCAGACACAACACCATCTTCCAAATTTTATGCCTTGCAAGCTCGTGGCACAACATGAGAATATCACCAGCATCTCGGACCACAAGCATCACAAGCAACGAAGTCCAGAACCATGAGATCCTTTGAAGTTAGACATTCACATTGTAAATTACTCCTCGGGACATTTACAGCTTTTTCTAAGCCAAGGTCTAGTTCCCTGAGTGCCGGTTCTTTTGACATCTCCTGATATCTTGCCTGCTGTGCGACCAACAAGATGCTAATGAAGCTGAGCTAGTGGCTTGCAAACACAACAAGAGAGACACAGGATCGGGGCTTGTCCTCTGGGATGACTCTCTCTCTTTTTTTTTTTCTTTTTTTTTTGTCATTGCCACTTTAACTATATTATCCTACTCTATCCTAATCTAGGGAAGGCTCAATTGCGGCAGGCATCAAATTCGTTAGGGTAAAAACATCATTAGTGGTTGCACACTTGCACATGTTAGTTAACCGAGGCAAATGCATGGTTGCTGAGTTTCTGTTACATAAATTGTGTTTGCAACAAAATGCCCGAGCTTGGTTAAAGGCTACGGCCCCAATCTTGAGCATTTTTGACAGTGCAGCCACAAAACTCTATTAATATCTGTCGGGAAAAGCTTTAAATATAGAAGCATATATCCGATGACACAAATTTAATTTAGAAGCATCCCCATTCCTCTATGGATCATGGTTCAAAGTCATGGTCGCGATTGCGGTTGCGGCCCGGATTGTTCCATATCAGTCACGGTCTCGACGAAACGCGAATTTTTGAAATATTTAATATTCTAAAAATTATAAAAAAAAATGATAAACAAAAATAATTAAAAAATAATAAAAATTTAAATTGACTCGGGATGATTCGGAGTGATTCGGTGTGACTCGACTGTTTCAACCATTCACGGTGATGTCTCGGTGAGTCAAGTATCTCGGAATCGTATTGTCCCGATATCGTATCGGGAGGACCCAAGACGGTGACGACTCGGCCGAGTCTTTGAACCATGATAGAGCATGTAATCGAACTGCCTTTAGTTTGTCTAGAAGGCTCTTTTGGTTTTCTTGATTCTCATCCTTTTGAGTAACAGGTGCGGTTGTTTGCAATGGGGAAGTTCCTCGATCACCTGGAGGTGGCTTGTTCCATGTGAACCGTTTAACTTTTCTGAATTGATTGTTGAGACAATGTGATCCTCCTTCTTCAATTCATCTGCAGGGAGGCATTCGGTTCCTATTCCTTATTAGAACTCACTCTCAGCACTGACACAAATTCTAAAACTATAAAATAAAGGAGAGTTGCACACAAAAGCTCATAAAACAGTGCGCAAAGTGGGGTGATGAAGTGCGGAAGTAGAGATACATGCGCAGAGAAAGAGACTGAGACTTTTTGAGGAACCTGGGTTCCTTCCTCCTAATTAAGTCGTGACTTGAGAATATTGACGAAGTTGGAATACTTTTCTACAGGGTGACAATAACGAAGAAAAAGCGGAGTTCTGAGAGTCGAACTCAGATTACAGATAAAAGTAGCTCTTCAAACTTGAAATACCCAAGTAAACAAGAAATGAAGATGGTATAAATTAGAGCATACGAGTAGTGGAAAAAAAAAAGTGGATGGATAAATATGAAAAAGATCTTATCTTTCTTCATCACAAGACCCGCCTATGGTAGCAGACAAGCAGTACATGTACATAAATAATTCACCAGTAATCGTTGCAGGAGCATATGCCATTGTTGATATGGTGGAACCGGTTTGAATCCCTAACCACTATTTCTCTTCCAGTGGCCAGTGATATATATTTCAATGCAGAATGACAATCTCCACATACTCGGAGATTTTTAAATATCCTAATTGGCTTTGGGTGGAACGTGCTTATAAGGCCAAATGCCACGGCTAATTTCTCACTGTGTTGGAATAGATATTGTTCCTTCTGTTCTTCCTCAGCTTCATGAAGAACAAAGTTGGTATTTGGTACATAACCCATCTCCTTGATTGTGACAGCCAATCGATCTAGTTCTTTATAGATTTCCTTAGCTTGTGGATGTTCGGTATCACCTACATAAAACTTGTGCACCTTATTCTCTGCCTCTATCCAGCTACAACCTGCTTCCTTTACCAAATTTCTTGCTCTCATTCCTTTCCTGATATTTGCTACCTTTTCCCATTGACCACTGGAAGCATACAAGTTTGATAGTAAGACACGTGCTGCCGGATCGTCTGGATCCTGCTCATGGATCATTTCTGCTGCATGTTTTCCTAATTCTACATTTCCATGAACTTGGCAAGCCCCGAGCAATGTCCGCCAGACTAAAGCTTCAGCAACAAAAGGCATTGACTTTATGAGCTCAACAGCTCTGTCAAGAAAACCAGATCGACCTAATAGATCAACCATGCATGCATAATGTTCCATCCTTGGACTTATACCATGCTCTTCTGACATAGAATGGAAGTATTTCCATCCCTCGTCTGTCATGCCAGCATGGCTGCAAGCTGATAAAACTGCAACATATGTGACCTCATTGGGTTTGATGCCAGCAGAAAGCATTGCAGTGAACAATTCTAAGGCTCTTTCTGCGAAACCATGTTTTGCGAACCCTGTGATCATAGCAGTCCATGAGATGATACTCTGATCTGACATGTCCCCAAAAACCTGGGAAGCAGCTTCAATGTTACCGCACCTGGAATACATGGAGATCAGTGAATTACAAATGCACTCGTTAGACTCAAAACCTGCCTTGAGCAATCGAGCATGAATTTGCTCACCCTTGCCAACTGCGCCTACGATTGCTGCTCCACTCAAGAGACTGGCATACGTAAAAGCATCAACCACAACTCCAGAATCTTCAATTCCACTAAAAAACTCGAAAGCCTCATCAGATTTCAAATTCTTAGCATAAGCATCAACAATTGTATTAAAAGAAACCAAATTCTTCTGAAATAGAACTTCAAATGCTCTCCGAGCATCTTCCAGCTTATCACATCTGGCATACAAGCTAATTAAAGCATTTCCCACACAGTCAAAATACGCTAGACCTAACTTCACTGCATGGCCGTAAACTATCTTACCCATACCCAAACTAGTAAGATTTCCACATGCCTTCAATAGAGCAGAAAAAGTAAAATGATTGGGTTTTACTGAACCATCCTCCATCATCATGCGATTCAAATTTATGGCTTCCCAGTCATCGCCTCCACCCTGGACATAACCTGTGATAATTGCTGTCCAAGACATAACATTGTGAACCGGCATCCGGTCAAAGACCTTCCTCGAGTCACTCATAGATCCATCTGCAGTGCTTTTGGCATACATGTCCACTAGACTACAACCAACACAGACATCTGATGAAAGGCCAGACTTGAGCGCAGAAGAGTGCAATTGTTGCCCAAACGATAACCACTCCAGCTCAGCACAAGCTGATAAAACACTACTAAAAGTGAACTTGTCGGGCACAAATCCAGTCAACACCATCTCCAAGAATAGCTGAACCGCACTTGTAGGATCGCTGATTTGAGAAAATCTAGTAATCATAAGTGTCCACGAAACAGAATTCTTCAGGGGCATTTGGTCAAACACTTTCTTAGCAAGGTTCAAATCATGAAACCCTTTGGAAAACAAATCAATCAATGCACACCCCACACACACATCTGAACCGAAATACCCTGATTTTATCACAATCCCGAAGATCACTAGCCCAATTGAAGCATATTTAACATTTGAACATGCCTGGATTGCAGCCGAGAAGCAGAATTGGTTCGGATGCTCTCCATGTTCGATCATATCAAAGAAGGTAAAAATGGCTTCTAGTTCCATATTACTATGCGCAAAGCAGGAAATAATAGCGCTCCAAGAAACCAAGTCTCTCTTCTCACCCATAGTTTCAAACATGTTTCGAGCAGTTAACCAATCGCCGTTCTTGGAGTAGAGGCTAATGAGGGAATTGAGCACAATGGAGTCGAGTTGGAGCTTTGAGTCGAGGATCTTAGAGTGAATAAGCTTCCCGAGATGGAAGTTTCGGGTCCGGATGCAGAATTTGAGGAGGACGGAGTAGGATGTGAGGTCAGGCGTGAGGCCATTTTGGGCCATAAAATCCAGGGTGGAGATTGCTCTTTTGATGTCGCCGGCATCTGCATGGCGGATTAGATTGTCCTTGAGAGTTTCAAATTTGGGTTTTGTCTTGCGGTGATGAGTTGGGGAGAGGCTCTGGTGAGAAGGGGGGGTCCTGGGTCTGCGTATGGGCGATTGAAGAGGAAAGAGCTTGGCGGGAGAGGGAGAAGATAGACTTGTCATGATCTTTTAACGCCCGCATCTTTTCTTTTGTTAAAATTTAATAAGAAGGTTTTAGTGCGTTCGGTGACTCTTTTCCCTCTTTTTTTTTTCTTTTTTTTCCTTCTGTATTTTGTAAAGATTACTTTTTGTACACTGACGCATCATCATTAAAATTTCTCTCTACACTCACACATCATCGTCATTAAAATCTCATGCGTGATAGGTATAAAAAATAAAAAAAAAAACTCATGCGTGACAAGAAAGTATATATAAGATTAATTTATTTTTTAAATCTAATAAATTTTTCAAAGAAGTGTTTTACTTTTGTGTTATAACAACAAAATTAAACTTAAAAGTACCAACAACTTTATACCTTAATTGATTAGAACGAATCACTTTTACAAAAAAAAATTATGTATTCAAATTCTATTGCTATGTCAGTGGATGATTGATGATTTATGGTTCAAAAAACATTTTTTGTACAAACGTCTAATCTATAATGATGATTTGAACCAAAATCATCCAAACTTTTTCTTACCAAACAAAAGAAACAAACCCTTAACGACGTGCTAAGAATTTGGTTGGATTTTTTTTATTTCAAATAATATTTCGCTTGTATCATAAATATATTTTTATATTTTCAACTATATTTTTATCTTACATATATTACATTACAAAAAAATACTATAATAATTATTCCAAATAATACTCTATCCAAACAAACCCGACTTCTGCCCAGATCAAAATATAAAAGGGATAATTTCAGAATCCTCCTCCCCTGAGATTTCTGACAATCTCACTCACCTCCCCTAAATTTTGCAAAATATCAGATACCTCTCCTGAACTTATAGTTGGAGTAACAAGATTAGCCCATGTCAGAAAAATGAGCATTAAAAAAATATTTTGAGGAGTGAGATGATATTTGTGTTCCACATATGCCCCTTTTGCTTATCCACAACTTGAGCTAAAGCAAAAGCAAAAAAAAAGAAATAATAAGTTGAACCAGATAGAGACAAATGCAGATAGCTTCTTCAAGCAATGTTACAATGCTATTTATATTTTTTTGTTTTAGCTATTAGACATTTATTTAGCTAATATGATCATTCAATTAATTGAAACATACTTCTGGTGATATAAAAAAAATGTATAGTTTTATAATTTGAGTGATTAAAAGTATAAATTTTTATTAGTTAAGTCATAAAAAAAATTATTTGAGTGATTAAAAGTATACATTTTTACTAGTTAAGTCACAAAAAAATTTTCACTATTTGATTAATTGAGTGAATGGCAATTGCAGTTAAATAAATAGTGTAACGATCAAACAACCAAAATTCTCAATAGTTTAATAACTCTTTTTGCGATTTTCTTTGTGAAAAATGAAATGAAGTAGCAAGATACTTCATTCCATTTAGTGCTAGATACTTTAGTTGAGAATTTTTTTTAAAAAAAATTAATTCACACTATAGTTAGTCAAATTTATTCAACAAGCTTCGTTTGAATACCAGAACTTAGGTAGATCCGATTTTTAAAAATTCAATAACCCAAATTGTATCACATTACTTTATGACATGATGTAATATACAATTTATGTCATTGAATTTTTGAAAACCAAATTTATCCAAATATAAGTAATGAGTTACACTAGATAATTGTCTTACAAAAAAAAACATGAAATACATGACTTTAGAGAAAGGTAACACTAGTGCTAAACTCTTCATTGGTGATTGTACTACGAATAAAAAGTGTAAAGTGGAATAGAAGGCATATCATAAGTTATATCAAAAGTTATATCTCTATTACTCATTTAACTAATTCTATCAAAATAACTTCAAAATATATCATAAGTTATGAGGTATATCTGTCAATTCTTCATCAATGATATCACAAATAGAGCCCCATAATCTGACAAGGGAGGTATCTGATATTTTGCAAAGTTCAGGGGAGGTGAGTGAGACTGTCAGTCTGAAATTATCCCAATATAAAAACATCGTACATGCGCTTTGATTTCAAGAGCAACACCAAAAATTTTCTCAGCAATATAAAGAGATCCATCTAATTAATTTTCAAGAGACCAACTCGACGCAACTTCACGGTGTGCAATCCTCCAGTTGTTACTCACCCCAAATGTATAATAATAACAACAACAATAATAAAAAGAAAAATCGTTAAGTTATCTAGATTACCTAGCGGAGGAAGCTGCCAGGCGATCCCGACCTGCACCTACGTTATTATTCCTCTTCTCATCAAACTTCTAAACGGATAATGCAGCTGTTAAAGGTACATCATGCATTGCATCTTTTATCTAGACAGGAATGCTTAAAATGAGGTTAATGCTCCAGTTCACAACCATCCTTGGTATATAATAGAAAGTTCTGTCGATTAATCGAGATCTCTTAGGAATTAACATCAACAATCTTGAAGATCAAACCCTTCATTATATTATGGTGATTTAAATGGCCATACTAGTGGAACTTTCTCAACAACTCGATGAACTAATTGCAGCATCATGAATAATCGTATCTGAAGCCACCACAGAAGCAATAACTAATGATAAAAGATCAACCAAGTCACTGGCGCTCCTGCAGTTTGATATCACGGAGACAGCTAAGTTCCCTCTTGACAAAAGATGGCAAGGCAAAGGCTGCTTTATGGATCTGTCAAAAACGAGCAGCTCATGAGAGAGAGAGAGAGAGACGGTACTACTCACCCAAGCTTAAGGTTTGGTGAACTCTTACTTTATTGGAAAAAATAAAACTGAAGATTTGGCAATGATGCAAAACCACACTACCAGGCCGCAGTTGGCAAAAAGGGAAGTTGATCAAAGCCAAGAACCTCAAGAAAGCCTAAGTTCAAGACCACAGGCAAAGACAGTTCTTAAACCTGTCTATGGCCAGTGTGGATGGGGCTGGTTCAAAGACCTTCAGTCCCATCTCAACCAAACTACTCCCCCAATTGGTGAAGATAACCTAATGCTTTTTTAGGTTTAAGAAACTCTACAAATTAGACTTTAACATCTGAAAATACATTTACTTAATCAATTTATGCAAACTCATTAGAATGCAGCAAGATCCAGTTAAGTAGGCACCAAACGAGAAGTATAGTGAGGGATGGCAAATAAAAATGAACTACCTCTGAATTGTAAAATTTAAGTTCTCTTTGATGCTGTACTGCCCCCTCTAACTTCTCAATGGGATTGATAGGATGTAGAAAATCTACTGGGGGCCCCTCAGTTGAGCATATCAGAAATCCAATGACACCACTGCACAACAAGTACAGTTCCTTAAATATTTTCTTGGAATGTCAGCAGGTCAAGAAACTCCCAGATTTCCTCCCCTCAAATGGAGACACAAGGGCGAAATAGGGAAATCCAGGGGTTTCAAGAAATAAGCAAAAAAGAAAAACGATATGATTACACAGGTGGCAACATTAAGGGACGCTTAATTAGCAAATAAAGGAAGAGCTAAGCCAATAAATGTCTAGAGAATTTGCAGCAACAGAAAATTCTGTACAATTTTTCACAAGTATTACCTTGGATAAGTAGGAACACTCGTCCATGCATAATGAACAGAACCCTTGAATGTTTCTCGACATATAGATATCATATCCTGTATAAGATGCGTATGAAGCCACATACTTTCTGCCATATTACAAAGAACCCCACCAGGCCTTAGTGCTTTTGCAATTGTCTGAAAGAATGGTCTCTCTACAAGTTCTTGAGCAGGTCCTGCAACCAGAGAGTTAGATTTTGTCTTCTATTTCTCCCAAACTTTACCAAAAAAAAAAAAAAAAAAAAAAGTGGATGAGTTCCGACATAAACAGAAACAAAGCTTTTATGCGCAGGGCAAGGCGTTGTGCTTGCATAACCATCCAAATACTCGGATATAAGAAATGAAAAGGGGTACCCAGCACAGAGAGAGGTTGTCAGTGCCACATCTGAAGGGCATATATGAGCAACAAAGCCACTTTCATGTATACGCAAAGATAAACGATAATATATCCAACAACTTGATACCTCAAAATTGTTCCCTAATCTTTTGCAGACAACAAAGGAAACAGATAACCAAAACTCAACGGAGAATAAAGCAGTTTCCAGAAAAATATAATAATATATACTCAAAGAGACATTAATACTGATGTTGCATAAAACCGAAAAAAAAGGGGGTCATACCTACAGGGTCCGATGAGTCAACAATAATAGCATCGTACTTCCCTTCATGTGCACTCCTTAGAAACTCAGCAGCTGTAAATATCAGAAAAAAATAACCTTAACAAGACAGTAAAAATACAAAGCTGGACGAAAAGCATGTTTTATCCTACATGAACAAATCAATGTGACCACGATGAAATAAGGGGATCTCCTTACTTAGATCAGTAGGCATATCAAGTAAAGTCTATAAACCAAACTCATCATGGGTAGAACTTTTGACGTTCAAGTAGATACCATGTACCCAGATGCTGAAGAAACATGTGTAATACACCACTAAAAGTGCATATGCAAAAGGGGCACCAGAAATCTGAGCAACAGGAAGACATGTTGCAAGGTTCAGACTTACTGTATGTCTTTTGTTTATTCAATTGACACCATTTATCCAGTTTTTACAATGAAAAAAAAAAAAGCTACATCAGTGATCCGGGGGATATTTTTTGAAAAATGAGCCCACAAAAAACACTTTTAAACTTGGAAATTTTTGTTTACCACCAACAGGAAAAGAATAGAGAGGGAGAAATTGGAACATTTGACATACCATCACCAACATGAAGATGCACACGAGGATCATCAAAACCAACAGCTAGCTGTGGAAAAAACTTCTTACTAACCTACAAGCAAGAATTGATAGGAATAGAATAATATCACTAATGATACATTCCGAAATCAACGGAATTCACTTTTAAACTTACATCAATAACCATCTTATCTATCTCACAGATGTCGATCAACTTCACAGAACTGTGACGAGAAATTTCCCTGAGAACACCACCATCACCACCACCTACCACAAGAACCTGTGCTTTATAAACTTAATTAGACAAGAATGAACAATGTTGGAACAATACGAAATTGAAGAAAAAACATACTATGCAGGCAAAAAGATAGCGACTATATCTGATCACATCCTGAAGGACTAAATCATACAAGTTTAAGATTTCTTTATTTTATTATCTAAGAACGGAGAGATTTCACATTTAGGAATCAACCAAAAGAAAACCATATGACATCACCCAAGAATAAACCATATGACATAACAAGCTACTATCTATCACCATACTCCTTGAAGCTATCATCTATAAAAAGAAAATTATCCGGCCATGCTTGCCAATGTATTAGACTCCACATTTGCATGGAAGAAAATGGACAATTTACAGGACTATTCAAATTACAAACATGTGAAAAATTATGGGCCTAAAGTCACAAACAGCAGTACAAGGCACACTATCCTATGGTTATAGTAGATTAATACACGGTTTGACTAAAGCGTAGTAAAAACCATGATATATAAATTTGAATAGCTAATCAAAAAGTAAATTTCAGACAAGCAACCACAATTCTCAACCTTTACAAACATGTAGGACCAATAAGGAAGATAACATACGGAAGTTTGGAAGGAAGATAACTACTTCATTGAAGGATTTCAAAGAACATTGCCATTTCCTTTGCCAAAGATAATACATAGTTTAGGATAAGAATAACAGATAACTAAGCATGTGGTGATTCTACTTCATTGAAGGATTTCAAAGAACACTGCCATTTCCTTTGCCTAAGATAATACATAGTTTAGGATAAGAATAACAGATAGCTAAGTATGTGGTGATTCTCCAATAGTGTACAGTCATAGTGGGGAAAGGGAAAAAAAGAAAACCCATAGACGACAACAACAGACATTTTTGGGGGATTTAATTGAACAGAGAGGAAGATGAGCTATCATCTCCTGATAAGCACACTCGTCTTTCTCAGTCAACTGAACAATGCCATCTAGCACAAGAACTTTCCCGTATGATGAGGACTGCAAGATTTAAAAAAGAAATATGGAATTAGGCAATAGAGAGTACAACAAAAAGATGACAGTGTCCGACATAAATACTTTTCTCTCTAAAGTTTAAGATCCTGAACCTGGAAAACCAAAACCTCCTGAAACTCTGATCTTTCCTTGAATAAAATCTTTTCCACTCTGAGGGAATGTGCTTCTCCTACGGGCAAACAAAAACAAATTCAAATTGCACGCATAAAACAAGCAACAATACTAGTAACATGCTATTTACATTGTGACATGGGATAGCCAACTTCAAACTCCACATTACATTTTCGTTTTACAAGCAGTCAAGCACTCTTCCAACTAGGTAGTATTGCACACTGATCATACATTCTTTGTTAATACCCTCAATCCTTTTTCTGTAGTTAGGCAACAACTAAATCTGAAAGAAAATGTATAGGTTAATTCCCTTGTTTCTTTCTTTTTCCTTGACACCTGATCAGCAAATTTCTTCAGCAGAAAAAAAAATCTTTGCTTCTAATACTTTTGATGAGCTAAAACGCATTCAAACTGCATAAATATATTTAGCACTTGAAATACAGCAAAAACTTTGGGGAGAAAAAGCCATTTCAAATGTATGTAAATATGAAACTTCAATCGAGTATGTATATCCGGAAAGCATTATCTAACGTTAAGACATTGGATCATGTACTGAATAAGTTCATGAAATTAAAAGAAAAAAAAAATAAGGAATTAGCATGCAAGATTATACTCTAAAGAGAAAGGCAGAAGCATATTACTAGATCATATGAAAGTAGGGAAAAAGCAACGCACACCTGGCCACATTGGATTGTTAAAGTACATCTGAATAGGAGTTTTCTCTGTAACACAACATTAAAAGAAAAAAAAGTCAAGAAAACACATCAACTTTGACCAAAAATCATTCAAAAAGAGTAGGATAACAAGCTATTTTGTAATAACCAGATGATGTCTGATGTCCAGAGAACCATCCAGAAACAACTGTTGCGTGACATTTGGCATCACATTCAGGGTCAGATGCCCTGGCTTTCAAGCAACAAGAAGGGATGACAGCCTTGTCTGAACCATTGGTTGCATCAATCTTCTCATCCATAGTCTTCTGGCAACCCAAACCTCTTCCTTCGTGGCCCTCCATATACTATCTTTTTCTTCTTCGCCTCCAGTCTCTAATATCCACCATGATATCCAATCAAATACCATGATATCAAAAAAGATTTAAAAAGAAACAGAAAAATAAAGCATGCATAGCCACCATATCTAGATCGTTTTTGAGACCTATGTCTTAGTGGAGCATTTACATTTCAGAATGTTCATTATGCAAATAAACTGTGCAATGTCTAACAAACTAAGCATAAGAAAGCTTACCAAACAAACAAAGTGCATTGAAAAAAAAAATAAAAAGGTACTTCCGAAGTTGAATAATTTTGCAGCAGTTACCAGCCAATTACTTGCAATGGGAATGAATGTACAGTATTCGTATATACGGAATTGGCAAGAGTCTTCGAAACACGCCTAGATGCACATGACTAGTTCAAGTCAAAGGCAAATAAACTATAATATAAAATTTTGTTCTGGAGCGCAGACGCAATAAACCAAATGTTACCAATCAACCGTTCAAATGGAATGTAAATCGAACAAAATATCTACTGAACTTTAATCTCTCTCATTTCTTTAAGTCTTTTACCTATTTTTTATGCAAACTTTGGAAACATCACCGCATTAACATCATCCATCAAGGAAAACCCACATGCAACAGAAAAAATATTCCACTTCATGTATTTCTAGGAATCAGCGTAAAATTCACGCAGAAGTAAATCAGGAAAGTTGCGCTCTACAGATCAATAACGAGAGGAGGACAAAATAGAGAATAGAGCAAGGAATAGTAAAACCGTCATCATTAAATTCGCTTATTCCTCCGAGAAAATAAAGCGTGAAGCAGTTAAATGCTACTCCGTTAACTATGCTTGATTCTAGAGTTAAATCGATTTAAAATTGGTCACAAATGACTGAAGCTTCATTTTCTCTGTTTTGATTATTAATTACAGCTTGGAACACTTGCTTAGAAGTGACAGAAAGACGAAAAACGGGGAGGGCTTAACAAAGAACAGCCATTCATCCGAATATAAACGAAGAAAACATCTAAATAAAAATAACTCATGACATTCGAATTTCATTTAAAGAAAAAAGGAAAAGGATAGGCAAATTTAAATACCACCAGTCCAAACAGAGAGAGAGAGAGAGAAAGCTATGAAAGACTAAAAAAAATTACGAAAGTACCTGATTGTAATGGCTGGATGGCAGCGACGAAATGTGAATATCAAAGGCAAAGCAGACGCAATTATTGAAATATTATTCAACTAAAAATCTGTACAAATATCTTTTGGTGCCCCTGAGGAAAGAAGGAATCTATTCTCTCTATATATTGCACAGAGAGAGAGAGAGAGAGAGAGTGCTTGCGGGGAGTTTCAGTGCTGTTGCGTCGTCGTCACCGAGCGGGATTTGGACTTTTTTCCTCTTAATAAGGATTTTGGACGATGAAAATGGCGTAGACAGACGGATACTTACTCGATAATCGATTCTGGAAGTAAGTTGGATGGATGGATGATGGTGATGCTACTGCGTACAGTAGTACTATTATTTATTTATACTGCGCCACAATACCCTCCTGTATTCCACGTTTCAACAATTCAGGCCGGGGCCGCTACTTTTACTTTATTTATTGCTTTGTCCCTGGCGTACTGCTTACCGTGAGCATTCGTGCTGCATCATCAGGTTCAAATTCAATTTCTGTAATTCACAGATGAATGAAACTCATTAATTATATGTTTGGTAAGTATAAGATTTGCCAAAAAAAATTTTAATTTTGTATGCTTACATTATACATATAATTTTTAATTATAATTTATTTTATATACATCATATTATAAAAAGTATCACAATAATTATTTCAAATAATCTTCTATCTAAACTGATTTAAAAAAAGAATAAAAATATAAGGTACGATCGAGTGCAGTCTTACTTTAAAAGTAGAGGTACCAAAATAGGTGATTCGGATGAATTTTAATTGGTTAAGATGGATAATGGGTATAAGTAAATCAATTCATTTATACCCATTTAATTAGATACGTATAAATGGATAAGTCAAAAAATAAATTAGATAACCCACCTACCCATTTATAATCCATTTATTTAAATTTTTTGTAAACTCATTTAAATTCATTTTTACAAATTAAGTTATCAATTCATACTACCCTTTATATTCATCATTAGTTTTAAATATTTACTTATAATGTTTAATAAGCCTTATTATCATTTTTTTTCCATCTGAACTCTGTATCGCAGAATTACATACTATTTAATAAATAAACACTTAAGAATATAAAAATTAGAACTAAATACCATTAAAGTTAACATAAAAAATCAAAAATTTTGAACTACTAGCATTTTTTTCGTGTTTAAATTAAAAATTTCCTTTTGAAAAAGTAAGAAAAGAGGCTAAAATTAGTCTTAAATTGGTAATGCCGAAAAATTAGCAAGTTAACAAATAAAAGTAGCTAACATCATAACAAAATGAAGAATCTGAAAAAAAAAATGGGTGAGGGAAAAGAACAGGTTTGCGGAAAGACAATTCTAAATAGGTTAATTGGGTTTGATGGATTAATTGAATTTGATGGGTCTGATGGGTAATATTAGGTAATCCATTTATACCCATATGTAAAAATTTTAAATATTTATATTTATTTATTTATAAACGAGTATGGATAAATTTAGTGAAATAGATTTATTTATCACCTATAGATTTATTTATAAATTCTTTTTTTTTCTTTTAAATTTCCGGGATTTAGGGTTTTAAAGATTCTCGTCCCGACTCCTCCTCTGATAGATGACGAGCCCGGCGGCTGAACTTGTCCTGCGTTAGCGGTACTATCAAACGTAGATTAATTTTATGGTGCATTTTTTTTTTTAATTGTTAGATGTGAGCTTTTTCAGAGTTTGATTGTCTGGTACATACACTCCTAAAAATATATCATTAAAAAGGCGAGGCATTGGGTTCGTGATTGGACGCAAAGCGAATGAGCTAAAGCGATGCTACTAGTACCGACTTTCTACTTTATTCCTTGAAAACAAAAATTATGATTGTTGAATTCCCTCCATTCTTGTTGCTATTCCGATGCACCGTTCCATTCCATTTTACTGTCCTCTCCTCCGCTCATTCACCTTGTCTATCAGAGTTTGAATTGTTATTTTTCAAAGAAAAATTTAAATATTTTTAAATATTTTTTTATTTATATATATTAATTATTATAATACTTTTTTTTTATAAAAATAGCAATTCAAACGACATTCTACATATCTTAAATATATAAAAGGGGGAAGGGGGAATAGCTACAGTGGTCATGGGCCGGTTTCGATGGTAATTCTGATGACTTCGTGGGGTGTCTTAGTCTTTTCATCAACAAAATCCTCCCAATCACACAACAAAATCCATCACCCCCAACACAAGTTCCCAAAAACTAGTATAAACATAAACTCGAATGACATCCTTGGCAAGGGTAATACAAGAATTATTTCAAAGGGTGGTTGTTATAACAGTTAGCTGCGGCTTATTTCTCTGAGGAGTTTCGTAGATCAGAAGGTACTATGAATTAATCCAGTTCATTCACAAATCACGTGCTATATGAGACGTCACTTTGCCAACGTACTAAACGCGTACCCCACCCCAGCATAGGGGGTTGGGTGAAAATTGAATGTAATGAAAGGACCTGACACTAGTGACATTTTGACAAAAAAAAAAAGGACCTGACACCTTAGCAAACAAAGCCCCGCGTCCGTGTCAAATATATATGGGATAATTTCAGAAACCTCCCTTGAGGTCTTTTAAATCACACCTAGCACCTCTAAAGTTTTTGAAATCACACTTAGCACTCTTAGAATGACAAATTTTGTAACATATCAACCCCTTTAGGTAGAAATAGTATTAAAAATGTATGTAGGAGAGAGACTATAATATTCTTCTACGTTTACCCTTTTGCAAGTTGATTTTTGAATACTAGAAGATGAAAATAAAAACAAATTGATTCTTTTTCTGCTCTTTTTCATATTTCTTATGCAAGAAAAGGAAAGAAAAAAGAAAAAAAAATATTTATGCTTGATTATGCAAAAATAAAGTAACAAAAATGCCATAAAATTTGGACACATTTTGGGCATTGTTTTTTTTCGCATATGCAACCGAAGATAGGTTTTGAAGTATTTAGACAATCTAAATATAGAAAATATATCTGTTTTTAACTACAATTTTATCTTATTATTTAGTTTAATTAGTAAGAGGTGAGGGAAAAATATGTTAAAATCATTCATTTAGTGAAGAAAATGGCTGGAATGCGGTAGAAATCATGAAAAAAATGTATATTAAATATACCTATAATGGTATTCAATTATCGAAAACAAAATTTTTGAAAAATTGGTTAACAAACAGTATTCAAAAAATTTTATTTCCTTTCTATCCAAAACTTTGGCACAAATCTTATAACGGTCACATAAATCAACAAAAATTATACAATTCAACAATTATTGTACTTACACCCCCTTAATTTCTATGTAAATATTGCAGTCCTATTTGTTTTTATTTTCTAAAATTCAAAAATCAACTCACAAAAAGGGCAAAATTGGAAGAATACTATAGTCCCTCTACCAAATATATTTTTTAATATTATTTTTACATAAAAGGGCTGACATGTTATAAAGGTTGTCATTCTAAGAGTATTAAGTTTGATTTTAGAAACTTGAGGGGACTTAGGTGTGATTAGAAAAAATCTCAAGGGAGGTTTTTGAAATTATCTCAATATATATATATATATATATATATATCTCTGTGTATAGTGAAGGGTACCAACTCCATGTGTTTAATTGTCCATGCGGGAAGAATTTGTAGGCACACAATAATAGAATTCATAACGAAAAGGAAAATAAGATATATCATATATGCCAGACACGCATACACTGCATACTTGGGTGGGAGTCAGGGTGGTTTGTTTGGACACATTGGACCATTTTGCATCCCTTCATCGAAACTTGCGGCCTTTAAACTTGGACGGGTCTATCCATCGTATCTACATAAACAGGGATCAAACTTCTATGGAGAATTGAGTCAACTCCACATAGATGGAGAATAAACTTGAGAAGGACACGTGTTGATGCTGACATCAGCGTATTTATGGTAGAGAGAGGATTAACATAACAACTGGACAAAGAGTTGTTGAACGCGGAGGTAATAACCGGTGCACACGGTCAAAAGAAAAGGCACTTGCCTTGACAGACAACGCGCCTAATAGGTGTTTATCTCTCTGGCATGCATAAATGTTTTCAAAATAAAGAATAATATGCTCGTATGACAGGATTTTAAAATAAACATGGAGAAAAAATTACAAGGGAATTGTAGACAATTACACAAAAGTGTTTCCAATTTATTTGGATAAATTTAATTATTTCATATAACTAAAATTTATTTATATTGGTTATATTAAAATTTACTAATTTAAAAGTTGATTTGCATTGAAACCTAATGATTTGTTCAATTATTTGCACTAAATACCTCGCTTTCTGAATATATATATATATATATATATATGATCCTCATATCATTTCGGAACATATTTAATAAGAGGGAAAAGTTAGCCAATAACATACTTGTATTTAGATTACTTATATTAATGCATGTTAACGGGTAAGATTTGATTAGATTCCTTTAATCCAAATTTAGGCCCATTGTATTTAATTAGATACAGAAACCCTTGTGAGCCTGAAAAAGTAAATCTAGACACGTATCCTCATGGGTTTGGGCATTCTTGGATACTTTTTTGAACATACAATAAAGAACTAAAGTAAAAAAATTTTACAAATATATAGAGTTTAAAAATAACATAAATACTATATAATTTTTATTTTCAAATAATAAAATTAACATTCAATAAGTTGAATGCAATATTATGAACTCAAAGAAAGAACTAGTATCAATTACTTTTTTTTTATTTTCAAAACTTCATCTACGTCCATTGAGTCACACAATAGATGGGCGGGATTAGGCGATTTTTTTTATATTAAAAGCATATCTTTTAATTTAACAGTCATAAAATCTTAATGTATTTGATCAAATGACTATAGAATATTAGATTTTATATACATGTATGTATATGTTTGTGTGTATATCTATATATATATATATGTAATTTATACATAAATCTGAGTAGAGTCTAGTTTGGATCTGGATTTGGGTATAGATAGTAAAAAATTAGATTCTACTAGACCCATGACTCTCTAAAAGGGATTTGGGTCTGGGTAAAGGTTGGATTTGAGAAATTAAACCCAAACTTTACCCAAGCATATTGGGTTTGAATTGGATCTAGATAAGATTTACTAATTAACATGCCTACTTATATCCAAATTTAAAATTTTATTCTAATGGGCCCGTTCTTGTATCATTGATTAATATTCATTTTCATACCAAATATAAATGTATTTCTACAACATGTAATGCGAGGCAAACCAAATGAAACTTCACGCTATGTACTTTTACTAGAATCGTTTCTTTAAGTACCCATGATATTAATCTTTTAACTATTATAAAAAATTTTAAAAATTAGGTTATAGTAGTTTTGCACTTGGCAACATAACATTTTAAAAAATATGATGGGCATTTTAGGTGTAATTAAGGGTGTAAATAAGCGTAACTCAATAGAGTTACTTGCAAGTTTGAGTTCTTAATGATCGAGTTCAAATAGATCGAACAACTTGAAGAGCTCAAGTTTGAACCCAATATGTGAGTCTCGAAAATTCGTCGAGTATAAATGAGCTCAATTGAGCTTCAATATATATATATATATATATATATATATCAAAATTTTTATATTTATTAGTATAAAATATCTATCGTGTCCTTTGTTTAAAATTGTATAAAATATTAGTTTATATTACTTAAACTTGATTGGGCTCGATTAAACTCAATTGAACTGAATTGAGCTTAATGAAACTTGATTGGGTTGACTAAGCTCAATTAATTGAGCTTGATTGTGCTGGATCTGATTGAACTCAAACAAGGTAAAATAAATTCGATTCAAATTCAAACTCAACTTTCAAGAACAAAACAAACTAGAGTTCAACTTCAAGTTTTTTCTACATGTTGATGCATCATTTTTGGCAACAAGTAACAATTAAGCATTAGTATAAATTTCCATAAATATTAGTTACAAGTCTATTATCATAATTTTCATCACTTGTTTATTAATTTTATAACAAGTGTTCCGTAATTAAATAGATAATTCAAAACATTTGTTGTACTTGCGATATTTAGTTGTCCTACTTTTTCAAAAGTGATATAAATAATCAAACATTAAATATCATACTGAACTATTTACTTGATGTTTAGAAATTTTAACAATGAATACTTAAATTTTTGTATCTGTATATATAGTTGACAATAGAAAAGATTTATATATGCTTGAGAGGGTAAAACAAGTAAAAAAGGTCATAAAGAGACATCCTTACATTTTTATAAAGGCTTTCACAAGTAAAGTCTAATATTCACAAGGAACATTTCAAGAGGATATAAAACAATTCTGAAAATCCTGCTGGCAAGGTTTAATTTTCCGAGGATATAAGCACTAATTTTTAATATTTTGAGGAACTATGAAAAATTTTCTGAAATCTTGGATTTATTTATGCTCCTCAGTCCTACCATTTCACCCCACTGGCGCGTAGTTATGCGGAGTTAGCGACGCGGAATATTGTGGACCACAAAACCACCAAGATTTGACAGCACCGCAGTCCGTCCAACCAACCCATTTCAGACTGACATAGCCGGTTGCCAATTTATAGACTAGTTCATAGGGTCAGCTACAAAAGACACCTTAATTTCAGTGATTGTTTGTTGTCAGCTTCACGTTTTATCTCCCTATATAAGGAGTTGACCTGGTTCTCCGCCATAGAATTGTCCCATAAACAGAGACTTTATACTTTTACAAAACGGACACCTTTAATCCCAAGGAGATTCTTGAGTTGATCTGGCCCGACATGCACATATCACGTAGGCGGAGCACATTTAAACGCCACGTGACTTTTCTTACGTAAAATAATACATCACCAACACGTTACTGCTCTTTTTAACATAACCCTACATCGCCGTAATTATGTGGCTGTGGCTCTTAATGAAATTTATTGGCCTTTCAAAAAAGTTTGATTGATCTCCAACTGCCATTAGTTGCCTTCTGCAGTATTGTTGGAAGAAATTCGTTGGCCTTTTCGTGCTCTGTCTTTTTGTTTCTTTGCTACTATCTGATTCAACATTCAATTGCATGTGATCTGAACTCCACATATTTATAGTCCCAATGGGATCTTCAAATACAAAAGAGAGGGAGAAGAAAACGTGTTTGAAAGCTCCAACTTTACATATGAGATCAGGCAAATGGAAAAGTGGATGTGCAGGAGTATCATTTACCAAGCTTGAATTTGATTGAAGAATTCAACCAAAATAACAACAGCGATGGCTTCAACTTACGGAGTTCCACCCAAAGAAACAAAAGATTTACTCACAGAATTTAAGAAAAAGATTTCAAGCTTCACCTTGCAGATTTCCAGTCCAAAGAATAAACAAATAAAAACTATTTAGGCTTGCCTAAAAGTAATTTTCCCCATCTGAATGTGCTAACTAGCAGCATAATCTGTGGTCTCAATGGATAGATAGTACCAAAGATGATGATCCTCCACTTGTATTTGTCCCATATTCCTCAGCCATCTCGCGTGGAGCTAGGAAAGGTTTTGGAGGCATATGCACGAGATTAGCATCTCCTTCAAGCATCTCAACGAGTTTGTTCATAGGCGGTCGATCAGCTGGCTTCATCTGTATGCACCACAAAGCCACCAGAATCATCTTCTTCACCAGCTTCCTTTCTTCTGCAGTAGCACATCCCATATCTATGTCCTTTCCAGCATGAAGATGGTCATAAGCCCAAGAAGGGAAGTAAATCTGACTGACATGCTCAGCACCTGGATTTCTATTTTCCCTCCTGCTTGCCATCTCCATCAACAGCATTCCGTAGCTATACACATCAGCCTTATACGAGACCCCTCCAATGTTTTTATAGAACAACTCCGGAGCTATGTATCCCATTGTTCCTCTTGCAGCTGGGAGGGATATAAAGCTTTCATTGGTTGGACATAATTGAGCAAGCCCAAAATCAGATATTTTGGGATTAAAATTCTCATCCAGAAGAATGTTGTGGGGTTTGATATCAAAGTGTAGGATCCTCATGTCACAACCTCGATGTAGATAGTCAATCCCACGAGCCACCCCAAGAGCAATTTCAAACAGCTTCTCACAGCTCAAGGAAACAGACTGTCCCCTTGGGAAAATGTATTTGTCAAGAGAGCCATTCGGCATGAAGTCATATATTAAAGCACGTTTTAATCCTTCAGTGCAGAAACCAACGAGCTGCACCACATTTACATGGTGAATCCTACCAATTGTAGCAACTTCACTCACAAATTCTAGCTCACTAGTGATGGAGTTTTCTATTATCTTCACTGCAACAAAAGGCCCACTACGAAGTTTCCCTTTATATACAGATCCACAGGCTCCTTCGCCCAGCTTCTCCCTAAAGTTCTCTGTCATCTTCTTGATCTCAGAGTAACTGTACTTAATCGGTGCAAGGCCAGTTTGGCTTTGCAGAAACTCTTCAATGGTTTCATCAGCTGATAAGTGTCGTCTTCTCCATTTATACACCACTAATGCTATTAAGCACGTAATGCCACATAAAAATCGCAGTCCCACAAGTCCTCCTGCATAAATTTGGAGGGAGAAGATATTGAGAAAAATGGTAATGGCTGTTATATTGTTCTTGAGGAATACAAAGAGTTCCACATTTTGGAACAATTCGATTTTTAACTCCTCTCTGCCTTTATACACGTCATTATCAGAGGAAAACTAGCTAGATGTCATGTATATGGGGATCAAGTTTTTACCTAAAGCAATGGCCGAAATGAGTGCAATAATACCACCCCAGAACTCGAACTGACCTGCATTGTCAACGAGTAAGCTTTAGCAGAATGAGGAAGCCTAGAATTTCATAAATACTGCTAATAAGTACTAACCCTAAAAAAAAAAAGAAAAAGCTAGACAACTAAGCCAAGCATACGACTTCAAAAGCTTTAGCAACATAATGAGGCCAGCATCTTATGGAATAGCTATGTTACTCAGACTGTTCACTTTGCCCTACCATACCTGTGACCGACTCTTCAATTTCCACTAGAGTAGCCGTGTCGACAGGACTTGGTAGCCGAGTCCGAGGAACATAATGGAATAGAGCCAACCATTTGAGCAACTATGGGATTACAGAAGTTCTGTTTTTGCAATAAAATTGAAAAAGATAAGACAGACCCAAACTTTACTCGTTTCATAGTCACTCTTGAGCTCAAAACCAATATTTGAGTTCAATCCATCTCTCACTATTTTTCTGAATTAGGCTTAATGTTTTCAGTCAGCTAAATACTATACTAATTAGAGGCTCTTTTAGCACCCACTGTCTAAGCTGTTTCATATGTTCTGAATAGATTATTAGTCATTAATCTAGACTGAAATGGATTATCAGAATCTGAAACAACTGTAAGAGTACGAAACCAATGAACCAATCCTTCTCAGAAAGAGAATTATCGCAGCGGTAAAGCAGTTTACCAAAAAAAGATCATTTTCCCAAAATATTCAACCTACCTGAGGTTCAGAGTTCAGACTGCAGGCAGAGTAGAGTGGAGTAGTAGTAAAAAGTACTATCAAACACCTATATCATCCGGAAACCAATTAAGAAAATTAGGGGAAATATACGAATCGTACTTACAGCGAAAACCAAGTTGTGAAAGTGGTACGTCTTCAGGGCAATAATGGCGACAAGTAACAGTGTTATCTTGGAGACTGCAAGACCCATGAGTGGATTCACATTCTTGACATAACACCCTGAACCACGAGAGCTCAAACCCATAAGCCAACAACTCATGAACGCTTGCCAAAGAAGTCGTGATATCCTTCATGGGTCCACGGGATGAGACCCTGGTGAACATCTCAACCCCACAAGACTCCTCCAAATCCGATACCTTCAAATCTTCCCCAACGGCAATGTAACTGTGGACCCTGGAAGAGTTGGAAAATGCGGAACTACTACTACCGGCAGCGGCGCTCCCATTTCTGCAGGCAGTATTGTCCAGGTATCGGGAAGCATTTACGGGTTTCAGACAGTTGATGTAAGCCACGGGGATGTTGTAATCAAAGAATTTGTTGTACACGAGGGTTGGAAGATCATCGTATCGGATGGATGCATAAGTGGGGAAAGAGCAGGAATCATTGTTGTCTACACCCGGGTCAACTGCTCTGATTGTGAAGTTATCGTAAGTGATGGCCTGGACATGGAATTTCTTGGAATTCAAGGTTAGAATGGTGCGATTGTTCTGGCAGTCGAGTTCGAAGTCCGGGTCACCACAATTCTTGGGATCACCTTTTAAACGGAAGGGGTAGGCTATGTTTTTTATGTTCCCGCAGGAGGATGGAACACAGCCATGATCGGAATTCTTATTACTAGTGCTCTGGGCTTTGATTATGAGGCAGCAAAACAAGAGCAGAAAAGAGATGCAGAGGATTTGCAGCTTTGACATATCTTTATGGGCCTAGTACGTCTGGAAATGGAGGGAGGAAGTTTTGACATGGAAGTTTTTTATATAGCCATGGATTGGGTAATGGATAGGAGCTCTAGTAGAATCACTACTCTACTCTACAGATGGTGGAATGATCAATTCTCTGTTTCAAGTGGCAGTTGCATTGCGGGGCTGGGAAAACGCGCAAGTTTGACCAACTTGGCTTACCTTTCTTGCGTCGGTCATCGATAACTGCTGCTTTATATGCTTTGACGGATTATAAAATTTCCCTTTAGATTATCAAATTATAAAATTTCCCTTTAGATTATCAAATTATAGGGAGTGTTTGGATACCAAAATTATCTCAAATAATATTTCGCTTGCATTATAAACACATTTTTTAACCTATCTTTTTATATTTCTGATGCGACTGCCGAAGTAGAGGTCCGAATTGGCCTGGTGCCTGGGGAACGAGCTGGTGGGGCGTTCGACCTGCGCGTGAGCGAGCTGCGGGGCTAGGTCCCCTGTAGCAACTCCGACGATCAAGTCAGAATAGATTCGCAAGTAGAAGAGTAGAGTTTGCACTATGAGTAGCGTACCTTGTGTTTCCCCTTCGTGCGGTATTTATAGAGTCTCCAGTAGTAGTTTCATGGTAGGACAAGGAGTCCTTATTGGAGAGGAATGGTTCCTAGGGCTCCATGACACAGACCTGGAAACACGGATTCCGCAGCCCATCAGGCTCATCTGCCTGAAAGGCGGCGCCCGTATGGACCTGCGAGCTGACCTGACACTCCGGCACAGCTCCTCCTGTCCGAGCTCGTGGGCCGGACTGATGTGTTAGCGGACCGGGCCGATGTGCGCCTGGGCCCCACTACAATTTCCAATTACTTTTTATCTCACATACATCACATCACAAAAAATGCTACAGTAATTATTCTAAATAATATTTCAAATAATACACTGTCCAAATTTCTTACCAGATATGGCACTGTGGGGGCTAACCGCTCACGATGATTGATGAAGTATAGGCAAATTTAGGAATGTTGACTGCTCAATTCATTAAGCATCTCACCAATTTAACTTATGTCTTGTTTCTATTTAAAACGAAAGTGATAGCCAACATGAGACTATAGATGACTTGTTAGCACTAGTTTATGCATGGAAAGTTGAAGAATCCTTCTCCTTTTTATGTCCTAATTAACCATGTACGTCCTCTTCACAGAAAATTATTAATTGGATAGTATATTATTTTCAAAAATTTATTTGTTTGATCAACACATTTTTAAACTATCTTTCATTTTATATACATCATATTTTAAAAAAAAAAGAAGTGCTACAGAATTATTTTTAAATAATCATCCTAAATAATCTACCCTTTTTTTTTTTAAGGAAAAATAATCTACCATTCGAAACACGTGGGAGTGTTTGGATAGCAAATTATCTCAAATAATATTTTTGCTTGCATCATAAACACATTTTTTTAATCTAACTTTTTACATTTTCAACCATATTTTTATCTCATATTCATTATATCATAAAAAGTACTATAATAATTATTTCAGATAATATTTCAAATAATACTGTGTCAAAGGCTTGTTAGCTTGTGGGCAATTAGGCATCAAGTTGCAGGCGGAGGGCAGGGCAGCTAGATCATGCAAGTTGTGGCCTTCGGCAGTCCTCCAAAGTTCAAACTCCAAAGAAAGGGTCTGGCTGACCCAATGGATATGATAATTTTGAATGGTCAAAGCGTCAAATGATGGGCGATCTATACTTTCAAAGCAAGACGTACAAAGGTACGTGGAATTGTTCTACGCGCGTTCGTTTGCTTCCAGTGTCCACCTTCTGCTACTAATTTACCGAAGCCAATTGCATTTCCAGATCCAAGAAATTACTTATTGCTGGAACAATACTTCATCAACAGATATCAACTCCAAAATCTGAATCCAGAGATTAAGGGTAAAGAATTCATTACCTTCAATTCTGAATTGGTAAAGAATTTAAGGGTAAAACACACCCACCACCCCCCCCCCCCCCCCCCCAAAAAAAAGAGTTTGAAATAAGTAGAAGGACAGAGAGGAAGTTTTTCGTAAGGCCATGGCCATGCTGGTCTTCGGCTTCATTTGCTTATCATTCCTTGCAAGAGCAGAAATTGCAGCAGGCCAAGATGATTGCTTGCCCGCCAGGTGCGGCAACGGCCCTGAAATCCGTTTCCCCTTCTGGCTAAAGGGACATCAGACGGATCGTTGCGGCTATCCGGGCTTTGCACTGACTTGCTCCCCCAGCAACACCACAGAGATGGAGCTCCAGTACCCAGTAACAGCTTCAACCAATAATATAGTGATCCCTTTACGCGTTAAACTTGGGATCAATGACATTGATTACAAATCCCAGGTGTTGAGCAGTGATAGAATGAACGTTCCTGATTGCCTCCCCAGACAGCTTCCTCACGTGAATTCACCTGCCTCTCCATTTGGGGTCGTTACTGTGTTCAGTGCTGGTGGTGGCTTCAGCTTATTCAACTGTTCTACTTCTGCCAACAATGGGAGTGATTCCAGAAATGGATGGCCCATCCCTTGCCTTAGTACCCCTGATTTCCAAGTCCGATACTTGGATTCTGGCTTTGGTATTTCCGACTTCCCCCTGTCATCTTGTGCAAAGATGTACAGTATTTCTTATGTTCCATCGGCTGTTTTTACCGGGCAAGAGCAATATAATCAGACTTACAATTACGCTCTTCTTAATTGGTCCAAACCATCACGTGCAAATTGTGAGGCGAACGGAAAGCATTGCAGATTAAAGATCAACGGCGCAAACAATGAAACAGAATGTGTTGACATTCCTAGACAGCCTGGAGACGGTACTTATCTTCGTCATACTTTTCCATATGTCGTTGTACAGATTAAGATACGTATTCGTCACCAATTTAAGTAGAATTAGGTAGTGCTTCATATAATTGTTCAGTATGAAATGAAAGCACTAGTACTTCTTGGACGCCATTGCCATAAATAGAATTGTTTGACCAACATATTGGGTATCATGCTGCAGGTTCATCCAACAAAAGAGCGATTATAGCAGGTGTGGCTGTTGTATTCATAGTTCTCCTTCTGTTGTGTGTCATTTTAATATTGAAAAAAAGAAAGAGAGAGGAGCAGGAAAAGTTCGAGAAATTTCTGGAGAATTACAAAGCCCTGAGACCTATAAGATTCTACTATGCTGATATAAAGAAAAAAACAGATCAATTTAAGGAGAAATTGAGGTTATGGAACAGTGTACAAAGGCAAGCTCTCCGATGATTTTCTGGTTGCTGTTAAGGTCCTCAGCAATTTTAAGGGGAATGGCGAAGAATTCATCAATGAAGCAGGTACAATTGGGAGAATCCACCATATAAATGTGGTCCGCTTGGTTGGATTTTGTGCAGATGGCTATACACGGGCGCTTGTGTACGAGTTTTTGCCGAAGGATTCCCTTGAGAAGTTCATATCTCGCGGAAAGCAGCTACTAAGTTGGGAAAAGCTGGAACAAATTGCCATTGGCATAGCCAAAGGGCTCGATTATCTTCACCAGGGATGTAATCAAAGAATCCTTCACTTTGACATTAAACCTCATAATATCTTGCTAGATCAGAATTTCAGTCCTAAAGTTGCTGATTTTGGCCTGGCCAAATTATGTTCTAAGGAGCAAAGCGTAGTGTTCATGACCGCAGCCCGAGGGACCATAGGCTATATTGCACCAGAGGTATTCTCTAGAAACTACGGTAATGTATCTTACAAATCTGATGTCTATAGTTCTGGCATGTTGTTGCTTGACATGGTTGGAGGAAGGAAGAATTTCCGCGATGGGGCAGATGATAGCAGCCAAATCTATTATCCAGAATGGATGTATAATCAACTGGAGAAAGGAGAAAACATTGCTATCCAAGAAATTAACATATTCAAGAAATTAGCAATCGTGGGACTCTGGTGCATTCAGTGGTATCCTGCTGACCGGCCTTCCATGAAAGTTGTGATTCAAATGCTTGAAGGAGAAAACTTGCCCATCCTGCCGCCGAACCCTTTTTGCTTCCTCAAAAAATGGAAAGACTGATGACGGCTTTTTGAGCGGGGACTGGGAGGGAGATGGCATTTCTGAAGCAAGTGAAGGCAATTATTAGATCTTCGTACACTATTAATCGTTTAGTAGTGCAATGATAGGAGAAGTGTACTTATATTCGCAATAGCACACATCAAATTCATCCTTGGCTTCTTACTCTAAACGCTCAATCTGTGGATTTATTCACCCGAATTTGTAAGAATCATTGGGAACTGTCCAGAAATTGTCAATTCTTACCACTGAAATCTGCAGAAACATATCATCTTTTGATGAACATATAGATTTCATCTTCAGATTTTATCATAGGCAAAGCCCAATAATGGTAGCCAGTTTTTCATAAAGATTATGCAGTTAATTAAGACGCCATCCTGTATTGTCGTGGGTTGTCTTGGAATGAATAATTATAACTAGTTGGTGAGGCTTTTTTAATTCGCCATATAAAAAAAAAAAAAGATGATATTCATGAACATATTTTAGTGTCAACGGGGGCAATAAGCACAAAGAGCGCAAGCATAGATTTTTGGCGAAGGAACTCTGCAAGCAATCTAAAAATACCACTCTGCGTGCTATCAAAAGAGAGTGATTTCTAATTTTCTATGAAAGTGTTGAAAGTTAGAGGAGATAGGGGCTGCTACAGTCCAAATTTGAATAGAAAATCGGAGTAAAATCGGATCGATGGTTTGTTGAATTGGCGTCAAAATCGAAATTTTGAACCTGAAATTAGAACAATAATCGCAACTAAAGGTTCAAGTTCAGATTCACCAAATATGAATAGGAACCAAAGTCGGTGATTTTGGATCGATTCAAACCATCTAAAAAAGTAGTTGTTATCTAAATTTATTAGGCCAAATTTGATTTCAATATCAAAAGTCAGCATCCAATACTAACAGCCTCATTAATGGCCCAACAATTCAGTGTTCCATCCCATTGGTATGTCTAAACCCCGTAGCTAATCTAAATATAAAATCAATTCAAATTAATCAACAATGAGATTTTTTTTTAATATAAAATTTGCATCATTTTTTCCCTTGCACATAATAATATAATAAAGTTCTTTTTTTTTTCTACATTCATTTTCATATTTTCTTAAAATCAATTTTATAACAACAAGTATTTAAACATAATTAAAAGAAATGGAACCGTAATCGAAAAAACTAAACCATAATCGACATAAAATCAAAACCGAAACTAGACCAAAAAGAACCGTGACCATTCTTATAAGAGTTGGATTAGGCTCCACATTTTAGAATGACTAGAATTGTCGGTTTTAAACTGGAACCGATGGAATAGTGGCCATGTCTAAAGGGAGGGATGGGATTTAAAAAAGATGAGAAGGGATTTAAATTTAGAATCTCTAATTATTGTGAATTTAACTTTAACTATTAAACCAAAACTTTTCCATCAAATCCAGAGTCGATCATTTTTGTCTCATCGTGTTCAACAATCCTTGGCATGTGATATATGCAGATCTGAAGGATCATAATTCATCAAACATTATTATCAGAAGCTGGAGCCGGAGCTGGTTCGAGCGCCGGCGGTGACTGCTTTGGATTATTCCGGCAAACGGGACAGGCAGCGTTCAACCGAAGCCATTCATCAATGCAATCTGCATGGAAGCAATGCTGACAAGCAGGAATGGTCCTGAGCGTGTCCTTGGGCTTGTAATCGCTCAAGCAGATTGGGCAAACAGTATCATTGGGCTTGGGAAGGCGTCTGCTCTCACCCAGTACTGTTTTTGGATAGGATTCTATGATGGCCCCATCCAGGCCGGATAATAAAGTGGGCTGATGTGCCACGGCGGAGGAGAACTCAATGACTGGGTAGGGCTGTCTGCGGCAGGCCTTGAATCTTCCGCAAACGAAGCAGACGAGCCCTATGACGAACAAAAGTGTGGGCACTCCTGCTCCCACGCTGATGGCATACCGAGCGCCTCTCGGAAGCCCTGCTGCAAGTTTGAAAATTTTTAATGCATATTCATTAGCAGTGGTATTTATTCTACCGAAGAAAAAAACAATGCAGTATTAAGCATTAAACAGAGAAGGAGGAAGGTTGGGTTGGATAGTAAAGATGAGAGGAATTATAAGTAGAACGTTTTGGGTTCAAAACCTTCTACTTATATGTATATATATATATATATATATATGAAAAAAAAAGGAAGCATATAGCCATGTGAGTACATAATTTTAAATCCAAACTATATATAGTGCTATTATATAAAGGATATGTTATTGGCACTCCTAATAAAGTATCCAACACTTCCATCCTCCCTCTAAAAGCATAGAAGGGGATGGAGTGCTAGAGATATATATATATACTAGTTTTTGGGCCCTGCGCCAAGCGCAGGGTAGCCTGTGTTGGGGTTATGGATTTTGTTGTGTGATTGGGGGGATTTTGTTGATGGAAAGACCAAGACACCCTACGAAGTCATCAGAATTACCATCGAAACCGGCCCATGACTGCACTGTAGCTATTCCCCTTCCCCCTTTTATATATTTTAGTGCTGATATCATTTTCCAAGTAGAATGAGTTCAACCATGCATTTTAGTACGCAAATTTGTCTTTACTTAAAAACGAGTCATTCTACATTCTACGGTGAGACAAGTAAATACACAAAACGCAATCCAGAGTTTTATTAGATCCTTTCTTTACCATGCTTTTCCTCCTACATGGATTCATTCTTTATCATGCTTTCTAGATTCTAAATAGGCGACGGCATCTTTAATTTGTCGCCTATTGTCAAAATCAAACAGCCCGCTCGGTGCAATAATTTCAAAGTCAACTGAATCAAATAATCAAACAACCCACCTCGAGTGGATTAGGCTCAAGTTACGCCCCAACCAAACGCCATCCCAAAGTAGAAAAATACTAGTAGAAACTAGAAACGCAAGCATCATCATTATCTTGATCTTCAAATCATGAGGAAAAAAAAAAGATTTAAGAAAAGAAGCTAGTGTATGAATAAGAAGATTAAAGTCAACAACAAGAAGCAAATCAGCTAGAAAAAGCGTCGAAACTGATTATTATATATTGTTCACGTTTCATCATGCATGCATCACAGAGATTTTATAGTAATCCAAAATGATGCCGGTGTTTAAAAGCATCAACTGCTTTGAAGTTTATGAGTGAGACTGTGGGGAGGCTATCTATTTCGTGTCAACGCAGAATTAGCCGACGTTGAATGAAGGCCCCCACCCCCCCCCCCCCCCCCAAAAAAAAAAGAAAAGAAAATAGCCTGGTCTTTGACCTGTCTTCGGAACGTATCACATTCGGATTTGCGTCTAATCCTTTTGCTCGGCCCTTCTTTAGTCTTAACTCGACTTAAGTTGTTGAACCATCAGTTATGGCACGAAATTGTAAATTCGAATTGAAACTATTAGGCAAAAACTCGGGTAAACCTTCTGAGTTTACCGTGTACGTTGGTACAAATTTCGCTACATCTTGAGTAGATAAAATAGTGTGACAAATTTTGACTCACACGATCTAGTAAATTAGTAATCTACGAGCAAGGGCCTATCCAAATTTTTGCCAAACTATTATCCTACTAAATTGAGTCAATGGATGATATCTAAAGCCACTTGACAGTTTCTTTTGACTTTGAAGGCCAGGATGACTCCGGCGGCTGGTACATCACGAATAATTCCCAACAAACCCGCTACCAATCTCTAAGGTGACTACAAAATTAGACCTAATCAGTCAGATATTGCTGGATTTTTTTTTTTTGGTTGAGATTAAATCAGAAGTTGGCCAAACGCTACAGCTACGTATCGAGCCTTACGTGTGTGTGTGTGTGTTGAGGACTGGCCATTAGTATGTTAATCGACTGGGCTTATGGTAGTAGGTACATGATGCTGATGTATTTTACATAATGGGACTAATTAACAGAAAGGCTGATGATTAAGAAGAAGTTACCATGTTGAGTTATGCATTCGATGTGATCAGTGGAATTGCTCTTGAGCCCGCATCTTCCCCCCCTTGACTCGCATTTGCCGCATTGGGGTGAATCCCAAGTGAGTCTGATGTCTTCGCTGAGATCCGAGGACCAAACCTCCTCATAATACGGCAACTGAACTGGGACGGGAATGGTTGATACGACGCTGCACGAAGAAGCTAGGATCCTGGAAGCCCTCTCTGAAGACGTAGCAACAATATTGTAGCCAGAACCACCAAGACAAGCTATAGGATTGAAGTTGTGAAGTCTGTGATGGATGGAGCAATTAAACAAGGTAAAATCTTGATGGGAGACGGCCGTGAAAGGAGAACCCGAAAGATTCAAATTTAAAAGACGCTGAGGAAGGCAGTCGCCGGGATCATTTAGCCATATTTCTTGGGAGGCATAGTCTATGGCTTGGACGCTGAATCTCTGAGGTGGTGATGCATTTACATTTTGGAGCTGGAGAGATGTAATCAGAATGGTGCTGTCGCAGGTTAAGTCGAAGCCTGGGTAGCCGCACTCCTTTGGTTGGACGCTCTGCAGCCGGAACGGGAATCGAATCGTAGGTTCGTTGGGGTAACATGCTGAGACGGTGCAGATTTCTGGGGATGAGACGACTAGGACAATCAAGCTTGACGCTGAAATGAGAAGCAGAGCAATAAGTTTTTGCTGCATATCATCCATTGGGGAAACTTCCCAAGTTTCAAGCAAGGCTGCTGCTCAGTATAAAATTTTCCCTTCTAGTTGAACATCTATCTATCTATAAATTATTTGAATTGGTTTCGTAGACGAATACGAATGCAGTAGTTGTAGGTATTGATTGTGGCAGGCAGAAGACCCGGGTCCACTACTAGTCTGCGGAGGCCGAAGGATTGAGATTTTCAAACCTTTGATTGGCTGTGCTGTGCATTATTATATCTCAAGTTTCTGAGTCAATTAATTAATTTTTTTTCCTAACGATAATAATTCAAATGCCAGTTATAATTGGTTAATTAATTGACAATGCCACACTGATTGCGGAATGCAGCATAAGGGCAAGGAAGCCCATGTCCTCTTGATGCCTAATGTAATCATGGTTCAAAGACTCGCCGAGGGCCGAGACTGAGACGACTTGGTCGAGTCATCACTGGAACGGAGCTTTCCGATCTTATATCGGAACGAGATAATTTCGAGATAATGAATCGTCCGAAACGTCTCCGAAACAGATAAAAACGATCGAGTCACCCCGAGTCAACTCAAAATTTTATTATTTTTAAATTATTTTTGTGTATCATATTTTTTACAATTTTTAGAATATTAAATATCTTAAAAATTTGCGTCTCCCGCGATCGATATGCCGACACCAATGTGGAACAGTCTGAGTCGCGACCGCGACTTTGAACCATGAATGTAATGGATGTGTCACTGTCCCGATTTATATTAACTGATCGGCCCCCAATTTGACAGTTTTAAAGCGGACATAAATGAGTTGCTTTCCCTAACTCTGCAGATGTCTCTTTTTTTTTTCTCTTGTAAACAACCCGCAGGCAGATTTCAACTGGTGCATGAATCTTCTACTTTCAGTCTTTCACTGATCAGCACGCTCAGAATTTTCCCTAAGAATGTGATCCAGAATTTTCCCTAAGACGAGTGGCTCAAAGAGAGAGAGAGATATAGAGAGAGTCCAAGTCCCAAAACCAGGAATATGAATAACATAGAAAATTCTATTCCAAACTCAGTGGAAATCAAAGTAAAAACAATCAGTAAAACATTTGGCTTTTTTTTTATTCCGGGGGACGGTTTACAGAAACGAAACAACTCTGCAGTAATTCCCTCCTTACCTGCTTTTACGGACTCAAAACATGAAACAAAAATCTAAAGCTGTACCAAATTTCCAAGGCTATTCCTGTCAGACCAGAAAAGATTTTGGTTGATCAAAGTTAAAGCTACCAGATCAGATTAATGGTCCTTGATTCTAATTCGTGGTCAAGAACAAACAGGCAAAAGGGGGAAAAAAATGTAACCAGTCAATCTCTCCGGCTGAACAATAACAGTTATCTAGAACGATAAATCCTTTCTCCTCCACTTTAAAGTTTAAACAACCTGTTTACCCCCCGACAAAAAACTGCTCAAGCAAGACCAATTATTTTATTTTGTATTAGACTCGTTATCAACAAACAAGAGAAAATTTGACTAAGAAAAATTCAATATGACCAATTCAATGCGACAATTTCTCATTACCAGATTATCACACTCGAATACATATCTCAAAAACACCGATTAAAGAGCATGTATGTTTTGATCTTGATTGAAAATCTCAGGTCTATTGCAAGGTTGCTGATTTCAATTAAGGCCGTATATAGCATCACGAAGAAAGATTCAAAAATAAATAAATAAATAACAGGAGGTGTTCACACAGGTCATAAAACAGGATTCCATATCAATAACATCTTATATTCTTTATTCAGACGCCTACAACACAAACAGGATGGGGAAAATTTTTTAAAAAAAAATTAAAAAAAAAAAGAACAGGAAAAAGGAATATTCAAGACAGCCATTCCAGATTAAAAGGGCAAAAAAAAAAAAAAAGGGAAAAAGGCTCAAAAGTCGGAGCAGCGACCTTTTCGTTCCCAATCGCCATAGCGGGTGGGCTCGGGACCTCGGGGACCTCCAACCTCACCGGTCTCTTTATTCACGTCCACCTCATCATCGTCATCAACCTGATCGTTGTCTTTGTCGTTTTGGTTCTGAAGCTTTTGCTGAGTCCCTGATGCCGGAGCTTCTTCTTCTTGGTGCTTGGTCGGATGGTTTTGATGTTGTTGAGGTTGGGATAGGTGGTGGTAGGGAGTGGAGGAGTGAATGAGTCGAGTGGGTGAGTTGAACTCGGACACGGCGTAGGGCCACCGTATGCCCAATTTAGGATTCGACTGCTGGATGATGATTGATGCCAACAGACGGCCTGGATTCCTCGCCATCCTGTGTCTGTGCCACCACTTTTTTCCTTTTAAGTCTTCTTCTTGATTTCCCTACCCTTCTATTACCAAAAGAGGATAACGGAGAAAAGCCATCCGCCCGCCCATTCAATTTAACTAATTCGGTCGGGGATGGTGTTGGTTTTGGCAGGGCGGCGATTTTGCCACGTCTGGCTAGCCGCCCCAAGCCGGTGGACTAAAAGGGGTTTTTCGTGCCATGAAGCCCAGAGGCATGGCCCACCAGAAATAAGTTTGGAATGATCTTATGAGTCCATTTCTCCATCTTTCGTATTAGAAAAAATCCTTCAAAACATTTTTCACATTAATATAATAAAATTATCGTTAAGTAAAATTATATTATCTTATCATAAAAAATATCATATTATCAATTTAATATTATATATAATTATATTATATTATGTGATACACACACACACACACATATATATATATGTGTGTGTGTATATAATTAAATGAAAAGGCACACATTATGCGTGTGCATATTAAAAAATGTTAGTAAAAGAAAAAGAATAATTTGTTGATGATTATTGAAAATTTTATTAGGCTTATAGATGGGAGTGATTCCTTTTTTTTTTTTTCCAAATAAAAGAGGTTATTGGTGCTTTTGTTGATTAGTAGGCTATTAAATAGTAAAGGCCTAACATGGGAAGGGTGCGGGAGCAATTATGGCAATTTGGTAGGGATAAAGATGTGAGTATATATCATGATAAATTTTGAAAGAATACATTTAGAATAACAAATCACAACACAAATTTTCCACGCCAAACTTTCTGCTCACACTTTATTTATAGACAGATTTTAACTTCTCATTCTCCTCTTGTCTTCCGCGGGTACCAAATTCAAAGACTCGGCATAAACCACATGTATGTGTGCCAGTACAGCTATTTACCCAAAGCACACTTAACCAATCAAATGCGCGGGCTGAAGAAAGAAGATACCAAAACCGAATAAGTGAACAAAATGTCCATAACAAAGATCCACTCGAGTACACATCGAACTGAAGAGGACCATTCGTTGTCCTTCCTATTCCTATGCTCTATTGTTTAAGAATATTCATATTGAAGGTCTCTAGAGTAAAAGTATCAACAACAATCTAATTATATTATTGACTCACTCGTTAATAAGTGAATTTAGGTGCAATAAATTTTGAATGAATCTAAATGGATACCTAATTAAATTCATTTAATTGATGGATAATGGATTGACTCGATTCATCCATTTATTCCCATTTACAAATAATTATACATTTAAATTTAAATTTTAGAATATGTGATATGATCCGGATCACTTAAAGTAAAATTTTAATTAAGTTATAAATGAATAATTTAATGTATCAATACCCATCTATCGGATGAATATAAATGAATGGACCCATCTATCTTTTCAAATCCACTCCAATCACTCATTTTGACACCTTTACTCGAGAGTGAGAACCGCAACTATAACCACAACCACAATCCGCTCTAATTTATCTAAAAAAAAAACATAATTATTAAATTCAACCCAAATATTGACCTGAAGAGCTGATCGAGTCATTGGATCAAGAGTCAAACTCCAACATCACGTTGATATTAGCTTCATTACATAATATAATAATATATCTTAAATTATAAAAATAATAAAATTTTTACGTTTACGGTTTAACCAGCAATTTTATTTTTTTTTTCAATTCACCGATTCGTCCGTCTGCTGGGTGGTCAATAGATTTGCTATTGAAACGATTTAATTAAGTAACCTAACTCGATCCTATGATGGTGGGTTCACCCGTTGGCCGTACAGGCCGAGCGAGTTTTATGTAAGTAGAAGAGTAAACAATCACTAGGACTCCCCATGCATTTATTTGGGTCGCAAATAAATCGTTTAAACTGTACATTATTTTTGCTGATACTAGCACACATAGTGAGCCACGGCCACCCTTCGGCCAAATACAGAGTTGAAAACTTAATTAACACAAACAGAATATGAAGAACAGAGAAAGAAGCTTACATTGGCATCATTAACACAAAAGCTAACACCAACCCCACCAAAAATTGTCATGCTTCCACTCGGACTTTTGGTATCTGACACATGATGACAAGCCTCTTTGCAGCTTATTTCCTTGATGATCCTCCGCGCACCACGAGCAGACGACCAAATAAAAATGGTGTCTTGCACATACAGTAATTACAGTACACGCCTGCGTTCAGACGCTAGTAGTAATTGCGGCTTCTAAGTCTATGTCCTTACCGTCTGTCTGTTGCTATCTTGTTCTCTCTTGACAAAATCCTCTTGCCTTCTGCCATCAATAGGAAGGCCTGTTGTGTCTTCCATGAGATACTTGTCCACCTGTGCAGCTGCTTGCCTGCCTTCGGAGATGGCCCATACAACCAGAGACTGGCCACGCCGACAGTCCCCAGCTGCAAATACACCTTCCACACTCGTTGAGAAGCGCCCATAGTCTGCTTTCAAGTTCGATCTATTGTCTTTCTCCAATCCAAGTTTGTCCGCTATGGTCTAGCGAGGAGAACAAAAGAAATCAGTTGGGCAAGTCAAAGACATCAAAACTAGTTTTACCACCCCATTGCAATGCCAATAACATAAAAACATGTTTTACAAATCAGAATTCCACAGTACTAACCGATTCAGGACCAAGGAAGCCCATTGCTAACAAAACTAGATCAGCCTCAATCATCTCCTCTGAGCCTTCCACTTCCTTAAATTGGAACTTCCCACTAGGATCCTTCTCCCACTGGACTCGTACAATCTCTAGTCCTTTAACCACTCCATTCTCATCTCCCACAAACCGCTTGGTTAATACCTCGTAGGACCTTGGATCTTTGCCAAACTTGGCAGCAGCTTCCTGGTGTCCATAGTCTATGCGAAATACCCGAGGCCACTGTCAACCAGGAACAGAGAGAGAAGAAAAACATTAACAAACAAAAGAAATAATTACAACAAATAATGGAACCAAATAAAGCACATATCTCAGGAAACTATAAATTTCTTAAGCTGATAGAGAGTAAGATATGCACACAATTGCAAGAAACCAGCTAGATAATTATGAGATCAACAATAAAATGAAGGCAAAAATTGGTCAAACCTGTGGCCAAGGGTTGTTTGGGGCCCTAGATTGTGGAGGCTGAGGAAGAAGTTCTAGATTTATAAGACCACTGCAACCATGTCGAATAGAGGTACCTATGCAGTCAGTACCAGTATCACCTCCACCAATAACCACTACCTTCTTGCCCTTAGCTGAAATGAAATTGCCATCCTCAAGATTGCTGTCAAGCAAACTCTTCGTATTAGCATGAAGAAATTCCATGGCAAAATGCACTCCAGAAAGCTCACGTCCAGGAACAGGAAGGTCCCTGCATTATCAATAACAAGTTTTTACCATTAAACATAGTTAAGGGATCCAGTGAATTTCATCTACCATATACATCTACTCACCTGGGCTTTGTGGCTCCAACAGCCAAAACAATTGCATCATGTTCCTCACGAAGTCGGTCTAGGGAGAATGAGGGATCTTTGCCTACATTGGCATTAACCACAAAGTTGATACCTTCCTTTTCCATAAGATCAACCCTTCTCTGGACAACATCAACTTTATCAGCCTTCATGTTGGGCACCCCATACATCATAAGACCACCAATTCGATCAGCACGCTCAAACACAGTAACAGCATGACCCATCCTATTTAACTGATCAGCAGCAGCTAAGCCAGCAGGTCCACTTCCAACAACAGCAACTCTCTTCCTGTAAGAGCAAGAATAATTATTATCACGCAGCAAAATTGAACTACACCGAAAAGCACTTCTCTACTAGTGGAAGAAGCCAAATTTCCCAGAAGATAAAAGAGTTTAAGAGCATACCCAGTTCTCATTTGTGGAGGCCTTGGTACCATCCATCCCTCCTCAAAGGCTTTGTCAATGATAGTGCACTCAATGCTTTTGATGGAGACTGGATTCTCGATAATACCAAGCACACAAGACCCTTCACAAGGCGCAGGGCAGACTCGGCCAGTAAACTCCGGAAAATTGTTGGTCTCAAGAAGCCTATCTAATGCTTCCCGCCATCTATTCTGGTATACTAACTCATTGAATTCAGGTATCTTATTCCCAAGGGGACATCCAGAGTTCTCCTATATTATTTTCAAAGACATACATGATTAAAAAGATTGATAAGTGAATGAATCAGCATAGGAAAAACAAAAAGTAAATATCAGTACCAGGTTCTGTAAAGGGAAGTGTTACCTGATGACAAAAAGGAGTGCCACAGTCCATACAGCGAGCAGACTGTGTTGTAAGAAGTGGACCAGGTTTCAGTTCTTCCATAACTTCTTTCCAATCGTAGATCCGCTTGTTGGGATCCCTATATGAAATACCCTCTCTCTCGTATCGAACAAAACCTCCATTCTTCTCAGCATCAGCCACACATGTAGGCCTCTTAACTGAAATGACCCTTTCTACCTGTTAATGATGAGAACTCATGAGAAATTTCAAGATAATGTTGCTTTATAGACTTCTATTAAAACCAGAAAGAGAAAAGAATAATTTAAAAAAAGGAGCAACTCAAGTTCAACTCAGATGACCAATAACTAAATGCAATCTTCACCTGCTTAGGTAATTAAACACAGGTTTTATCAAGTTCAATTTACTAGATTACGGTAGGCGTGTAATTAAAAGTTTCCACTGTTAAAGATATTTTTTGTGAATTGTTGGTGTTGATTGAGTAAAAGCTATATGTAGAATAAGTTTCTTTTACTTAAATTCTTCAGATGATGGAATTACTGAAATACTAACCATAGAAATCTCCAGAAAAATTACAAACATATAACACGCTGCTTAAGCTGTGGGAAATGATATTTTCCCTCTACAAAAAGCTTCTTGTAGAACCTTACTATGTACTTTGCCTTCTATACATGCTTGTCGTTTTTCTTAAAAAATCAGACTACACAAGAACTTTATTGGGGTGGTCAAATATCATTCCCAAAAAGTAATTTACCCAGAAAAGTTTACCTGATTGGCTTTTTTGTTCAAGGATCCAGCTGAAAACTTTTTAAGCTCTTCAAAAGCATCTTTCCCCATCAACTCTGCCTCTTCTTGCTCCTCAATTTCTCTTGCAGTTCTTTCAGCAGCAATGTTGGCAGTCTCCTTTTCTTTCATGCTTGCAAGAACCCGTTTATAGTCTCTAGGGAAGACCTTGATAAATTTAGGCAAAAGATCATCGAAATTTGAAAGAACCTCCTTCGCTAGCTTGCTGTTGGTGTGGCGCTGATGTTGTTGTATCATCATTTTCAGAGTCAGAATATCATCTTCGTTTTCTACTTTATCAAGATCCACCAACTCAGAGTTGCAATGAGATTGGAACTTAGAATCCATATCAAGCACAAAAGCAATTCCTCCACTCATGCCAGCAGCAAAGTTTCTTCCAGTTTTCCCCAGCACAACAACAGTTCCACCAGTCATATATTCACATCCATGATCACCAACACCTTCCACAACTGCTTTGGCACCTGAGTTTCGCACACAAAACCTTTCCGCAGCCATCCCATTAAAGTAAGCTTCACCACCAGTAGCCCCGTATAAAGCCACATTTCCAATAACAATATTTTCCTTTGCATCAAACCTGCTTTCTCTAGGAGGATACACAATGATCTTGCCACCAGATAGTCCCTTACCCACATAATCATTGCTGTCACCTTCCAGCTCCAATGTGATGCCAGGGCAAACAAAAGCACCAAAACTCTGGCCAGCACTACCATTGAATTTGATGTGAATTGTATCAGCTGGAAGTCCCACCATGCTGTGGCGCTTTGTTACTTCATGGCTAAGCATGGTTCCAACAGCCCGATTTGTGTTGCAAATTCCAGTTTCGACATATACCGGAACACATTTTTCAATTCCCGCTTTGGACAGATCTATTAATTTGTTATCCATAGCCATGTCCAAACTATGATCCTGTTTCTGTATGCAGTACTGTGCAGCATCTGGCCGGATGTCAGCAGCAGGTCTAAGCAATAAAGAGAGATCAATGTTCTTGAGCTTTTCATTGTTCTTGACCAAGTCTTCATTGAGTTCAAGCATATCTGAGCGACCAACCATTTCATTAAGCGTTCGAAATCCGAGCTGAGACATGATTTCCCTGACTTCCTCTGCTAGCATAAAGAAAAAGTTTATGACATGTTCTGGTTCCCCAGCAAACTTTTCTCGAAGAACTGGATCTTGGGTGGCGATCCCCACTGGACAAGTGTTTTTGTGGCACTTCCGCATCATAATGCAGCCAAGAGTGATGAGGGGAGCAGTGCTAAAACCAAACTCCTCGGCACCAAGAAGTGCAGCAATTGCAACATCTCTTCCAGTTTTCAGCTGGCCATCAGTCTGAAGAACAGTTCGGCCACGAAGGTCATTCGCAACTAAGGTTTGGTGGGTCTCCGCCAGACCAAGTTCCCATGGGAGCCCTGCACTCTTGATGCCAGTCCACCTTGAGGCCCCAGTACCTCCATCATGACCCGAGATCAAGACATGATCAGCGTGACCCTTTACGACACCACTAGCAATTACCCCAACACCAGCTTCAGAAACTAACTTCACACTTATACGTGCACCAGGATTTGCATTCTGCAAATTGTAGAAAAACATCAGGCAAAATCACGTCTAATGAAACGGGTATACTTATTACCTTCAAGTAGAGTCTATGCTCCAGAACTAAATTAACTAATCACACGAGCAAAATTACCATGAAACTTGGGGATATACCTTCAAGTCATGAATTAGTTGAGCAAGATCTTCAATTGAATATATGTCATGATGGGGTGGAGGGCTTATCAGCCCCACTCCAGCAGTAGAGTTTCTAGTCACGGCAATGTCACCAATAACCTTGTGACCAGGAAGTTCGCCACCTTCTCCCGGCTTTGCTCCCTGCAATCAAGGAAACCAAACATTGATTATAAACCTGTCTTTTCAGAATTAAGCATGTTTTAGATCACTTTTACTCTCACCACATCCAAATGCAGATATCAATTAAAAGATGCAAAAACACCAACAGGTGCTTTGAAGATAGGGCATCATCTGCCTATGAACATAAATTCATAAAGAACAAGAGCCTATGCACTGTGGGGGCACAGGGAACAAAAGGTATAAAAGAACATGAACAGTTGGACAGCATCGCATGACATTTCTTGAAATGGATGGAGCTGTACCTGAGCCATTTTTATTTGCAACTCATCAGCATTTGTGAGGTAATAACTTGAAACACCAAATCTTCCACTTGCAACCTGCTTAATTGCACTCCTCTTTGGATTCATTGAACCATCTGGCAGAGGATCCATGCGAGATGGTTGCTCACCCCCCTCACCTGTCCCCCCCAAAAAAAGGAAAGTTATGTATGCATTAAAATGTTTTTGTAAAAAGACACTCATCCCTCGTTAAACTTTCATTTAGATCACACCAACTTCAGTGCCTTCACAGAGATGGAGAGAGAGAGAGAGAGAGAGTTGCAATGTTCAGAGAAGCATCAGCTACGTACCTGTGTTTGACTTTCCCCCAATTTTGTTCATAGCAATAGCAAGGGTTGAGTGTGCTTCCAGTGATATTGATCCATAACTCATTGCTCCGGTACAAAATCGTTTTACAATCTCACTGGCTGGTTCAACTTCTTCCAAAGGAACCCCCATCACTTCGTCTTTAAATTTCAAAAGCCCCCTCAAATTGCAGCTCTTGTTCAATTCTTGTATCCGTCTCGAATATTCCTTGTAAGCAGCCACACTATTAGATCTGGCAGCTTCCTGAAGCTTTGCTATAGCAAGAGGATCATTCAGGTGAATTTCACCACCTTTCCTCCAGTGATAATCACCAGGATTAGGGAGGGCTACAGCCTCAGCGCTGCCAGCAGGTAAGACCCTTGATGGAAATGCCAGCTCATGCAACTCAAGAGCATCATTTGCAAGTGCTTCAAAAGTTGCACCTTCAACCCTGCTTGGAGTCCCAGTAAAGCACCTCTCCATGACTTCAGATGAAAGGCCAACTGCCTCAAATATTTGGGCACCCTTGTAAGATGCCAAAGTTGATATTCCCATTTTAGCAAGAACCTTCATCATGCCATAGTTACTTGCATTGAAGTATTTTTTAACGAGCTCATCCTTGGAATGGAACTGACCAGTTGGCTTGGGTGGAATCTTCCCATCTACCTGTAGTCTCCAAATTGCCTCTATAGCTAAATAAGGGCAGGTTGCATCTGCACCAAATCCCACCAGAGTACAGAAGTGATGCACTTCACGAGGCTCAGCGGATTCAACAATCAGTGCAACTCGTGTTCTCTCAAGCCTTTTCACCAGATGATGATGAACAGCTCCGACAGCCAATAAAGAGCTTACAGCAACACGCTTTGGTGAGAAGGCTACAAAGATCACAGAATGAAAAATTAGTGGATTTTTACCACCAAATAACAATATGAAGTGAGATGGAGGAAGGAGTAGAAACTGGTGGTACCTCTGTCGGAAAGTACAAGTGCTGTATAACCCTCTTTAATTGCATCATGTGCTTCTGAGCATATCCGGTCTAGGGTCTCCTCCAAGCCCTTCCTACCATGGCCAACAGAATAGGTGATATCTATGACCTTGCTGCGCCAGCCTCTGTAGTCCATCTTCTTGATTGCTTCCATTTCTTCAATGGACAACAAAGGCCCTTTCAGCGAGAGGCGGTGACATTGTTCTTCTGTGGTTTCTGTCAGATCACCTTCTGGACCTATCATGCATTCCATGGAAGTAACAATCTTCTCCCTGATGGGATCAATAGGCGGGTTTGTAACTTGAGCAAACATCTGCTTGAAGTATTCAAAGGTGAGTTTCTCTCGATTAGACATCACCGCCAAGGGAGCATCATTTCCCATTGAACCAAGCGCCTCAATACCATCTTTTGCCATTGGAAGTAGTAGCATCTCCAGAGCTTCAACGGTATAACTGCAAACAAAACATGAAATTAAATCCAAAGCCCACAGAAATGGAAAGGCCTAGCCTAGTCCAAGCATCTGCATGACAAAGATAGATGCATACCCAAAAGCCTTCAAAGGTGCCAATAACCCATGAATGCCCATGTTTTCCATGCTATCATCATCTTTTGATGCCTAAAAGTTGCAAAACATAAACCAGAATCATAAAACAAGAAGTTGGTAATGAAATTCTTGAAAATAATGTCAGCAACAGCAAAGGATTCTCACAGGCACAACTCCTGCTATAGCTGGAGAGACCCTTTGAGATTCATGAACAGATTCTACTATGTCTTTTAGTTCTATCTTTTGCCTCTTCAGCCACTCCCCATAAGGCCTTGCAAGCGAATACTGCTGCTTCAATGCCTCATCATCTACAACAACATGCTTCTCAAAATCTACCAGAAGCATCATGCCTGGATTAAGTCTTCCTTTCCTAGATACATCTTCAGGTGGGATATCTACCACTCCAACTTCACTAGCCATAATCACCCGGCCACTGTGAGTGAGATAAAAGCGACCAGGACGCAACCCATTCCGATCCAGTGTTGCTCCAAGGTAGCGACCATCAGTAACTGCAAGAAACTTGATGTAAGGGCAAAGAATATAATCCTATTTAACTACATCAAGTCCAAAATTCGGATCCTTCTTAACACGTACACGATATGAGTGCAGGCCCATCCCATGGTTCCATAAGGGCTGAGAAATACTCATACAAGGCCTTTCGCTGAGGATCCATATTCTTGTCATTCTGCCAGGCCTCAGGAATCATCATCATTATAGCCTCAGGAAGACTTCTACCGGCTCGAACTAAAAGCTCAAGTACACCATCAAAAGCTCCTGAAACATGAGAAATGACTACCGGTTACATAAGAATCCAAATGGGAAAATTAGGATGGACATGTTAAGTACACAATTTAGCACTCCCAAGTGCACAAAATCTCCATGGGAAAGATACATATGATGCTTACCAATCTAAAGAAATTACAGGTCTATATAACATGAATATGTACAGGCACATAGAGGAATGTTGGGAATGGAAAAAGTTAAAACCTGAATCAGATGAACTAGCATCTACTATAGGCAAGAGCTTCTTCATCTCAGTCTTGGAAAGACCCAGCTCCTTGCATTTTAGCAGACCTTCACGAGCTTTCATCCTGGTAAAGAGAAAACAGAAAAAGTACATCCACTGTCACTTCTAAGTAAATGGGCCAAAACTAGATCCAGTATGCAAAAATCCACCGGCAACCCCCTCCCCTCTTCCCCCCCCCCCCCCCTTAAAAAAGGTTAAAAAAAGGTCATCTGTTTGGTACAATAATCCAAATGAGCCATGGAACATCTTCTGGAAACTAAATAGTCAGCAAATTGCTCCCATACTATGCCAAAAAATGAATTTAAATGCCCGGAATAAAACAAACATCAGACTTGCAGTACAAATGGAAGTTTTCCTTTTTATAATACCAAGAAGTGGATACCTACACTAAGAGTCCAATTTAGAGACTAACAAACAGCAGAGACAAATAAAAACTTCACTGCTCTATGCAACAACATAACATACACAGTTAGGTTGTACTGACACTAAAACCAGCTTAGCCAAATATGTGTTTTATATCAGGGAATCTCATCTAATTTGCTACAGCACTTGATAACTAGACTTTTTTGGTTTTACAAAATAATCAAGATATGTCAAAAGAAAAAAAGGAAACAAAATTTTTTGTTACATCTTGACAAAGCTGAAAAGGTGTATCATTCAATGGCAGACGTATTGGCCTGACAAAGAAGCGTAAAGCAGATAAGAGGGCAAAATCAACCAAGGGCCAAGCTTATTTTCGATTTCCACAATAAAGGATTTAACATGGAGCTCTCTCCATAAGAATTTAGCCAAAAAAAAGATTCAGAAGATAATGAGCGGCTCATATACGTTAATAATTGACTAACCAGTTCACATTGCCTCGAAGTGTATTAATCTCCCCATTGTGACCCAAAACACGCATAGGCTGAGCACGGTCCCAACTGGGAAATGTATTTGTTGAGAACCTGGAGTGTATCTGCATGAAAGTTTCAGTTGAACAACATAATCAGCAATAATACCTCTCAAATGATTCATAAAAGTGGTCTTCCTACACAAGATCAAATTGAAATTGTGTTCAGGGCACTTGGAAATTTAGTAGATGTCATTGCCAGCAAAACATCTTGAAAACCCTAAACTACCTTGACCAAACACAATTTTCTTCACACCATTAAGATGGAGGACTCATCCTCTAAAACTGATCAAGGGGAGGAAGCCACCAAGTTCTGCAAACATGATTTACTTCACAATTAGGTTCCTTACCAACTCGCCCAAAGTATCCAATCTGGCATCCAAAATCATATATTGATCAAGGGTGTGGAAGAACTTAAGAGATCATTCATACTTCAATGCCTCAGAAGTCATTCCTCAACCTTGCATCTCTTCAGTTAACTGGTTGATCCAATGCTGTTGGTTGTGAAGTATGGAGTCAGCAGACAAAATAACAAGTGAACGGAAAAAATATTTACCAGGGCCATGTAGCTCGTAAACCTTTCATTGCCAAGATCTGCATAGTAGTATTCTTTCAACTGAGCAGGCTTCAACTGACCTTTGTAGACAACCGTCCTACACAACAGCCCAGAAGCAGTAAGGCTTTTGAGCAAGACAAATGTCAATATTAGACAACCATAACCAATCATGGACTAGACAAACCTGGAGGAAAGAGAACATATGTAGAAGTCCCTCACACCACCGTGTTGGAGGTTTAATGCAGCTCGGATAGCTACCATTGAAACCCTCCTTAAAATATACATCTGTGCGGGGAAAAGAGCAAAAGACAAAATTAGGAAGATACAAAAGTATGCATGCTTTATCAACCCAAAGAAAGTAAATCAACTGAACAATGAGGACAGTAGGAAACAACCTGTTGTTCAAAATCAGCTTTTGACCTTGGCGTGGGTGTAAGAAATACTTGCTCAACTACAGGCTCGGTCTGCAAAGCAGACTTGCCCAATCCGGAGTTATCTGTTGGAACAGTCCTCCATCCAAGAACAGTATGCCCGAGTGATTCAGCTACCTAAAAGTAGAGATAAAAAAACATTTTGGAATTAGATTAAGTCCAAAAGAACTCGTTTATCATACCAAAATAACAAGAAAACAATCCAACTAACTTCCTTCAGAAACTACCTTGGTAAATACAATTTTGCTCTGCTCCCTACGGCTTTCAGATGTAGGCAAGAACAACATGCCCACCGCATATTCCCTAGGTGGCGGTAGTTCAAAGCCCACTTCTTTTGCGACCTGTTAGATCAAGACCCAGCATAAATCCACCACCAATCAAAATTCAACAATTCTATTTATTAAACATTTCAAGCAAAACTAACATCAAAAGTAAGTTAAGTTACCAACACCTAATCCACTTCTCTTCAATTAAAAATAAAATGACAAATAATACTAGCAAATACTAAATCAATTCAAGAACCTCTGTGATTGTACCATAAATACTTGACCACAAACAAAAACAAAATCAAGGAAAAACAAATTTGCCACCATGAACTTTTAATTGCAGGCTTCAAAATGATTGCTTGAACGAGAAAAAGAGTTTCTATTTTCAGCTAAGCAGAGCTTACAACACGGGTTAAAAAGAAATAGCAAAGAAAATCGCAAATTGCTAACAAACCTCCTTGTAAAAATCATGAGGAAGAGCCACAAGAATGCCAGCACCATCACCAGTATTAGTCTCACAACCACATGCACCTCTGTGGCTCATCCGAATCAACATCTCTATCGCATCAGTCACCTAAACGCGTCAAATAAATAAACATCAAACTGATTCTTCATCGACTGTAGAGATTTCGTGCGCGGATGTGTGTGTTTCTTTTTTGTCTTTTTAAAAAAAAAAATTGGTGAAATCCATACCGTTTTACGGCTGCTTTCGCCGGAAAGTTCAGCAACAAAGCCGACTCCACAGGAATCCTTATCAAAAGAAGGATCATAAAGACCGAGCGGCTTCTCTGGGATCTGAGACAATGCGGATCGTAGCTGGAACACCCTAAGCTTCGGGGGTCGACCCGGCCCATCGGTTTGCCAGAGATGCGACCTTTCCGATCCTAGAGCTCGCGGTAACCTAGCTCCAAAAAGTTTACTACTTCTTTCCAAACCACATCCACTCCTCCTCCCAGCCGCCGACCTAATGCCAACCACTCGACTTAGAGGTACTACATTCAATTGATTGTTCGCAAACGGCTTCGTCACCGACGGCAATCCAACGGCCCCGCGGCCGCTTTTCGACGGAATTACAGTTCCCGAGGCCACCGACATTCTGTTTATTTTCTCAGTGCCAAATTTAAATAATCGATTAAATCAGTCTTCAAAGAAAACAAAACAACCTTCCTGCTTCAGCTACAGATAGCACAGAAGCTGTGCTAGTAGTATCGTCGTTTTGGGATTTAATTTAACTTTCGAGTTTCGTGGCAAAGAGGAAAGAAAGAATGAATAAACACGGACGGAGATCGGACCCTCCTTCTCTCTTTTGATCCCTCAAACAAAAGGAAATCGGATATCCCGAATTCAAATATCAAAGCAGATAGTTGGTTGAGCCTAAAATACCAGATCCATAACGGTTTCAATCGACTTTCAACAAATTTTTGATATTGAAATAGTAAGAAAACCGCTCGAATACGGTCCAGATGAGAGGTTGAAGGATTTCTAACTCTATTCTGCTTTCTTTCTCTCTCTTTTTTGTGTTTCCTTACTTTTAATTATAATTAGGAGGTTGTGGCTGGTTTGTTTGTTTCCGCTGGAATCTAAAAATCTGAAAAGATGGGGTTGTTGAGCGAGTGGGTGAGGTGGGAGGGGGGTGGGAATTGCGGTGTCCTTATCCACAGCGGAGCTTACGACGAGATTGAGCTAAGAGAAGGAATACGGCAACAACTAAACTACCTAAGTTTCCGAGAGCAACAATAACAGAGCAAAATTACTACGGGGATTGTTGGGGGGAAATAAATACAGAGAAAGAGAAGACGAACACGAGGGAATAAAAGAACAGACCACAGCAGAGAAGAATGGACTGACGAGAACTGCTGCAATACTACTACCAGTCTTCTTCTTCTTATCTTATTAGCATAAAGGCAAGTGAGCGAGGCGAGGGCTGTGCATCATGGGATTTATAGAGAGAGTCTCTACCAGGGTTTCTGATATAAGTAAATGGTGGTTTCTGCTGTGTGGGGTCCAGCAGGTTGGGATTTCACAAAGTGGGGGCCATGTCCCCAGCTTCCCCCCTTCCAAAAAAAAAATTTTTTTCTGAATGACGTGACAGCTATAACCGTTGCCACGTGTTATCGGTGGCCTATGCGGCACGCGACAACCGCTAAATTTAATCTTAACTTTGTTGAGTCTGAGAGGGCAAAATAGAATAATGCATCCTAGGCTGGTTAGCCGCCGTTAGGCTCGGTTCCGAGCCTCCGCGGCTCTGGGTGGCTGGTAAATATTAGTGTGGTACTGAATAGTAACTTTTATAAAAAAAAATTCCTAACAGTTTACTTGATTGGGCTGTTTATCTCCCGTTCCCAGAAAACCCCCGCCCCCTCCCCAACACCTACTTCTTTTGTGAGGAATTATTTTCACTATCGAGCGTAAGCAGGTGGTAAATTGTCAAATCCGCTGTTTCTTAATCGGATTCACGTGCAAATACAGATATGCCAAAATGATAAACACAAATACTAATTGATAAACAGAAGTTTTTAAAAATTAACAGGCGACCCATCATTAATTTGTATCTCTTTTATATATTGCTTACAATAAGATTTTCCTTCTCCATTTTATTCCGTACGCTTTGCAAAGAAGGTTCACAAATTCAACGTCATACAAGTTTTCCAAATTGCTTTTCTTTCATACAAATTCACGTTAATGCGAGAATATCATTTTTGTGATAATGTTGTAGCGTATAATAAAATAAAAATTAATTTTTATATATTGACAATATATATACTATTAAAGTTAGATGAGTGACAATTAATTTAAATTTTATAAAATATTATTAAGTTGTAAATTTGAAAGCCATATATTAATTTTTGAAGCAAAAATAGATTATATATATATATCAATTGATTGAAAGCCATATATTAATTGTGCTATACAAATTAAAAGCTTAATGTTACATGCACTATCTATGTGAAATTTTTTGACATAATTATGTATAGATATATGATACATGAGCAAAAAATGAATTTAAAATTTGAATGATAGTGAAGTGACGTTCATCTAAATCCGTTTGTGTAAAAAACAAAAATTTACACGGACAGTGTATAAAAATTTCGATTCTGCAAATACATGGGGAAAAGAGCGGTGGTCTTTTGATAGTTGATTATTTTAGATTTTTTTTAAAATATTGTAACATTTTTTGATTAATTGTATATAAAATTAAAAAAAATAATTAAAAATATATTAATATTGATAATGTAAGTAGATAAAAAAGGATAAATAGTCTGTTGTAGATCTCATCTCTAGGGACGGAACATAATCAACCGAGGTTAGGTGGGAAGTTGACCGTGAGGTGATACGCACATGGTGACGGTTGGAGTGACGAAATTAGCGGGTTATTACGCAATATACAGTGGGCAGTATTTACTAAGTGGAGCTTCTTTTAATGGTGTGGCAGTATTAAAATACTTGGAGACGCGGAAAACAGGCTTAAGTGGTATCAAGTCGTCAACTGCCCTCTCCGGAGGGGAAAAAAAAACAAACAAATGATGTCAACTGCCAGCAGTTTTACTATATTCGAAACTGCAATGTACGCGACCAACTGTAACTGCCAACAGTTCTTTATTCGAAATCCACTAGAAGTCTAGAACTGAAAGGGCAGTTGAAAAAGGAGCTGCACGGGTTCGTTTACTAATAGTAATAAGTCAGGGAGATAATTAGAAACAAACCTATGGACTGAAGTAAGCACGTGAATGGATAGAGTTTATGTTTGATTGATTTGATTCAGTTTTAGACTCGTCAAATTTAAATAGATCCACGTTCAAATTCGAACTCCTATTGATAAACTCAAATAAACAATCCTGCGAATAGAAGTAAGCATATGAATGGATAGAGTTTAAATTTGACTCAAATTTAGACCCATCAAATTTAAATAGATTCACATTCAAATTCAAACTCCTGTTGATAAACTCATACGCGAATCTTTGTGGATTTGGATATTCAACGGGTATTCATGGCTATTTTTCTAAACATACAACAAAGAATTTAAGTAAAATTATTTTAAAAATATATAGAGTTTAAAAGTAATATAAATACTATCTAATTTTTGTTTTTAAATAATAAACTTAACATTCAAGAAATTAAATGCAATATTATGAATTCAAAGAAGTAACTATTATCAACCACTTCTATTTATTTTCATAACTTCATTTGCTTCCACAATTACATGTCAAAATTTTCATTTATTTGCCCTTGCTTTTCCTCATTTTCTTGAAAAATTTGGTACTAATTATAATGACATAGAATGCTATATTATTTTATAAATTTAATGATATATACACATACATATATATATTATTTATATATATTGGATTATTCATGCTAATAGCACATAACTGCAGCATACAATTTGGTATTAGGTGGCATGTGGGATTTGACATGGCACTAATATTTTCCTTTCTCAAGCCCTGTATGTATGTGATATATGTGCCGGTCTTCGTATTTTCAAGGGCAAAATTTCATTGGGTGGATTATGTGAGATCTAAAATAATTTGATGGTCTGTGACGTACTTTTCCCCACTTTCAATTCAATGGGCATACTTTGGCAATGGTCCCGTTGAAGAACTGCCAAACTAGAAAATTAAAGAATTGCCAAATTAGTCAATCGATGAATTAGAAACTTGACAACATTCTACAACAAAGCAATGATGTGTCGTCTGAATTTCGTGCCATTGGAGAAGAAAGTGGGATAATTAACGATTTAACTTGTGGACAAGGGAGGAAGAAAATAGAACCTGTGGGCTGTGGCTGCAAGCCTACGAGAGCAATCAGACCCGACACAGACAAGGACTCTTCTTTATCAGCGTTTCGTGGCGATCGCGAAAGAACGAGCCATACATTTACTGATTTCAAATTTCAATTTTGTTGAAAAACGAAAAGTGGAAACTCCAGCTGTAGCCTGTACAGAGTAATTCTCTTCGGAGTCCTGGCCATAAAAGCGCCACGCATGCAAAAAAGTCCAAACGTCGGATTTAGATAGATCATCGGATGATTGACTGTTTTCTTATCCAGTTTTTTTTTCCCCGAAAATTGTTTTCTTGTCTAGTTTTTTTTTTTATCAATCATCACTTTATTTATAGTATTCTACACTATTCTAATCTAAGGAGAGATCCAACTAGATCTAGAGAGGACGGCGAAAATTGAACTATCACCAAATCAGACTGTTGCATTATGCATCCATCTGAATTTTTTAAAAAAAAATCACATAATATAGCAATTGGTGAGAGGTAAAGTTTTTTTTATCCAGTTCTATACACCTTTAGTTATGGCCTATGCACAGGGCTATATTAAATGAGCACAGGATTTTGCTTTCCACTTTCTATGCAGCTTCTCCATCTTCTATGTTATTTTTTTCTCATTTACGGTAAAGCCGTAAAGCCCCTCCTCCTCCGTGGTTCACGAAGAGAAATAAAATGCTTCCTTAAGGACCTTAGACAACTTGATAATATCGACGTCTCATTAGTTGGAGCGATCGATTGAAGAAAACTCAAAACTGCCTGGGTGGACTTTGGACCACTAACTTCTTTATCGTTTCGATTCGTTTCCATCTCGATGAAACCATAGTCCCTTCATGTAATTGTTATGCAATGGAAAATGATTTGAAGATGACAGTCAAGAAACATCACAAGACCTATTTGCGACAAAGTAGTACTAGTAATTAGGATAGTACGAGTCTCCTCAGTACCCTCACTAGTTACCATGGCTTTTGAGGTGTATTGTGGGTTTAGGTTTGTAAAGTCAAGAGTCAAGTTTCTTGCAGTTTGACAAAAAAAAGACAGAAACTCATTCTCGGGGGGCTTGGGGTCTCTTTAGGTCTTAGCAGCAGGCCACCCTGTGGGGTTTCTATCCCACATCGATTGGGGGGGATTTGGGTGTTGGGTTTATAAGTCTCCTCAGTACCCTCACTAGTTACCATGGCTTTTGAGGTGTACTGTGGATTTAGGTTTGTAAAGTCAAGAGTCAAGTTTCTTGCAGGTTGACAAAAAAAAAAAAAAAAATTAGGATAGTACGGTTAAAATGTATGGCGAGTAAAACAGCACCAAAAATAAAATAAAATAAAAAACGCTCGGAGCTGATCTGTGGGCTGGTGGCAATTGACAAAATAAAACTCGGCGGCAAATTAGAAGGCCAATTACAAGGAACTGGTCCATGTTTTAGCCAATTACAAAATAGGACTTTGTAGAGTTTATCATTCTGTTTTTTTTTCCTTTTTCGTAGTTTCTGCTCATTTTTTTTTAAAGTATCTTTATCTTTTTTTAACCAAAAAAAGAATTCGTTCTCCAATCTTGTATTGCCTTCAATTGTTGATCCTTCATAAATCCTTTTGTTAATAATTTCTTCATGATGTTGTCTTGTGCTCGTAAACGTACGAATTCAATACTCCCATACTCGTGTGCGTATAAAGTTCTCTCCGCGGGCCTTGCCGTTCGACAAAATCTAAACGTGCGCACTAATTCTGCCAATGGCATATCGACGCTGGCGGTGTTAAATCAACCACGTCCCCAGATGATTTTTATAGGAGTGTTATGGGCAACTCCTGACAGGGTTCGACTTCCGACAGCATTCATCTCATCTAATTTTCTTGTTGTACAAATTTGTCATTTTGCTTCCACAGAATTTTGTCCGCTGCAAAATGCTCAATTGGGATCGGTCTCTGTATTTAATTTATACGTAGTGTTAGGATATTAAATTTTTTTAAATAAAATTTCACTTGTATCGTAAACACATTTTTTAATTTATCTTTTATTTTTTTAATTATTTTTTTATTTTACATACATTATATTACAAAAATGCTCAAATAATTATTTCAAATTATATTTTAAATAATACTCCTCACCGTACATCTTCCTAATCTCCACGTTTAAAAATTGGTTGTGATATCTCTCTATCGGAGATATTTACTACTATTATGTATTTGAGTGAAACTATCATGGTTGGAACTTAATTTGATTTTTTAAGTCACATATAGTAGAAAAAACTTATTTTTAGTTGAAGGCAATTTCCTAATAGTCACCTTCCATAAAAATTCTTCATTTTTTTGATATTTTAAAATCAAATTCAGTATAAACTTTTATGTTTAATTTAAATTGATAATTTAAATTCACATTTAATACAAAACCTCAAATTTAACTCATCTCCACGTGTTGTGTATTGTAGCTCAAGTGGTACCAGGAGCCATCCCCAATACCCCTTATCCAAGGGATCAGGGATCGAATTCTGGGGAGGCCCCCCTCCAAGCACTACCATAGCCCTAACCTAAGATGGGGCCGAGACTGATAAATTCACAATTGGCCTCCACAAAAAAGATAGACCCTTCACAAAAAGCTCAAAGTTCGGACCACGGGCAGGTTTTGTGCATTTTGCACACCGCATAACTTTGTTTGTATAAAGTGTAATTTTAGAACAAAATTTTGTAGGCTCCACAGACGTTGTGAAAATCGAAATACAAGATGTGATATGAACCATACATTCTTTTGTGACCAAATCCTAGTCATGAATTGTGCAGAAACGATCTTTCTGATGATTGTCCCCCTTATCCCGCAGAGTTCACTTCTACACTTTCCGGCAATAGACTAGGCAACTTCCCTCGCTGCAAGTCGTGTCAAGACATTTTGACTCGGCGGTTCTTATTTCTTCGCCAAAATAATTCACCATTCCCTTTTCCACAATGGGGACCGGTTCACAAGATAAGCAAAAAAGAATAAGAAATCGGCCGCCGTGGCAACTGGCCAGCATCGGCGGTCCACCTTGAAATTTCTTTTACAAATTAAAAAAGTGGACCATGGTCTGTTTGCAAAGTTGGAGAAGCTACAAAAAGTGAGAGCTGAATGGTCGTTGCAATGGAGATGTTTTCACATTCTTAATTAGGTAGATAATTGAGGAAGGGATAATTTCACAAACCTTCCCTAAGGTTTATAACAATTGTAGTCACCTCCCCTTAAGTTTTAAAAATTACATCTACCTCCTCTACTTTTATTGTTTAGGTAACTATATAGACCCAATATACTACATTTCTATTCCAAAATCCTAATGTACCCTTATTGACATAACAACAAAGAGAAAAAGTTAGTTTAATCATGTACATTTTCTTTTTCTAAAACCACTGCAAACCTGTCACCATACCAAGTCAAACGAGCAAACTATTATTTATAACTCAGTCTCCATTTCAAGTGATTTTAACAATAGTCGCGGCCTTAGAATCATTTTGCTCCCCAGAGGCTTTCACTAAAAACTACAAGATCAAATATAACCCCACTAAAAAAATGTAAAAGCTTGCCTACAACTTTCTCAACCCACTAGCAATAGCTAATCTAGCTCATCGCCACCTATATGGACACTAGAAGCAATGCCACCATGACCCAAAGAATAACCCATTATTACTCCATAATCTCCATCAGAGACTAATCCTATCTCCATAAAAAAAAATCACTATTCACAGTTGCAAATCAAAAATAGAAAAATGCATTTTTCATTTTTGTTTTTGATTTTTTTGGCAACAAATGCAGTTATGGACATCTATTAAATTTTTTTATGGATATCTAATAAATTTTTTTGAATAAATAGACACAACAATATGTCAATCATCCGGTCCCTCTTACTTTCAGGTATCAGTTTCAAATTAATTCTTTATATTTGCCATCCTCTCCTTATTTAATTTGATAATGTAGAAATTCTTTTCCCTATTCTTTGCTTTCTATTGAATTAGCATTTGCAATAGAATGTGACGAAAAAAATGAATCAAGTAATAAAATAAGAAGAAAATAGATACCAGAATTTGGAATAGACATTGGAAATGAGAAGGAATGGTGGTGAGCATGGTGGTTTAGGTGGTTGTTATGAATATAGTGATACATAATATGAGACGAAAGAGAGGAGTTAGAGAGAAAGGTGAAAGGAGGCGACTGCAGATGATATGGCAACTGAGAATGTTTTGCTGGTTGTAGTGGTATGATATATTTCTTTATGAATCAACCAATTAAGTGAAGGACATTCTAGTAATTTTGTTGCATCAAGGGAGGTCGTTGTAATTATGTGAAACTAAGGGGAGCTAAATGAAATTATTAGAAATCTCAAGGAAGGTTTCTGAAATTATCCCGTCGAGAAAATTAACCATGCACCTCTATCACGTCCTTCTCTGCTGAACTGGAATACGCATAGAAATGAAATGAATTATCTAAAAGTTCAATCGGAAAATTATTTACTTCTATGAATATAATTTTTGACTCTTATGCTAACAAATAATTGAAATTATAGTCTTCATACCTGTGACTCCCCACGTTTTTTTTTTTCTTTTTTCCCCCCTGCTCTTGCTATTAAATTAATCTCATGTCCAAGTAGCATAAGATTCTCGCAATTTCCTTCTCGCGGTCTAACAATACTGATTTTTCCAAAGTAATTTCAATTATCTCAAGGAATCAAAAACAAAAAATTTTATTGATATACATATAAAAAAAAACATTGTACACAACCGAATTTTAGTAAACTAATGCAGAGATAGATGTGAAGGTTTTGTCCAGGAAGCAGTACCACGTATAAGTCTTTAACTAGCAGCACAAGAGAGACCATCTAAGACAATTCTGAGGGGCCATGTTGTCAAATAAATTGGCATTAGCCATTTTTACCCCACCCTATCGTGTTCCGGATTTAATTAAAAAGATTGGCATTTCGAAACTGCCAACGTTGTCAGGAGGACTCAGGATCCTACACCGTTTCAGTGGAGCAATGTGGACGACTTCAGTCCAAACTCCAATAAAACTTTCGTCCAAAAACACGAAACGACTTCCAAGTCGTTTTCTGGTAAGTGGTTTCATACTTTCATCTACCCCGCTACGGACAACGACCTTTACATAGAAAAAGGTGAAAAATACTCCTTTTAATTTACAGTTTCCTCAGATGGGATTTAGAAAGAGGACATTGTTTTTTTAATTGGCAAAAAGGACCCATTTTTTAAGATTTACCCCTTCTTTTTCTTTTTCTTTTTCCCTGTGTGTTTTTGCCTTTTCTCTATTAGTAGATAGATATGGCCAAAAAAAGTAGACTCTACTAAATGCACATCTTTGCCCGGTAAAATAACGAAATCAAATCCCTGAAGTCACTTTTCTATTTAGTGATAGTTTAAAAAGATGAACGCAAGGTTAAATATTTGGGTTAAGATTTAGAGTTTTTGAATTCTGATCTCTCTTCTCCTTTTCACCCTTTTTGCTTGTTAAATCTCGTCACTTTCCTGCCCAAAAAAAATTTAAAAATAAAAAATATATGTACTAATTTGAAATTTTATTTTCATTGTTTGCTATTGCATATAGTTGTACAAGGATGTACTCACGGAGAAAGGCCGTTCTGGTTTTCAGAGTATTGCATTTCTTCGATCGCTTGAACAATGTGCAGCTGGAGGAGAGTCATTGGTTGATTTGATGCTCCAAGGGGATCATGATGGATGAATTGTATTCCTCATATTGGACGAAATTATGAGGGACACGAGTCACACAACACGAGCAGCATCTTTTTTGAGTCTTAAAAGAAGCCACAAATGTAATGGGACTTTTACTAAAGCAACTTTGTGCGTTCAAGAAAAATAGCTTTATGGAGTAATTAGTAGTAAAATGTTAGCGGAACATGATTCTAACGAATGGAACCTTGTGTCTCTTTGAAGTATACTACAATACAATGATTCTTCCGAATTTCGTTTGCGGAAAAATAGCAATGGACGAATCGTGGATAGGATCTCCAGTTATACAACAAGGAGACTAACAGCTGTGCTTAGGGTGTGAGATATCACAAGGTGCGCTCACCTCTTTCGTTTTGTCGTTCTTCTGTTGTGGTTGGATTCAGCTTTAGCAAAAGTAGTCTTCACATATCAAGGGAGATGGGATGAACTAGTCAAGGATGGAAATGCCACAATCTTGGTCCACATGCTCCTTAATCTTGGAAAGGACGGGTCACTCGTTCAGGAAAGATTGTTTATTCGAATCCCGTTCTTAATATAAGAAATATATTTGATAAGTGATCGGTAAAAATTTTCGTCAGTGATTTATGATTTCGAAAATATGCCCTTGACCTATAATGATAATCGAAATCGAAGTCATTCAAACTTTTTCTTAAAAAACAACGGCATGCACAAGAACGACAAGGAAATCCCACCCAACTCAACTGGTATTCTTGAAAAAAAAAAAAGGATTGAAATCATAATCTGTAAACCTTGCAATATCAATTATTTAGATGCACCTATTGGGCTTGCAATGTGTTGTTGACTGTTCAGTTCAGCCCTACTTTCAATAGTCAGTCGTCTACTCGATTCGATGAAACAGAGAGTTTAAATAGGTGTCAGTAGATTTATTTAATTATGGAGAGTCTTTGCACAGAATTAGAATCTTCGACATCGAATCTACATTACTTGTACTCCCTCAATGGACAGGGTTCAATTTTCTGACAATTCACCCTCAATATCTCGTGCACAACGAGAAATACATAACTAATATCTCCAGCCAAACTCGAAAGAAGAAATACTACATAATTACCCGGGATTGTGGAGCATGAATTTGAACAATGATAATCTCACCTTGCTTGAAGCAACACCAGAAGGCCCCATTAACGGGAATAAGCCTAAGTTGTGGTAAGTAATTAATGAGGGGAAACCAATATTTAGTTATGGAAGGAAACACATCATTTTCAAAAAATTGGGCGAGATACCCACCAAACCAACCACAGAAGTTCTCATTTTAGGCCTTACGGACAGGTACACACCTAACCCGCCCGCAACCGCAAAACACGTAAAATATTAAAACTCGTGAATTATGGTAATATCCGAACCTGACAAGAACTTCATCCCGAACCCAAGCTTTGGTAATGGCTCCTACAAGGGAATCCGTTCCATGGCATTGTTGATTCGCTAATAAAGTCAAGTGCTGGCCACTGGCCATTTGGTCCAGTGGTCATTCCTTTCTTTGGAATGCTGGAGGTCAGGGGTTCAACCCCTGTCTCCCACAACTTGCCACCTTATGTGGCTGGTCTTTGCCTCCACGGGATAGCTCGAGCGGTCCGCTCCCCCTCCTTAGGGTATGACGATCTTCCTGGCTTGTTCAGGGTTCAAGTTCCGCTGTTAACGTATTCGGTGTGGAGTGGGGCCTCCTCTCCCGGACCGCAGGGGATTAATCAGGTCCCGTAAGGATTGACCCGAACATCCCTGTGTCGACAAAAAAAAAAATAATAATAATAAAGTCAAGTGCTGCATTACATAAACCACAAGGAAAGAGAAACTAAAGTAGGCTCTCTTCAATCTTTAATTGTCAAATAAATAAAAAAGAAAAGTAGTAGCAGTAATTATCTGAAGCTTCTTTGATCGGGGGGAAAAGGGACATGAATAATTGTAAGCACAATTATTTAGTGGTTTCCATGGGACGAAACATGTTATTATTAGGTTATAATTTACTACTCCCTCCCTTTTTTTATAACTGACGTTTAAAAAATTTGCTCTAGTGTACTCTTATCTATCGTTTTATTATCCCCATACAATATTAATTATTTTTCACAATTTTACCCTTTTATCTCTCTTTTCCAATACAGGGTTCTTAATTACTACTCCTAGTAATTATTGCATTGCTTTTGGCATAGTAAAACAACACCATTTAGTACTCTAGTGAGAGAAAATATGGGTGAATTGGACAATTAATGAGGGTACAAAAGGAAAGTAGTGTACAGATTTAAGCAATGAAAAACTTTTCTTAATTGGTGTGCAAAACCTTAAACTGTCAGTTATAAAAAAAAGGGAGGGAGTATTAATTAGTACTTTGTAAAATATGATAACAGGGGACGCAATTATTATATATGGAGTTTACTTGAATAATGACTGAGCGTCACATAATTATTGTGAAATTATGTAAAGTAATCGATCGTGAGCTATAATTTATTCAAATCGTACTACATTGTCCAATAACGATCGTATTGTCCCAGGTTCTCTTGGCTGCGCATTTTGCCAGTTTTTGAAATTAGTTTAATTTGTCAATTGATGTTGAAGCCTGAAGGACGGACAGTAAGACAAAAAAAAAATTATATTACTACTAGCCTAGCAAAAAAGTGAAAAATAAAGTATTCAATGGTTGGCTGGTAGAATCGGTTGGGCGCTTTTGTTTATTAGAGTTGAGTATGACAGGCAGCTGCAAAACGTTAAGAAAGTCATTGAATTGAATAGAGTACTGCGGTATATGATTAATGATTTAATGGCTTGAAAAAAAATCGAATTGAATATGGCAACCGGCAAGTAGTACGGAATTTATACTGTCGTATTGTTTATTACGAAGCTAGATGACGAAGCCGGAAATAGGGGACTCACAAAATCGTGTTGATTGGAAGTATTTTGCCCTCGACAAGAATCTGTTACGGAGTCTCTTGAGAGCGGAGAAAGCGTTGTTGGATCATGGATGTACTAAACAAAACGTTGTTTTGATGCAAGGGGAAGGGGCACTTCAAGAACAGAAGCGCCTCGAGAAATTGTTCCGTTTGACGGGTAGCGTTCTGCTGTGCCCCGGTTAAGTGCAAAGTCGAAGTGTTGCCAGACCCAGACTAGTTAACTATTATGTAATGAGGCTGTCTAACCCTTTACCAAACCTTTAGGAAAAAAGGTGCAAAATCGAAAAAAAAGAAGGGGATTTAGGTATTTCATGTCATACTTTTTTCCTAATATTTTTTTTTCTAATAAGAAAGGAGTGAGATTTAGGAAACAAGGAGTAGGAAAAGGAGATTTGAATCTTGGACCTTTAGTCATACCTAACGTTAGAGTATTTAATTTTTTTTGTTTAGACATCATGTTTAGATTGAGGGATTTGACAAAAAAATTGAAATCTTCCCAAATACTCTTAGATTGTTTGAAAGGTAATCGGGTTTGCAATCCATCAATTATTTAGATGTATTTAAACACTAAAATAATTGGTATATTACAAGTTATTCAAACAACTTGAGAAAATTTAACGGATTTCAAATCTTGTTAAATCCTTCGGTCCAAATGCAAATATCTTCGTAACGAGTTTTATAAATTGTGAAAAATTGTTAATAAAGACCATCGCCTTTATGAAAAAAAAGTGACACTAAGATTTATTGAACTTTTTTGTTTTTTTAATCCTTCCCTCCCTCCCCTAATCTCTCCCTACCCCCAAACCTAAAAATAAGGTTCGAACCCTAGTCTGTCAGACAGAATACCATATCCCTAGCCAACAGCCCCAGTGGTGGTTGGTTTGTTAAAAACTAATGCGTGAGTTTGTAATGCACAAATGAGGGATTTAAAAGATCATTCTCATTTTTAAGTAGGGCGTCATTTTTAACGTCACTCTAAAATAGAATATTAGTTCTGAGAAGGATATTTGGGGAAAATGGAGCAATTTTGTTGGCTGGTTGCAAACATTGCCAAATTCTTTGGGTTGTGCATCCTAATTGAAGGCAACAGATTATTGTTTCTTTGTTAAATTAAAGGGGAAAAAAAGGTGATTAACGGAGGAACCTTATAAATCACCAGGAGCCGTCACCCGTTCAGGTTGCCGCGAGGAAATCATATGAACAAGCTTTAGTTATTTTGCACTCTATTGTTTAGTTGACAGAACGAACGAATCAACGAAATGCCCGATCACAAAAATAATCCGTTCAAACTTTGGAACAATTTTCAAGAACTCATCCGGCAAGAAAATCATCAAAACCAAAAAGCAAAATGAGGAAAAAAAAAAATCATTGATCATCATAAATGGGTCAGATCAGAACAAGGCCGTGATGTAATTGAAATTATAGACGCCACCACATGCAACAAGGATGCAAGTTGAGTAAATTAACGTCACGCTGTGTGTGGAGCCTGGAATCCAAGGGCGGCGGCTGTTTAGGCGTTCAACCTGTTGGCTACGCTTTACAGTGCAATATAAGATTTAATTAGAGGACGAAGATCGACAAAAATGAGAGGGTATTAAATTGGAGGTCCGATGCAGTGAATCATTGAGGTCAGATGAGCGGCTGTTGCATGATTGGAGGGGTCCTTGAGTCTCTCCTCTACGACTCCTCCTTGATTCCAAGGGGTGACTATCTGCTGGACGGAGAAAAAAGGGTCGGAATTTACCCTGCTGATTCCCAAATCCCTCTCTCTCTCTCACAGCGGTGCAGGTAGTACTACGTAGTTGCTACTCGTATGTGTTTGCACTTTGCATGTAAATTTTACTATATACTTGAAAATTCCACAGCGGCTGCACAAATCTTCATGGTTTCTTATTTGCTTTTATTAACACTTCCTCTAATCTGATTGATTGGTACTAACGTCATCCAACCTCCTTTACCGTAAACACTACTATTGTTTTCAATTACTAAAATATTTATTGATTCACACGTAGACACCAACCCACCCACCCAACTAAGTTTGGCCAAAAATCGATACAATGGTTGACCTGACAACCATTTGTGTCCCAAACCCGTCGTCGCGAAAGAAGTCAGGATATGTTTGCATGGGTATCAAAGGGTGTTCAACCTTGAAATAGTGCCCAAGAGAATAGAGGGATTTGTTGAATTTTTAAAGATTCAATGATCCGAATTATGCCACACTATTGAATCTTTTGAATAAGGTGGCAGAATTCGGATCATAATGGCTCCGTTTGGATTAGCTGTTTTTGAAAAATTTTATTGTAACAGAGAGTTTTTAGAGTATATTTTGAGATATTTTTTAGAGAATATTTTGAAATATTTAAGAGTAGTAGAATTTTAAAATATATTTTTTAAATATTAAAAAAAATTTAGATTACTTTTTAAAATACCTGTTAGAGTATTTTTTTTAAAAATTTTTATAATATTTAAAAAAACTATTTTTTGAAAAATTGAAGGATTCAAACACTATTGGATTTTTTTAAGATCGGGTCTACCAAGTTTTGGAGAGAGAATCAATGACTTAAGTCAACCCAGGCTCTTCACCTACTTGCTAGCAAATGATGACACAATAAGTGCGTGCAAGAATTTGATCATTGCTGAGCTTCATTAATGTCTTCAATAGATACACGCTTATCTAAATTTAATAATACTGACAAACAACTTTTAGTATTAAGTACTACCCCATGGGCCATGGGGCATAGAGAAAACCCCACCAAAACCAAACTTGTATAAATGCAGATGTACAAAGACTTTTCTCCTTTTCATTCGTATTGAATTGGTTCCTTCATCCCTTCGGGAGTTGGTAAAGCCACAAGCCCACACCAACCCTTTTACCTATATTGTCTTGGGGTCCACAGCTAGAGGCCCATATCTTTAGCCTACTTTAGCCTGGAGGATCCAATTGGATTCAGAAGTAATTCAGTTTCGGCCTCTGCTTGAATATGGTAGAAGCTACAAAAGATACGTCTGAACTCGAACTTGACAACAACACAGTCAACGAATTGTTCTATGATAAGTTAACTTGCTACCCTTCTTTTTTTTTTTTTTTTTTTAAATCTGTAATCAAGTAAAAATAGCAGCACTTTGCCAAAAAGCAGGAAAACAAGGCAAAACAGAAGACCCGAATCTCAGAGCATGTCAAGATACCTCGTTTTATTAGGACATCGTCGGGCATTTGAGGTGAGGATGCTGACTGATTAGGTAGAATAATGGCAAAGCTTACTAGCCACTCCCACCATTTTGGTTGTTGGGAAAAAGGCTTAAATGGTAGGTAGGTAGCCAGGGAAGAAAAAGTAGTCCAACACGAAATTATGCAGCATCTGCACCAGTCATGAAAGGCATTTTGAAAGACAAGGATATAATTATTTGATATAGGAAGACAACAACTTAAATGGTATTTCAGAGAAATTAAAACCAGAGTGAACAGCAACACAAAAGGACAGTTGAATCAATAGTAACTGCCCTTTGATGAGACTGAATCGCTTGTAGATTGTAGCATTTCAGTCATCATAAAGTTTAACAGCCCAAAAATCAAAGCCAAAGTTGGTAACACTTTTTCACAGCAATCCAAAAAAAGAATCGACTCTCATTAGAAAGAATTGGAGTAAATCAACTCTGTAGAGAATTTCGTTGGCCAATGGCTGCACAAACACACATTTGTATGTTGAACTGCTTAGATTTCAGTGTCAAATAGACGGATCGTCACCGAGGAAACCATCCTTCGAGCAAAAGGAATATAGCTTAAACTATACCTGAAATGGCAAACAAAGGTGATCTCAAAGGCCGTCTTGAAATAATTTAGAGTCACTAAAACAGGCAAATATATAGTACCAGTAAGCCAAATAATTCACACCGCACATAGCATGGTTCGCAATGGGACACCTGAGAAAAGTATTTAGACTCCAGGATCCCTCAAAACAACCGTTAACATTTTCTGCTACATCAGCCCACTGACAAGATAGCTCTCTCTAATCAAGTGAAATTGGGCCAATTGCATCAGTGCTCAAAATATTGGGTTACCATGGGCCATACTCAAGGCTACCTCTAGTGTATCTCCTATTTGACACAAAATTATGTTTAGTTTGTGAATTCAAATCTCCCCACACTTCCAAAGCCCAACCTACAACAATCCAAATTCCCAGGCAATGGTTATCTTCCCCAACCCAACCAGAAACCAGAAACAAAGACTAAGACACTTCATGGGAGCAGTTGTCCATCTGGAAATATTGATGGTCTTTAGAGTTGACAGAAAAATAATATCATATTCCAAGCAGAGTTTTAGTCACTCTTGAAGCGCAAGTTTTGTGTTTCTATCATAAAATTATGTTCTAGAGGTCCAACTCTTTGCATTCACCAGCCAAAAAAAAAGTGGAATTAGGACTGGGTTATCAATTAAAATGTCGCACTGCCCCCCTGGAAAACCCGCAGATAAAAAAGTAAGAGATCAATTTTGAACTCCTCCTGTCCTTAGTAGTTCTTAGTTTTCAAAATGTTATTTGCACACAACAAAGCATTAGCCACCATACATCACATGCTCTTCAAGGCTTTCATCTTTCTTGTCATCAAAAGTGTGTACTTAGTCGTCTTAAATTATAGTAAGATGACATGCAAAAATAGTAGTGGACTATTAGAGTCCAGAAAATCTTCATTTCTAATGTGACTTTTTGTAGTCTTAACCTCTAATGTTCAATGGATTATGGCCTATCAAACTGCAACAAGTCCAAGCCCTGTTGTTTCTTCAAGATCCACAAAATGCATAATTGTCGAGAATCTTCTTTAAATGTCAAAAGTTTGTTCCAATACTTTTTGGCGACAAACGTAATCTAGCATGCTGAATTGAGTATTAAACGAAAAGTAAAATGAATATAGACGTGCAACTACAATGACCATCATTCAGTTAGGTACTTACATTTTACAGTCTGTGCACTGTGAATTATTACCTGTCCCATGAAAGCAATATATTACACTGCAAATTTTACAGGCCCGCAAAATTCTCTTACTTTCAAGTTTTTACTCATGAGAAAGCTTTATTTTTCAGAACCGTTCTACTTCTCTTTATAGGAAAAATGCACTAGGATATTCTGATGGAAAATAGAACAGATACAAAACTATTGTAAGATGAATGATGTGAAACAAACTCACCAGACAAGGGCACAAATCTCACATATGATTGCTATTATCGTTAAAATCTTACTGTGGATCTGCAAGGTATCACAAAGATAAAAAAAAAAAAAAAGCTATTATGAAGAAGAAAAGAAGGAAAAGTGAAGCAGATTGCATCCGTCTATTTCTTCTTCCTGTTGTGTAGTAAGTTAGACCATCTTAGTAAAAGTAAGTCAAAATCCCAGTTACCAACTCAAGTTAATGTCCAAATATAATGCTGAAAGGACAACAGCTCTTAAGCTCAATGAGAAAGATAAATCACTAAAATCCCATACTCTTTGTGGCAATTAAAGATAATAAAATAGCGAAGGACCATAACATGTAGTTTTTTTACTTTTTGTATGCAATGAAAATGTAGTACAGTGATTGCATTGCCTGCGTTAACAATGATTCCAAACCAACAATAAGAATTTTGCAAAACTATGAGTGCACACTTGATGATTTTATGCAGCTTTTCTTTCAGAAAATCATCAAAGTCGTGATATGCGTCAGTCAAAGCATCCAGCTTACCAGAAGAGCACAGATTAGAGCTACAACAACACACCCAACATAAATGGCTGTAGCATAAATGCGTACAGGATCAAGCATCATCCTTATTTGCTGCCCAGGTCCAATGAGGAAGGCTGTGCTGCCAATATATGTCCCAATTAAGAATCTCCGCAAAGAATGACAAGAAGAAACATGTAGAGTTCGTTTTACATGTATATGTATTACATATGTGAACAATCCTGGTGCATTTTTGGGTAAAAGTGCATTGCATCGCGACAACTTCTTTTCTGAGCACACATTGTTAGACAAATTAATACCTACTGGTTTATTCAAGGAAAGCAGTAACCTACCTTCCAACAGCTAACATGTTGCCAAATGTAAATAGCAAAGCGAACTTGATGGGCTTGACAAAGACAATCAAAGACTGCAAAGAAGAATGAGACAATAGAAATCAGTGAAAATTTCATATTGTTGGTATAATTAAACCAAACTTCCTAATAGTTGATGTTTCTTATTTCTAAATTAGAAGTTCAAGTCTATTGAAACTTTAGTAGTTTATTTGGTTAAGGTATAGAATGATTATTCAGTAGTTTCTTCTCTTGTTAGTTCCCTAATTACCAAATCTTTTTATTAGGGTATCTAGTTATGATTTTTAGTTGAGAAGAGTGAGAGGAAAATTTTGTAAGGGCAATTCTGCCGAGAGTTATGCTGCTCTCAATATGAGAGTCGATGTACTTTATGTATTTGTGATTATTAAACTCCTCTTCTCCCACACATTTTTATATATGCAGATATGCTTTCCGAATGTGATTTTAGTACACATATCATACTTGTAGGTTTACAAAATGTTAACAAAAAGCAATGTAGGAATAGAGCAATTAAATCATCGGATTATCCTATGCATCTAATTAGAGCCTCTTCCCAAGTATGAATGAAAATCTCAACGTACTTGGCAAAGTCTAAGAATGAGACCATTACTATGACTGGAAACTATGATAGTCCTTTAGCCAATCGTGAGCAGCCTTTTATCGCTAGGGAATTCAGGCTCTTCAAATGCACAAATGAACAAATAAAAGATGGCATTGCACAAATTTAAGTCCAATACTATCTAGCTAAACGATGAGTTCAAGTGCTACTAGTTTTGCGCCATTTTCTAACTTTAAGAGAGAATTTCGGGACTAAAATGGCAATTAACTCTATTCAGTGCACTCTATCAGACAACTAAAGAAAACTGCGTAGCTTATTATAGCACCCGGCTCCGGGGCTTGAAAACATTTAAAGTTGAAGGTACGGTATATACCAGGAACATACAAACCAAGCCAGCTAGTAAACAGGCAGCAAATGCGTAGACCCTCTGTTCGTCCAAAACCCAACAAGAAAAAGAAAATCAACACGGATTTCCAGTAAGAATAAGCAGTGCTAAATTTGGAGCTAAATAACAAGGCAGGTGATCGGACCTGCGTGGGGGAAAGTGAAAATAGGCCTTCAGGTTCATCCAACAAGTTGTCTTCCTGCTGCTGCTGCTCTTCGTCTCCGCCTAAAATAGACTTCCACATTCTTGGATCTCGGCTCGGCTAGCTATCTTGATCGCTGAAGCCTCCCTAAAAAGATCATGGCCGCTTGGAAGAGACAAGGGCGGTATAGGGGCGTTCAGAGTGCTGGGATTTTGGAAGAGGAATCATGTTCTTATTCTAGGGTTAATTACACTTTGCCCCCTGAACTTGGACCCTTATAACACTTTGCCCCTAAACTTCAAATATATGCACTTGATCCCTTGTGATCAACTTTTTGATGGGATTAAGATGGGATTAAGATGAAGTTATATTTTTTTTAACCAAAATATCCCTAACTAATTCTTAAACACACATAATAATTATGACATAATAAATATATTTTTCTTTAATAGTTAACAAATGTATTTAAACACAATTACACTAAGCAATTTAATGTTTTAGCACTAAAATTAATTAGATAATTCACAAAAAAGAATTCTAAGTAACTCAGGTTCCGTTTGATAAAACTGAATCTGAATTCTGAAGTCTGAATTCTGAAATCTGAATACTGAAACAATTAATTTACTGAATTTTAAGCACTGAAAAAAATATATGAATGTCTGAATTTTAATGCTAAACCTATTTATGCTGTTTGATAAATATTTATAACTGAATGCTTAATAAGTTTAATTTGACAATTTTGCCCTTATATCCTTTCATTCAAAAAAGAAATAAAATCTATGATTTAATTAGTTTAAAATTGTTAGGTATGAAAATGACAATATTTATTTTTAAATCAAATTAATATAAAAGATGAAATATATTATATGAGGAGTATGGAAAAGATGTGAAAGTCATTAAAAAGGGAGAAAAGAAAAACTAAAAATCGTTAGATAGAAAATATTATGTTGTTTAATTAGATAAGAATTTTGAACATAATTAACAAACAAGGGTAGATTTGGTAGATAAGATAAGATAATTGAAATAATTCTATTGTTTCTTATCAGAATTAAGCATTTAGTTAGGATTCTTGTGCTGAAAAAAATACACATAGGTTCAGCACTACTTAACAAGTTCAGCAAATAGATTTTTATTTATCAAACACTGAAAACATCTGAATGTCTGAAAAAATTCAGATTCAGCACTTTTTTATGTTATCAAACAGACCCTCAATGTGTTTATCTCAATTCCATAGCAATTCTTATTATAAATAAAATAATACAGTATTAAATAGTGCATTTAGAATGAAAATTATTAGCTTATTTTTTTATTATAGCACTTTTTAATGTGTTTTATATTAGATAAAAACATGATTAAAAATAGAAATGTATTGAAAAATATATTTAGAGAATTTTAAGTTTTTTTTTATGTAGAATGCAAACAAAATACAAAGCAATGTATGAATGTGGTATAAAATTATCAAATAACATATTATTAATGCATGAAAATCTTATGAAAGCTACAAAGAAAATGAAAATTACTAAACTAATCTATTTACAGATTAAATAAAGAAAGATAAGCGATAGAAAACTTGTGTAAATGCTTTTTGAATTTTTGAATTCTTTTTTCTGTGAGGACTCGAAAATTTTCTTATTTTTATCTTATTTTACTGACTTATTTAATTATTTATTCACCCGTTTTCTCTGAATAATTTATTACAACAATTTTAAATCCCTTTGTATGGAACAATGTCTCCGTTATGTTTTTAAAACGTCTCGTTAGCAAATTTAATTTTCGCAAGCTCGTTTAGTAAGAAATAGCAGATACACGTTTTTCGAAACAGTATTTGATTTGAAAGTGCAGTGACCTTGGAGATTTGAGAACTCATGTGTTAGTCTTAAAATAGTTATTTTCATGATTATTTACCCTAATATTAGTTACTTATATTATCGTTACAAGAATTTCTTTTAGATTTCGCTTTATCGCACGCGAATTGGAAGTTCGCGTATATCGAGTCGGAGTGGTTAATTGGAGATTTACGAAATTTATTTTAGACTACTAAGAGTGAATAATTATAATGTTAAAGGAAGTACATTAGAAGTTTAGTGCACAAGTGAAACAAACCCGAGAGAAAACGGACACGAAACGCGCGCGCGCGATTACTATTCAAAGTTGACTTTTGCTCAAATTTTAACCACAAAACCCTCAAGCTTCTCCAAGAAGCATCAATCACCAGCCACACTCTCTCTCCTCCCTCTCATAGCTTGGCCGAAACATTCCCAAAGGAAGAAGAGCAAAGTTCATCCCATTTCACTTCCATTTTTGCAACCTTTTCACTTCAAAATCCTTCACACAACACCTAAACAACTTGGAGAGCAACTCAATCTTGGTGGATGACATCTTTCTCACGGTTTTTCTTGGGTCTTGGAGGTGCAAAATTTCTGATTTCACTCAAAGGAGTAGTAGGTAATCATCCAACCATCTAACCTTGGTTTTAGTGAGTTGATATTTGCTAGGAAGCTTGTAGCTTCATTGTTATTGTTGTTGTTCAGATTTAAATGGTTGGAGCGGGCTCTATGAAATCTCACCTTGATGGTATAAGACTGATATGATGATAATGAGTGTTGTTTGTGTTAGTTATGCGATAAACAAGATGAGATTTGTTGGAAAAATGAAAGAAAAATCGAAGGAAATTGCATAGGAAGCTTAGTCGAAATCTGCCCTGTTTTTCTCAAAGCTTTGGTTCAAATTTTTGTTGCTCAAATGATCTTGAAACTAATGTAGATATGTTATATAGTATGTGTAGAAAGTTTCCACCAAAAATTATTTGAATTGGTTGGATAAAAATTGAATTTTGGCAAGAACAAATCTGGAAATTCGTGTAACAGTGATCCTCTGGCAGTGTTATTTGAACAAACATATCTCTCTGTCTGGAAGTCGGAATTGAGTACTGTCAACGGCATTCAAAACTAAACATCCATAGTTTTCTAATGGTGTATAATGTACCTTCTAATTCAAATTGAGTCATCTGTAGTGATTGATCAAAGTTGGCTGCCCTGTTCTGTTAGCCTATCCCAGAGAAAGGTAGAAGCTGCAATTTGTGGCTCTATTTTCTCTCATTTATAAACTGAATTTCAAAACGATTTATTCTGATGAAATATAGCCTTATGATTCTAGTTTCCAACGCCACCAATCATTCTCGATTCCAAATTGTATGGAGTGAGATATGGTCCAATTTCCAAACTGTGACAAAACTGGAAAATCCTCTTTTTGGACTGGCCGAATGATTTGGTTGCTTGTGGGAGTTTTATTTTGAAATTTTGATGTCAACCAATTACCAATTATTTATAGAATATTTTTTGGATCTTGGTTTCACAAATGAATCAAAATGGGATTGATTTTATAGGGTAAAGTGTTTGAAAAGGAAAAGAAAGCAAGAAGGCATATTTGCTTTGGAAAATTTCTTGAAATTTTGGTAGTTTTGTTAACTACCTTTCCATACGAATTTTTACGTGAAATTTGATAGAGGAGTAGCGTTCATATGAAAGTTGAAATGTACCAAATTTGGTATCATTCTCAAACCATTTCGATACCCAAATGATGTCCCAAAGTTTACTTTTGAATCTGAAAATTTCACTGTTTCATAATGAAAAACTTTTAGTACTTTGAACCAAGATTCCAACGGTATAAAATTTCCAATTTTGGACCTACTGAGTGCAAGTTCTGATTTTTCTAAGTTTGTCGTGCAAAACTGAAATTTTTCGATTCGATGGGAAATGAGTTTTTGGAAACTCTTCCCTATCTTTTGATATTGGTTGACCGTTTTAAACTTGATTTCATGAAGGAAATCAGTTTTTCCTTGTGTTATTAAACCCCACTTTTGAGTCTTGATTTACGAGTAGTTAAGGCTCTCTTTCATGATATTTTCTTAGTATTGTACAAGGGTACAATCTTCCTTGTTAACCAGGGGTTTATAAGTGATAGTGTGTGATAGTAAATTATTATTTGCTCAGACGCTCAAGGGGACCTTCAAGAGAATCTCGAAGCCGAAGCCTAAAAGTGGTTTAAGCACTTACTCCCTATTTTGATTGGTGAGTGTTAAGTGTGTGAAAAATTGCTACGTGTTTAATTGTTATTATTGATTGAGTATTTTAACATGTCGAGTCGAGTATGTACTTTATCGCACTCGTTCTCGTTTAAGTGAAATGTATTTGAAGTGCTTAAAGTGAACTACTTAAAGTGAATTGTTAAGTGTTTGAGTGAAGTGTTACAATGATAATTTATGCTATGGTTGCATATGTCGTTAGAGTGAATCTCCTTGACCGACATTGGACTCGAGCCGACATGGGTTTGGTCGGGAACCTTGGTGAGTCATGGAAAAAGTGTAAAAACTTGATCTATTGGAGAGATCTCGCTTGGCATACTCAAGTAGTATCGCCTTCTATAAAAGTAGTGCGGGTCCGGAGCAGGGGGGGCAACGGTGAACGGGAAAAAATAAGTGAAGTTCTACGGACTTATAATCTACTCGATTGACGGAGTGTCAACTCGAGGAGGTTTTGGATCGTGCAAGTGAAATATAACTCCTGAGATATCCCGTGTCCTTATCAAGTGTGTTTTATTATTGAAAGTGAATTATTCGAATGCTACAACTTTCATTCTTGTTCAAGTATTATTGTTATGTGAACTATGTGTTTTGTATGTTTTCTTGGCCTCACGAGCATCCGCTCACCCCGTTATATTTGTTTTCCTTAGCAGAAGTTGGATTGGAAGGAATTATGAAAAAACCTACTTGATGGCTCTTTTGACTAGAGTTTCGTAATGTATTTGTCTAGACATCTTTTTGGGTAGTTGTATATTTTGAAAAGTGGATGTATTTTGAACGTGTGATGTAAGATTGAATATTTATGTATGGAATGGACTTTGTACCTTTATTTCGACTTTCATTGTTAGTATTAGTCTTTAACTTTGGACTGGAATTGTACTGAGTCCTGAAGAGAGTTGGGCAGGCGTCTCGCGGATACCCTTTGATTCGTCTTAGGAAGAAGTGGGGGCGTCAGATTTTCTCCACAATAAAAATTTTCAATTCTTTGGTATTATACCATCTTTTTTTATTTTTTTAAAATCATACGACTTTGTGTTTTTTGTAATAAAATGTTTCATATTTCAATTAAAAGTATAACATTATTCTATAACTATTATGTAAGGGCATTAATGTTATTTTGTTAAAATTTTGGATGGAGAATTCATCATTACGTTTGACGTAATCAATGAAAAGGGCAAAGTGTATATATTTAAAATTTAAAGGGGCAGTGTGATAAAAAGAATCAAATTCAAGGGAGCAAACTATAATTAGCCAATTATTCTATTATTAATTCAACAGCGTTCACGTTACGGTAAAAAATAAAAAAGTAAAAAATAGCAACAGCGCTCCTTAGTCCCAACCATTGTCTAATTTGCAAAATAACTCGAAAATACTCCATTATTACTTGGCACACAGTAAAAAAGGGAAAAAATTGAGGATAGAAAAGAAAAGAATAGAAAGGTTAAGTTATGAGAGAAAATAAACGATAAAAAAGAAGAAAAATATTTTAATATTGTTTGGGAGTTTATGAAAGAAAGGTGATGATTTTGGAACACATAGGTCAATAAAATTTCATTCAATAACTTTTTAAGAATAAAATGAGTAATTTAAAATTTTTTTATGTGTTTTTTGCAACTTTCCTTCATTTTTTGTCCATTTTGGACAAAAGATTTTTAATGAAACTTCCAAACGTTGGAAACACTTAGGTCTCTCTTCCCTTCTTTTCTTTTTTGCTCGAATCTCATCTCCTAAACTAATTATAAGTACATCGATTCAGATTTAAAAGTAACAATGCCATGAAATTGGAATTTAAATATTTAATTCCCGGTTTGCCTCCACAAGTCATGCACTCATGTCGTTGTCGTAGTCAAATATTAGAAATAGGGGCGAGCAAATTTGGTAATAACTGAATTCATACCCGATTTCAAATTCAATTTGGTAATTTGAAATCGGGTATTTGGTAATTTGGTACAAAAACGGTATTTACCAAATTCACCGAATTATAATGTGGTATGAAATAAGTAATGAGATTATCAATTTGGTAGTAACCGATTTCGAATTCAAATTCGGTAAAACAAAATAGAGTACCGTATTACCGCATTCGAATACCAAATTAGTTTATAAATTTATATATTATATAGATAAATGCTATATACTATTCATACATTATATAGGTAAGCCTATTAATAATAGATAATATATAGTATTATCATGTACCTATAATAATAAAAATATATAATGATGTAAAATATACTATTTTAGTATTTGCTATATGATTATAATAATACAAATATACAATAATACATAACTAGAATTAGATACTAAGTATAAGTATAGTACTAAATATTAAACATAATTAGTAATTAGAATTTACACATTGGTTCATCATTCGTGTTTGGATTATTAAATATTTGAACGTGTAATGTTTAACTTGCAAATATTAGTATACTTTAAATTTACATTACATATACAATATGTGAATTTATATTCTTTAATCACTAATATTGTTTAAACGAAAACAACTAAACAGTATGATTAAGCGGTTTAAGCGAATATATATGAATTGCATATCAACATATTAGTGTATTAGCATTCACCGTCGAAAGCAATTAAGTTATTTGCAAATTAAACATTTAAACTATATTAAAAAAATAAATGTAAGTGTAATGCAATACATCTGTAGTAAATTATAAGTGACTAAATGTATATACAACTACACAAGTGAGTCCCATTTAATTATGTGAAAATTACTATCCAATTCGGTTATAACCGTTTTCGAATTCAATTCGGCAACTGAATGAATTCGATTATTTTCAATTCAAAATTGAAAGCGATTTAGAGTTTTACAAATGAAATAACTGAAAAAATCGAATTCAAATAACCGAATTACCGAATTTGCACCGAATGCACACCCCTAATTAGAAAGTTGAATGATGCTAACTTTGTTGTTATTACTTATTAGTGTTAAGGGCACACCTAGTATGTTTGCGATTTAAATTAAATTAGTTTTGTATGAATTTATTTTACATAAAATTGTCATTGTTACATGAATATATGATTTTTTAAAGATTTATTTCCTTTAAAACTATAGTTATGTTAGTAGTTACAATGTTTATGGGTAATTATATTGGCAATGTGTGCTTTGGTAGTTAGATAAAAAATTGATTGTTGTGGAGGCAAAATTTAATTTTTGTAATGATAAAAATGAAAAAATTAAAATTAACAAAAATTTGTTTACACAAAACCCAAAGTTTTTTTCTTTATATAGAGTACCTATACTATATATAAAGCCGAGAAAGGGATTTGAAATTAACATTGGGATTAACATTTACCATGGCTTTATGAATTTTCTTTTCCCCCCCTATAAAACTATTTTTTACTTTAACTATCTATAATTACTCATGACTATTTTTACTTTTAACTATTTAACTATATGTTTTGAACATGATTACCCCTAAACATTATAACTACCAATATAAAATTATTTTATGAAAAATATTTAAAAGATTAAAGTTTGCTTAAGTAATAAAAATTTTGTTTAGAATATATGACCAAACATATTATGTATTTGTTGATTGCGCATACATCGGGTGTGCATTGAGCACTAGTATATATATTATGTCAAATATCTTTGAATAAGTATATTTTTCACTTCGGTATATTACTTTAACAAATTGTTGTTTAATTACAATTGACCCCTGAAAACATTTACAATTGATAAAAATGGATAGAACCTAATTGAGTCAATTGAAACAAATTATATTTACAAAGTTTAGTGGAGCATAAGCTTTGTGAGGCATATCTTTACAAATAAAACAAGCTAATATATCATAATTCTATTTTACTCGTATGCCAAAAGGATTATATTCATTGAGTTTTATTAGATAAGCAGAAAAAAGAAACAATGTCGGCCTGTTTGGAACCTGAGTTTTTTGGAAGTTTGTCTAAAATTTTACTGTAGTGCACTGTAGAAGTTTTTGAAAAATTTTTGTAGAAGTTATTGTAAGATGAAAAATTTTTTTGTAAGGTGAAATTTTTTTTTTCTTTCTTTCATTTTTTTTTCTTTTCTCTCTTCTTTATCTTCCTTCTCCCTCCCCCGTTACCTCTGCCTTCCCAATTCCCAGCAGCCATGGCCCTACCATTTTTTTTCTTTTCTTTCTTTTTCTTGTTCTTTCTTTCTTTCATTTTTCTTTTCTTTCCTCTCTTCTTCTTCCTTCCTTCCCTCTCCCTCTTCCCTCGCGGTACCAGACGAACCAGCAGCCCCTCTCCCTAATTTTTTTTTCCTTTTCTCCTTCCCTCTTCTTCCTCCCTGCTCCCCTCTCCCCCTCTACTCCCTTTCACCATCCCCTTTCCAAAGCAGAGAACCAGCAGCCATGACATCTACAATTTTTTTTTTTTTGCTTTTTCTCTCCCACTCTTCTCCATCTGCCTCTCCCATTCTCCTTTTCCTACTCCCCTCCCCTTCCCCCATTTTTTGCCCAATCCGGTCGTTCGACCAGATCGCAGCTAAGGAAGCGGGAGGGTGGAAGAGGGAGGGGGAGAGAGAGAGGGAGAAGGAAAAAAAAAAGGGGTAGGCCGGCGTCGGAAACAGCCGTGGAGGTAGTGGTGGTGGCGGTGGAGTGGTGCCGGCGATGAAGGTGTGGTGGATAGGGGTGGGGGAGAAAGAAGAAGAAAAGAGGAAGTTTTTTGTGTATTAGATATTTTGTAATGTGTAGGTTAAAAAATTTGATAAGTTTTTTTGGGTTCCTGTAGGTAAAGTTGTTAAAAAACTAGTAGTTAAAAAACTTGGCCAAAAAACTCGATTCCAAACAGGCTTATTGTTTGAGGATTCAACCATTAGTTGCTCAGCATTCAAATCAAACAAATAACAAAGAGTTGGTTAATTACTTATTTTTAAAAAACTCATTTGAAATATTTTTACAATTTATGATCCGGTAAGTTTTTTTTTTTGTAACTCGTTTTGTAAGTGAATTTTTTGGGTATTTGTCTAGAACTTTATTGTAACTTACTGTAGAAGTTTGTTAAAAAATTTTTGAAGTATATATTTTTTTGAATATTTTAAAATATATAGTTTAAAAATTTTGAAAAGTTTTTTGAGATTACTGTCACTAAAGTTTTTAAAAAACTTGTAGCAGACAAACTTGGCAAACAATTTGGCTGCCAAACAAGGTCGCCGCGGTACTATGGAAAAGTTTTCAACTGTCAGAAACACTGGTGACCGCCAGAACAACTAGGTATTATTAGTAGTGAGAAGAGAGTAGGTATTTGATCATCGACATCGTGCAACTGTGTCCTTATTACTGCTCTTAACTCAACGACGCCGCATCCAACGATTTCTTAGGCATTCAGCCATTTTTTCCATTCTTCTGACAGCATCTGCAAAACCCTAGTTTGCCGAATTAGCACCTTAAAGAACAGAGGACAACACAAGAATGTCATCGACCTTGTTGGAGGTGACGCGTGCATCGCACGAGGAGGTGGAACGGTTAGAAAGGCTTATCGTCAAGGATCTCCAGACGGAACCGCCTACCGCCAGGGACCGCCTTTACCAGAGCCACCGCGTTCGCAATATGATCGAACAAATTACTGAAACCACTAACAAACTTGTAATTTCTCTAAACCTCCTTTTACTTCAAGCAAATTCACCGCAATTTCGTAAAATTTATTTTGGAGAAATTGAATGAGTTTGTTCGTGCTCGACGGTTTTTGTAATAGGTTGAGATTTATGAAGATAAAGACAATGCGAGGAAGGATGAGATTGCGGCGCTTGGTGGCCAGACTGCGACTGGGACTAACGTTTTCAGTGCATTCTATGATAGATTAAAAGAGGTAAAACTCTTTAGCGTTTTTTCTCCCTTTAGATTCTCTCACTGAAAACCTTATGTGCCACGATTAATGTATACAAGTTTTTGGTAACGGATTAAATTTAACATTAACAACTGCCTGAAGACGATTGCATTTACCTTATAAGAGAATTGTTTGAACCATGAGACAATTTAGTGTCGAGAAATCCAGAGATTCTTTGTTTTTATAATCAATGGAAAAGTTGTTACATTAGTGTTTTAGATCCTGTGGAGACGTTGTTCTCTTGCCATTTTAACAAGCGATACTTAAAGAAAAACGCGTCGCTTTACATTTGATGAAGATATGGCTGTGGATTTAGTATTACACGTTTTTCATGGAGATCCTTCAACTGTAGCGGCTTTGAGCCTCTATATTCCATTTTAACCTAGGAGGTCAGCGATGTAAGCATCATAACAGAATTTGTTGTTTTGATGATATTAAAGCACCGAGACTACGTTTAGTTTGGGACAGTCCTAAACCTCAATTATAGTTTTGTAAGTGGTCTTGACTCTGAAGTCTATGTCTCTTATCTATGCAGATTCGCGAATACCATAGACGGCATCCTGCTGCCCGTGTTATAGATGCCAATGATGAGTATGAACAGATTCTCAGAGAAGAGCCTCAAATTGAGTTTAGCGGGGAGGTAAGTTGTTCTTCTATTCTTTCTTTCTTGAGGGTGTGTGGAGGGGAAGAAGAATTGGGCACCTCTCGTAGAGCATATAATCAGAGTGTTTAAATCCCTGGATAATTAAGGTTTTCATTTAACGGGGAACATGCCTATAGCTGCAAACCTTTTCTAGTATTATAGCGCGGTCTTCTAAGGAATTTCAAAAAGCAGACTTAGTATGTATATATTTTTCAGCCTTGTAGTTGCCAGGCTTTCCATTGGTTCCAGAAACATGAAATTATTGTTGAACACTATTCAAATAGATGTTGTTTATATAAGTGGAGTGCTTAGTGATAGGAATTACTGAAAATGAAATGTATGACGATTCTTTTTTATGTTTGCCATTTATTGAGTAAATGCCTGTTATGTTTTCCAGGAAGCTTCGGGACGATACCTTGATTTGCACGAGTTGTACAATGATTATCTTAACTCTAAATTTGGAGAGAGAATTGAATACACTGCTTATCTTGATGTTTTTTCACAGCCACATAAGATTCCTCAGAAGCTCAAGTTTATGAGGTACAGCGCTTGTATTTCATTTGTTTTACTTCTGTATCTGTTGTTGTTTAACTTATCAATTCTAGTTGAGGTCCCCTGTGATTTTTGACATGATATATTTCTCTGAATACTGGAATACAGGAACATGAATTGAATGGTAGCGAAACAGCAAACTCACTCTCTTACCCTTGTTGGGGTGAGAGGTCCTCTCTTGTAACATGCTTTTAATCATCATTTTACACTCTATACAATAACTAATTTTCTGACGAAACTAAATTATATTTTGGTGCAATACCAGCTAACATAAACTTTTAAGATGTAGCATCAAAAGTGGTTTTTGAGGCTTAGACATTGTGCCAAGGAAAAATAAATGGGTCAATGTTATGGTTCCTAATTATATTTTCTGGGTATTCTGGGATTAATACAGAAAGGGTACCTCTTCTGGTTTAGTAATTAGGACATTGTGGTGTTTAATCTGACAGTGCACATGGTTTGGAACTTACTCTGCCCTTGTTTATTTGGCAAAGGTCGTCAATTTCTTTGGCAACCTTATTAGAGTAGCTTTAGGATGACAACCTTTTCTTGGTTGTTTTATGGGCCACATTCTTTTGGCTAGGGGTCTTATGTGTGATTTTTACTTACATCCCTTGCCTATGTTTTGCTTTGTGTAAATCTGTAATCTGGTTAATATGTCTTGACCTCGTGCACAGGCAATACATGGAATATTTGCAGAAACTATTAGAGTACCTTGTGTATTTTTTTGAGCGAACGGAACCTTTGCAAGATCTTGGCAGAATATTCTCGAAGGTATGCTTTCTTCCCCTCACATAACACATATTTGGGAATCTGTAACTCTTTTGGATTGAGAAGGTTGTTATGAGATCGTGGATTTAACATTGGCATGAGATTTGTATTCACCATATTTCTGACCCCTTATCTCCTTGGCTACCCACTAATTATTTAAGTGAGATTTTTGATTGATAAGGGCATTAGTATTTCACAGTTGAGATGGACTATATTCTAGTAGATGTGTGCAAGTTACAATACACAGTTCGTCTAAAGCATTAAAGAGCTGGCTTACAATGCACACATGATTAATAAAACATGGAGGAGGATTAGTCTTACTACAGCTGAGAGCTTTGTTCTAGGTACTAAACATGATGTTTCCTATGCAATGCAATTCAATGCATCATCAAGGCAGTCCAAGAAGCATCACACAAAGGTTAGGGGTTCAAGTTGGTGATGAGTGGCAATATCTGAATGAGTTTTTTTTTCCGGGTGGTATTGTTGTGCGTGTTTAATTAGAATCATATGTTTATTACACCTTAGAGTGTTCAGTCACTTGAGATTAGGCTTTGTCGACTTCCAGTTAGAGATGAAAGTTGATTGCCCTCTATCTTATTGCAATTTTCCATATCTTCTGTTTCCTGAAGTTTTTAGTTTCTCATAGGTTACTACAGAATTTGAAGAGCAATGGACAAGTGGCAATGTAGAAGGATGGGAGAATGAGAGTCAAGAAAATGGACACGCTTCAGACGAGCATCCTGTGATTGATCTTGGGAAATATAGTACAGTTGAAGAGTTGATCAGAGACAGCGAAGTGGGACCTGAGAAGTTAAAGAAGGTATGAGAAGATAGCTGGATGACTTTTATATGGTTTTTAATGCTTTGATTGGATTATCTGATTTTCTTTCTTACATTAATGTTAATGATGGATTAGAACCTGGTTTTGAAAACTAAAGCATTTATGTTTTGATATGAAATGTCATGCATGGTTAATTGGCAGGGTTAATTGGGTGGCGGGTAGTCTTTTTCAATTTGCTTTTGACAAGCATAATATGGTTTGAGTATCCCATGAAGGTCATTACATGCAAAGTGAATGTTATTGTGATTCTCCAGTGGACTATCAAAATTCAAACTTGTATTCCCCTTCCCACTTCCTCTTCCCCGCAACCCCAAAAAAATCCTTTGTTTCTGCTTTTATAACTGGATATGATTTGTATACATGTATATCAAGTCCAACTGATAGCGATATTATCTCACTGTAGGCCTTGGCTGCACTGGGTCTGAAGACAGGAGGTACAGTTGAGGAGCGCGCAAAGAGGCTTTTCCTTACCAAGGTGAGCGTGCTGTGAATTTCTCCTTATAGAGTTCTATTTTTAAGAATAATGGAATATGATAGCATGGCGAATGCCCCCACTTCATTTTTGTTTTCATTCCTGCTGTCATGGGCTAATCTGCTGTGTCTTATGCTATGTATTTGGTTTGCGCTTGTCAAAGGCTTGTTGTTTTGGTGCAAGGCACATGATTATATAACCTTCCTTATTGAAAGTGATAAATATTGTTTTCTCTATGTCAAATGCTTAAGAAGCTTAGTTTTAGAAGTGACATGTCGAGTCTCAGAAATGTTCATCGCTATTAAAATTTCAAGGTCCACTATTTTGCTTGACATTAAAGCTATGCCTGCACTTAGAAATTCTTGCAGTCACTGACTAGAAAGAGAAGGTCAAACAAAAGGAAAAGAGGAGATAAAAGTTCTAGAATTTTGTCTCTGTGTATTAGCTCTTTCAGTAAGGAGAGGTTTCCTATTAACTTTCTATTTCAGAAAAAAAGTCAGAGTATACTGCTATTTCACAAATGTCATAGAGGAGAGAAACTGGCCTTGCTTTAAGATACAAATAGTTGCATATTATTTTGTCCTCTTATCTCAGTTTTGATTGCTAAAGTTGTTTTCTTACATCTTCATGTTGCAGGATAAGCCTCTTGAAGAGTTGGACAGGAAAAATTTTGCCAAAGCTTTTCATCAATCAGATCTGAATGGTGTTCTTTCAACTCCACTGTCAGGTAAAGATGCCAAAGAGATTGCGCTGATGGAAGCCAAAGTGAGCAAGCTCTGTGACTTGTTGGATGAAGTATGTTTTAATTGCTTCTTTGAGTAAAGAGCACGTCATCTCTTATTTTGTGTATTATTTGTGATTAAGCTGTTGACTTGCTAGTACATCATTTTTCTAACTTGACTGGAATAGTATTTTAATTACTAGTACTAGTAATACCTTTTTGAACTTGTGCAGAATATTGTACGGACAAAAGAAAATGTAGTGAAAAAGCAGGCTTTGACATACGAGGAAATGGAAGCAGAACGTGAAGAGGTAATGCATATATTCTTGCTTCAACCCCTTATGCCCTTCAAAAGTAACTTTAGGATCTGGATACCATTGTTCTGTTTGACGGAGATGTTATCAGTCGCTTTTAGTTTTGCTAACTAGGGCATTGTGTCGAATCTTCTTAATTTGGTTGGACGATGAGTGCCTTAGATCTACTATAAACTCATGTGGATTGCTATTATCAGTTCCAACTACAATGTGAATAGTGCATGGGGTTTTATTCTATATGATTAAAACTTGACATGATGTGACTTTCTTGCTCTCAAGTTGCCTTTCCTCTTAGGTTTTTGAACTTCTTATTCTTTTGTGGTATGTTGTGTACTTTCAGCATTGTTTTTCAGTTCTTTCTAAATACCATTAGCTGGTTCCCCTTTCAAAGGGTTAAGTGTCATGTAGGGATGCTTTCCCTCTATATGTTTTCTGTTGAATTGCTGTTTTGAGTTGCAATTCCTAATTTTGGTCAAGTAATTTAGTCTTAGTATCCATTTACTGTTTTTTTAGTTGTTTCCTATTGAATTAAAATTTAACTTGTTTTGAACTTTTTAAACAGGAGGAGGTACAAGCAGAATCTGAAAGTGATGACGAGGAACAGCAGATTTATAATCCACTCAAGCTGCCCATGGGTTGGGATGGGAAACCTATACCATACTGGTTGTATAAACTTCACGGGCTTGGTCAGGTGATTTCTCTGAAGTTTGGTAAATGTTTTTTTTTTCTAATGATCATCGTATTAATGAAACCAATCAAGGGGGGAACATCCCCTGTTACAGGGTCCTTAAATGGTTATTACATACGAGACATATCAAGCAAATGTTAAATATTTTAATCAGAAGTTGGTCGCATTTCGAGGTGTCATATTTCTTACATTTTGTATTTACCATGAGTTGTTTCCTTCTCTTTTGCTATTTGTGGCCTTGTCCATTTTATTTGAGGTCCTTAAGATGAGTTTGAAAATATTAGAACTATACGAAGTTTAAATAGCTCTGATGTGTTATATATGGTGAATATGTACAATTCTGCAGTGTGCATTCTTTTTTCTGAGTCAAAAACAATGCCAACTGTAAGTGTAAATCTTTTCTTAAGGGAAAAGTAAAACAAAGGAAACAGAGTCTTAAAGCATGAACTGGAAAGAATTGGCTTTTTCCTCGAATGGACTCCTTAATGGGCTTAACTTTGCACATCATATTTTACAAGAGACAGCATTACCTTGCTAAGGTAGTTACAACACAACAATGTCTACATAATGTGCCTGTGCCAGATCTATTAGTCAGTTGTTAATACTCGTGTGATAAGTTCTAATTGCATCTTCTGAATCCTTTGTCAGGAATTCAAATGTGAGATTTGTGGGAATTACAGCTACTGGGGTCGCAGAGCATATGAACGGCATTTCAAGGAATGGAGGCATCAGCATGGAATGAGATGCCTTGGTATTCCAAATACAAAAAATTTCAATGAGATCACATCAATTGAGGTCAGTGCCTTAATTTTTTCTTTATTGTCATCTCATAGTAACATGGAAACAAAAAAAGGAAATAAAAGTCTGGGAGTGTGAGTGGTTGCATCTTTAGTAACCATCTGTACCTATCCGCATCTCTCCACCCCCACACAACACCACCCCCCAACCCCCAAAAAAAAAAAGGGACAAATCCTTTGCGTCTTTCATCTTTTCCGGATATGTATTCAGACTGAAGGGCGAAATGTAGACTATAGATTGGTGCCATAATTTATAGCTTGTTTGTGTATACAAGGGGTTTTTGCTTTCTCTGCTGTGTGGTACTCGTGTTCTGGTCTGTAGCTCATTTTTTTTTTCAATTGTTGGGCGTGTAGGAAGCTAAGCAACTTTGGGAGAGAATCCAGCAAAGGCAGGGATTGAACAAGTGGCGCCCTGATCTTGAAGAAGAATATGAAGATCAAGAGGGTAACATCTACAACAAAAAGACATACACCGATCTGCAACGCCAGGGTCTTATTTAGATAACATAATTCTTCCAGGTTTTAGTTGAAATCCTTGGATCCTTTTTCAGATGTAGATGTAGATTTGTTGAACTGTGGATGCTTTTTATTTTGATCATCACATGGTCCATCACTTTCAACTGAAGGGTGCTTTGGTGTCTCCATTGCCATTCTTATCAAAGGCTTGTATCTACAAGATTGCGGGGACGGAATGCTCTAGGTCTCCAGAAAGCTCTTCGAGGAAATTGCGTTGCAGGTGCTATCGGTACATGAACAAGAAGCATAGCTCGTCAAAAAAGGATGCCGAGAGTCTTGTGGGCCTATTATGCCAAGTTATCTTTGTGGTTCACTATTGTTAGTAGGCTTGTCGCAATTCCATTGGAGCAACTATATCATTAAAATTCATCTCTCTGTTTACGAGCCCGGCACAGCACTTTGAGATTTGGCTTATTTGTTTGGTTCGATGTGCGAGTCAGTTGATCGGGTCTCCTACGACTCGAAACAATGGGAAGATTGCTGCATTACGGAGGAAAGAGAAAAGTTTTTAACACAATTAAACAAAATACAACTATATTTACAGTTACATGTGGCCTAATGGTGAATTTCATCATTTACACGACCTTGTAAAGAGCAAGGCCGACCCATTGACACTCCTGAGAATAAGCAACCTAGAATCCACGTATGTTCCACAAACAATTTTTGAAAGATCAAATATTTCAGGCGGAATTTGTGTGCGCAGTTCATGTATTACCTGCTGTGCCTTTTCAACATCACTACCCAACGGGCCATTTAGCATCATTGTCAGCCCAATATCACCAGACACAAGCTTTACAACTGGAAGGCTGGAAGGAAATTCCTTTATCGGAATGATCTTCTTCCACTTTTTACTGGATAAAATTTTCAGAACGGAACCCTCAGCACTCACTGTTAATGATGGAAATCTTTTTGGAGAGTCTTCCGCATCCAAGTATATCCTTCTCCCAGATTTTAATCTAAAGAAGGACTCCACTTGCAGTTTTCCACTTACTCCAACCTTGTTATGTGGCCAATCACGGCCAACGATAACAGTAAATTCAACATCAGAGACAACTGAGAAGTTTGCGTTTGGTATTGAAGCTTTAGACACTGTAAGGCGGACATCGCCAATAAGAACACGACTAGGAGGCTGACGAAGGGTCAAGCCAATGTGCCGACCAGTGGAGTACAAAAATCGCCATTTTCCAGGAAGTAATTCCAACCAATGCTGCGATTTGACAGAAATTGCATCAGTAATTAGTATGACAGCAATAGAGATATTCAATATTGCAATGGTAAGAAGATGACGGACACAAGTTACCCTTGGCTTTGAATGCAGATTCAACATCTCCATTAATTCGATAAAATGGGCAAGCCTTCTCCGCTGGAACACAAAAAAGACGCAACTTCTCAGTAAAATTCAAATTTAAAGTCGTACCTGCCCAACATGCACAAGGTAAGACTATCAACAATATTGGAGAGCACTTGTCTGCTGACAATATTTTACTCCCGGCAGGTGAATGTCCTTGGCAGAAAACTGTTTGGATAAAGTATTATTTGAAATAATTATTGTAATACTTTTTATGATGTGATGCATGTAAAATAAAAAGATGAATTAGGAAATGTGATTATAATGCAAGCGAAGTATTATTTAAAATAATTTGATATTCAAACAAATGTATTTCTATTCAAAAGTCAAAGAAGACCTCTTGTTTTCCTCAATTTAAAAACAAAAGCTCCATCCCCCTAGAAGAAACAAATATACTTTACTCATTTATTTGTTACAGTAAATATTGGAAAGTAAAAAGTGTAAAAAAAAAAAAAAGAATGTACAAAGTGTGACAATTGGGTTGGTTTGACTGCTATACTGATAGCAGTTTCCAACAATCACGTTGCAATAAAAAATAAGCTGAAATGGCTGGTAAGAAATTTCTGAAACTGTTTTATGTGGCAATTCCTTGAGCCGATGTAATAACAATGCAACTCAAATCATAATTTGAGAAAGTACAATGAAGCAAATCTTTGTGCAACATATATAGATCCAGGTGTGTGTTTTTAAGGGTATAAAGTGGGTTTCCAAAATAATCAGTCATCATGATTTGCAGATCAAGACTCAGATTCTCCATTTACACAATTTCTAAAAGGATCTAATCATGATTTGATTAAAAGATAAAGACATATATTAACCACGTTTTCAGAGATGAAGAAACTTTAAGATTACAGCTGACAAAGACAGATTAAGATGAGTCACAGAGGAACAAATATTACAGACCTGCTGCTGGTTATAAATGTACTCCTCTGTTATTCGAACTGCAGTTGAACCGAGGTTCCATTTGATAATGTCCATTGACGGGTCTATCCTCCATCTTGGTCCACATAAGAAAGGATGTCTCAAGGCTTTTAAGCAACTGTTGTACAGTATATAATGAACAGTACCATGAGATGGCATGAAAAATGTTCAACTCCTAGGCAAGGGGATTACTGATAATCATTTACTAATTAGAAAAATTAGATTAGAGCGAATGGAATGGCTATTAGTGATGGTATTGAATCCCCATTCAAACTACTGACAAAATAAGTATAGCAGAAAATATGAAATGCTGCTGGTCATAGTCTTGTATCCTACTTCGAAAATCAATTCTATTCCATGATATCCTATATATATCTGTCCTCCACAGAGATCACAGCAGCGGTAAAGCTGGATGAGAAAAGCATTTGATGTCCCCGTGGCAAAGCAAGATGCGAGCTATAAGATCCCAATAATTATTTTTACAGCTTCTTCCCTCACAACTAACATCAATATGAAAACGTTGGAGATTCTATAAGCTAGCCTACCTTATTCTCTGTGAAGGTTTGGTTGCTAGGAGAAGTGATAGTAAGTTCCAACCTGCACCCCAATTTCTATCAAGTATCTGCAAGAAAGATATTTTAGCACGTTGTTCTCAGGGTGCAAAAGAGCAGAAGTGCAGCGACTTTGGAGAAGGGATTGAACTAACTTGGATTCCAGTATTTCCAGATGAGGAATTCCTATAGATAGTAGGCAATAGGAACTCACGCAAGCAGGAGGAATCATTTCCCTACATGGAATGGGAATTTATCACTAAGAATGAAAGTAAAAAAAAAGAAATTCATTGTCTAAAGAGTTTTTACCATGAAAGCCTTTCGTACCTTGGTGAGGAATGCTTTAAACTTCATAAATACCGATGAATCCATGAGTTCCGTCAGCACCATTTTAGCCATAATGTACCCGACACACCTAAAAAATCCCGATAAATTAAAAGCAAATCCATGAAAATGCTTGTGCTGACAAAAAATGACAAAAGGCATCAGAGCTGTTTTACCTCATGTCAAATGCAATCATCATCTCTCGCCGATCGATTTTGCTATTTAATGTCTCCGAACAGCTCTCATAAAGATCAGCAGCATTTCCCAGTATCCCCACCTAAGAAAAATAAAATTGGGCTATATATAATTTCAGGAGGTTACTAAGATATAGAAGAAAATGCTTGAAAACATGCTTTGTGAATTGGGTGATTTTTAAGAACATGACAACCGTGGTGGCTTTCGTGGTGGCTTTCAATATAGATATGTATGTCCATATCTAAGGGTATTCTTTCGAGGAATGCACAATTATGTATATGCACATATATAAGACACGAATGTTTACGTGGTTACAGCGAACCAAGTAGTCTACATAAGCTTAGAAGAGAACTGGATGTTTTCACATTTTCAGTCCAGAGTTCAGCAATACTAAATAATTATCTTGCCAAAGTCCTTGTCCGAAGAGGTGCAAGTGCACAGACATGCTAACTAAAATCTCATAAACGTCAGTAAAAGTCGAAATACAGTACTAAAGCTCTTAGCTTCTTTACCAGTATAACGAGGAAAAGAGCATAATCTCACTTTGATATGTTTATCCACAGGGCTAATATGCAAATTTTCCAGTCTCAACTCTGTATGGGCAAGTCCATGGCTGTGCAAGTAATTGACCTGAGGTGGGAATGCAATAAAAGCACTTATTAACATAGAAATGGAGTAAGCAACACAAACTGAACTGTGATTGTGGATAATACAAAAATTGCACAAATAACGCACCCCAATCAAAAGATCCCTCATCAAAACCCGAATAAGTCGCAATTGTCGAGAAACGGCAGGCCCACCAATAGTATCGTCACCCACTTTTCTTGCAGAATCCTCATCTAGAGCAAGAGTAGCTTCCAAAGTGGGAAACCAGTCAGATTGTTGGAGCCAATGTCTCAAAGAAAAACTGCCATGATACTGAAAAAGGAAAAGACCAAGAGTGAATATTGTTACAAAGTCAGACACAGAGGCTTACAGTTGAGTCAAAAGCATCTAAAAGATCATGTCATTAAGAGCATGACAGCATTCAGTCTGCACATTAAAACTGCATCTGGTCTCCTTTAGAAGGACATGGGAGATACAATCGTTAGCAGAAAAACATACTCATTGTATAACAACTTACTTCATATTTTGAATGAGCTCCACAAATTTTCAATCCAAAGGGGGGTTAAACTGAGAACACTAAATAACTTGATTGCAGCATTCTTAGTTCCACAGCAGTGCAGGTTTATAAAAACACAATTGCTCAACAAAAAGCAACCTACCCCATGGACTAGCGTAAATGCGCCAGTGTCACCAGTGGAAGATGAAGAGACATATCCATAAACTTGCATCGAGTAAGAATGGTACATTAATCTACGACGAGCCAATCTCCTCAACACCTAAAATCAGATTGCAGAAAAATTAAAGACTAGCGCCTAACAAAGCGTAAAATGAAATTGGAGCGGTTTTCAAGAATCAAGCAACCTCTATGGCTCTCCGTCCTCTGCGCTTAGCCTGAGCACTTGTGAGCCTCCGAAGCACAACTTTGGTGTTATATAATGGACTGCAAATGTACAAAATGTATATTAAAACCTAAAACAACAAGTCCAAAAGAAAATAATACAAACAAATAAAAATGGAAACCTCCTCAATTTATTGCTTTACAAGGTGGCGGGTGGTAGCTGAAAATCAACTTACTTATTAACATCCTTGACGGTAGCTTCGAAGATAACCTCGTCCGCCTGAATGTATGAAGGGAAAATATTAGGTAATTGAGAGAAAAGAGGAGTGGAGGAGGACCGGGGTAGGGGAGTGGGTACCCGGCTGGTAAGGCCAACGCTGACGCGGTCAGAGATGTTGAAGTCGGACATGTTGAACTTGATGACGTGACTAAAATCGTCCTCCGCAGCAGCAACGGAGGAATCATCGGGACTACTAGAAGCACTGCCGCTGTCCCCCTGGAATTCCGAGGCGGCGGCGGCGGCGGCAGCAGCAGCAGGAGGTTGTGGTCTAGGCAGCGAAGAACAACAGGCAAATTTTGATCTGCTGCTCCGCCGCCGGGGCGAATAACAAGTAGAAGAAGTGGTAGCACTAGTAGGAGGAGGATTACGGAAGGAGTGGTAAGTTGTAGCGTGGATGGGAGGCCGCCTGAAAAGATGATGATGATGATGACGACGGCGGTGGTGGCTAGGTGTTGGGGACGAATTGATGAAGCTGAAGCGGGAGGGTAGTAATTCAACAGCACATTCCGGACTCAGACTTGAGCAACAAATTCCAATCAACTCCATCATCTGTGTCGTCTATTCATCATCCACCAACAGAAGAGCCACAGGGGGGGGGGGGGGGAGAGAGAGGTTTTGGTTGAATAATCGCTTGCTACTAACTGCAGTATAAGGAAATAAAAATAAATGAAGCTTGGATGGATGGGTGCAGTAGCCAGTGCCGGTGTCGATGTGCTAGCTAGCAATACTGCTGCTGCTGCTGCATATGTCCATGAACGGACACCAAAAATTCCAAAGCGGATTGGATTAGCCGCAACATACACTTCTTCACATGTTTTAAACGGATTCACTTGCCATCATCAAATGATCCATCCATCCAAACTACAAAGTCGTCTTTTTCACCTGCACCTCTACCTGTAGACTGTAGTAGTGCGCGCGCGTGAAATATGAGTATGAGCGAGGCGAGAAGTTGGAGGGAGGTTGTTGCAACTCTCTGACTCGAATGAATGATTCTGTAGTCCTGTCTTGTTGCTGAGTCGTAATCCTTATTCATTCCTGTATTATAGGGATAGCCGGATAGAGAAGGCGGGCAAGGGAAGCGTGACGCGTGAGAGTAGCGTGGTGGAGGAGGATTTGCTGCGTCTACGCACGGGTCTCCTCCCAACGCCCACACCCCTCCCTCCTCTCTTCTTGACTAGGAGTATTACTCTTCTACTGTCTGTCAGGGGGGTCCAATCCCAATGCCCAACAACTCCTCCCCCTATCCATCCAACGAAAACCAGCCCCCTGAATTTTGAGAATTTTGAAGCATCAAAAAAATTCTAAGTGCTTTTAATTTTTCTTTAATTGGAGAAAAGGAAAGTGATTTTATTTATTTTTTAATAAGTGAGAAGTCTGGAACAACAATAATGTATAATATAATATTCTACAGTACACAGCCACATGGAATCAAAATAACCACACATCTTTCCCAATTCTATTTCTTCCATTTTCTTTCTTCTCTTTAAGTTTAAGCAAAACACAGGGTGAGAGAAAAACAAAAAAAATTCTACACAACATATATATATATATCAAGAAATTGAAGAGGGACAAACATAACATAGCAAGAAGAAGCAGTTGAGTTGCCAAAATAATAGACTATATGACTATCTCCAACTGGTATAATTAGTCTAATAATACCAAAGTAAAGTTAATTGATTTGGGATTTAAACAAAAGCATTAGATATTGTAAGTATTATCCAAGCTATACAAAGCTGCCCGGCTTAACCTACTATTTTAAGGAAGTCAGAGCAATTATTACACTTTGGAGAGACTACCAAAAGTGAAAAGACAAAAAGCGAAAAGGAATAAGAAAATACATATTCCCCTTTTCGACCGGAAAGAAAAAAAAATAAAATAAAAATTAGTGATCCAGCTGTGAGGTCCGATAGGAGAGAAACCAATGGTTAGAGCTCCTTTGCGGAGAAACAATATAATGCCTGTAACTTTTGTGTCTACTACAAAACTAATTCATGAACTTTCGACAATTTGGAGCTTTACACAGACAAGGGACTCTGAATTCATCGCACTCGTCAGGATCGAACAAGTAATCGTACCTGCAACAATGTGGCCAAAGAAAGAATTCATAGCTGGTCAGTCTGCTTCTTCTCCTCTCTACAATGTATCAAGCGCAGAGAGAGAGAGAGAGAGAGAGAGGGAGAGAGTTTACGTTAATTCATCACCAGCAGCGACATTTGTCTTGGCAATAAGCACTATCCGGCTCTCGTCATCACCTACGCTCATGATCCTTGCATAGCAGTTCGGCATGCACTGTTCCCACCCAACACCAAGCAAACCAAAATGACTAAGCGCTAATCAGCTATAATAACTGCTAATCAAGAGACAGATAAGATCCCTCCCAGCCAAGGTAAATCTACTCTTATACCATTTCAATCTAATTAAACCATGTTCACGTATTTCATATTCTCTTGTTTTTCCCTTCCATTTAATCCCTACCAGTTTCACCGTATAAACCCTTTCTGCATTTTCTTAATCTTTTTTTTTTCTTCTTCATTGCACCGTATATATGAAAAAGTCCAAATGTACTCACTGAATGGTTAATTAACCGAGCAATGTTTCCCTTATCCGTGGCGTCTACTACGACTTCTTCACTGATCTTAAAAAGCTGCATGAGAGAGTGTCACAACAGTTTTTAAGTTTGAGAGGGTTGACTACAAGGGTTTTACCAAAGATATTCAAAAAAATGGAAAACATAGCAGTGTAAGCCAATGGTAGATTCGCGTACATAGCAGTCTTTGCCCTTATTGCGATACTGGGCCTCCCTCAGATCTGCAATACTGCGCCTGACCTGCTCTCCGCGATACTCAAGAACCTGGGGGCAACACAGCACATATCGTTTTTAGCAACTAAAACATAGTATATACGGGAAATACAACTACCAAATCATGTCAAAAGAAGGTCCTCCACATAATGGAATTTATGAAGCAAGTCTAAAGCAAGAAGGATGGGCTTCTGTAAAATCATCAAAGGACCGAAATATGATATGTCAATGAAGAAGTTATAAGCTTAGACCAAATGAGTGAACGAAACACAATAAATTCTCGACATGACTACAAAATTGTGTTGACCAGTGAAATAAGTTGAAACCAACTCAAAGGAGTTAAACATGCGGAGATCAATTGCAAAAGCAGATGTTTCCTAGACACTCATTCATTAAATGTCCGTAACAAGTTTCATTAGCCTGAACTCTTCTTTTTATAGTTCAGAATAAGCACAAACTCTGGTGACATGTACTCTCAGAACCATACTGCTATGCAGTTATTAACAATCACTGTTATAGGTTCGTTTCATATCGATGCCATTCTAGATAATCATCAGACAAGTTACAGATTACCCAAGAAGCATCCACATATCCACATTATTCCAATGTGTGCCAAATAGAGATCCTTCATGAAAATAAGAACAAAGCTGAGCTCAACTTTGTCAATGCCAACTTTCTATGATGTTTAAAACACATACCATTTCTCCTTCTAGGATATTCCTACGAGCAAAGAGGCCCCATCCATGGATTCCAGATCTACCAAAACAAACACGTTCCATTTCCATTCTCTACAGTAGTAAATTAGCTATCATAATGTGAGAACTTGAATCGAGCCACTCATAACCACTTGAGTAAGAAATCCAAAAAAAAAAATTGCCTGTAAATGGCGAAGACGTTCGCGGAAAGTAGAAAAGGTCTTAGGCTCTTCTATTTCCTGAAAGACAGAGAAAGAATTAAGCATTTAAGTATAAACTCTAGATTCCTATGTGCAAAACAATGATAAGAAGCTTACTTTGATGGTATTCAGGCTCTGTATTGCATTTAGAGAGTGATGGCAAGGTCCCATTACTCTGTGGAAAACAGCCTCTTCGCTCGTTCTCTGGCCCTGGCAAAGCAGAGATCAAGAGGGTCAAAGATTAGCCAAGTTACAAATCTGCAATTGTTCAACCATTAAAACAATTGTATAAGATAACAATAGCATAGCACATTGTAAGTGAAAACCATGTATCCTGACAGGAATGGCATCATTAAATGATTGATAGACACACTATAACACATGATTTACTCATCAGAAAGGTCTGTCATTTCAAGGTTTCAGAAAAACAACAAACGACAGAAAAATGACTTCATCTCTGTGATTTGAATGTTTTAAGTACCTTATTATTCAATCTCTTGTAAATCCGGCATCTTGCAGCAGAGAGAGGCTCAACATCAGTAACCTCCGTACTTGGGGCTTCCTCAAGTTTCAATCTGTTTGATGAAATTAACCTAGAACAGGTATTCTTCTTGTTCTGGAGAAGACCTTTTGTAGAGTAAGTACCTTTAGGAGTCTGAATAATCAAAACATTATCTGGATTTGGAGCCCTGTACCAAAATGTATAGCCATGAGGCTAAATAACAGAAAAATCACATTATCCACCCCCCTCCATCCTTCCATTCCCCTTGCATTTACAATTCACCCATGAGATTCTAATTAATTTGACAAAGACACCGGTCAACCCATCCAACTGTGCTAAACATCCCCTCCCATTACTGCTTTCAGAATGATGCTTGATATGCCAAGGATGCCTCAGATAAGAAAAATGTAATGCAGGAAGACCCTTTACCCCTCTTCCTTTTTAAGACTTGCACAGCCTCCAGAACAGTACCTGTGGTAAGCGCAATAGGAAACCATTTTGGTGATCTGTTTCCCATTTTTCTCCAAGCAATGCAACTGCAAGTTTAGAAAATAAAGACTTTATAGCCTTGGTACTTGATAACAAGAAAAAAAAAGAGCACAATCTATTAGAACTTTTAATCTAAATGCTTAAAAATCAGATTGATTATCATGTTCAACCTTTTGAACTTTCTTAATACACATTTCACACTAATTTATCTTATTTGGTACTAAAACCCATAAAAGAGTAGTATATGACAAAGCTCTAACAACAATTGGTACAAATAACCTCACCTCCATGCGATAGCCAGCCCTTGATGCACATGTTGCATGGTAATAAGTGGAACACTTGGAACATTGTGTACAGGAGCCATGAATTTGCTTGCAAACTACACAGATCTGGAAGGTAAAAAATCAATACCAGTTCTAGTGCTCACAGTAAAAGCTTCGTGTGACTGAATCAGATAATACTATGACATATATAAGCAAAAAGCAAGGCTTCATTGGTGCAACATACCAACAAATAAAAGAACTTAGTCCCTCTAAAAAACCTAGCCCTAGTTAACAATGTCAGAGTTCATCAACTAAAGTAGAATGGTTGAATTTTTAAATTTGAATGTCAAGCAGAAACTAGATGTGTTCTTCTGCAAAATTTAAGCAAAATATTATTCTACCTTGACAAAAGAATTTGAAGGAATCCTAAGGATGCCAATGGCAGGTTCCATCTTTTCATCACTTGCAAAACAAACTTCCGGTTGAAACCAAGCACATGTAATATGAACCCATAGAGGCGGAATATCAGTAGGCTTCATAGCACCACCTACATTTTCCAAGCAGTTATGAGTTAAGAGAAATAAAAGTTCATATCAATAATTCAACAGAGTCCCCAGTGATCCATTATAAGCACTTTTACTGACAGTTAGCCTATTCCCATGATAGCACATACTTTTGATACTCCAAAACATGCTTCACCCTATGCAAGTCTCTGTAAAATCAAAGTTGAGTAGAAAGGACAACTCAACACATTCTGCACAATGAGGCATGATTCACCAGTACTAACATGCGTTCATTTGACAAAGAGAATGAGGTAACGATGCTAGCAATGACTAACAACTCCTAATGGATAAAATATTTGTCAGAGATCTGGAAATTTTGGTTAACCATTTAAAGGGAAATAAAAATCTTCTTGACACCTCAATTTTTTAGCAGAAGATCTTTTACGGCTTACTAGCTCATCCAATGTGTAATAAAACAAAACAAGTGTATAAAAACATATTTTCCCCGATACCAGAATTCAAAAACCACAATAACTCTGGAGATAAGAATTTAAGGAGAGTTCATGCCTTTGACAGGGCAGAGGCAGCAGTCCCGCTCAACATCAGGTGTCTCGCAGGATCTACAGACCCATGAAGTGAAATCCTGAACATTTCTTGCACCATAGCATTCTTGATGAACAGCTATTTGACATCTGGTAGAAACCATAAGAACATCAACAACACCTTTCTAACATCTTTTATTTGCTCATACAAAGCAATATTAGTTATATACACATATCAGCACTACTTTTCTCATTAAACTTTCTTAGCTTAATCCCACAAACTTCTTGGAGAAATATATGCAAACAAATCACAGGACGCAAAAATAAAGAAGAAGAAATGATATGACTATTTAGCCCTCAGTAACTGAAGCTCTACCTTAACACTCACCTGTTGCATATGATGATTTTGTTGTAATCCCAATCTTCAACCCATCGGCATACTGCACACCTTTCTGTCGTCCACTTCGCATAAACAGGTTCATATTTCTCTGTTTAGATTACAAATACAAGTCAAATCCTACCCCCTCATTTTAACAAAGTCAATCGTTCCATCAAAGAATAACACTAACTACTTAGGAAAGGAAATACCTTGAAGAAAAGCAAGCAATTTCTGTCTCCTGACTTTAATGGAAGGACGTTTAAGAGATTTTCCAGGAACCACATTGCGTGAATGATACTCAGCTACCTTCAGCATCTGCAAAACCAAATGGATCCTGTTAGAAATTCATTGGAGAGATAATATGAATGAACAATCATCAATCACTGGGAGTATCAGCTTATTTTACATTGATGATTTAAACGAAAATATATGTATACACATTTCGGATGAGATGATTCAGGTTCATAAAACAGAACCCAATAGTGCATTAACATCAAAGAAGCAGAACATAAGTTCCTAAATAAACCGATGAAATGTAAGAAGTGAAATAATGCGCTTGAACTAGACTGGCACACTTGATCTTCAAGTAAAGCATAGAGCATAAATGACATTTAAGGCATTCAATAAGATACAAACCCATTGCTCGAGTGGTATCATGGACCCTTTGACCCTGATGCTAGTCTTCCAGTTTTTAGTTTTGCAACCTGTATGTCGTTCCCACTCACTTAGTGCCTGCTTCTCAGTTCCACAAGAGCCACACTTGCAAACAACTCTACAATGTAGATCAAAAAAGTTGACAAAGTTCAGATCATAAAAATTTACAGAAATCAGAGATATCACACTGACTGCTCTGAAATATCTAAGAAATCAGTAACTGAGTGCTTCGCATTATTGCTTTCAGTAGTTAGTTTCATTCAACAACTAAAAAATTTAGAGGTTTTTGTACAATACAAGCACATTGAATCTTTTTTCTATCATCTTGCTTTCTTCCTCATCTTTCTTTCTCTGTCATAAGTTACAACATATAAAGCATGCGAGAGCCTCATTAATATCCAATTTAACTTACAACAAAAATAGTTCTTTATGATCACATCTACGCATAATCATCAACAAAACGGAGCAAGAAAATCAATTTAAACAGAGGGAGGGACCATACAATTGTATGGTGCAATACCCTATAATCATTCAAACTCCCTTGGATGGAGAAAATAATACTTGAAACCATGTTTAGTAGCAGACTTTAAAAGGTAGAACGAAAGAGGAAAAATAAAACTGGAAAACATCTGAACAAAATCTGATGATATTGCAACACCATCCAGGAAAAAAAATGCATTTCTGACAAGTCAGATAGACATTTTCATTATGATTTCTGCTCTAATAAAATTACTTACATTCGACTTTCCATGTATGAAATAACTAGGCATCGAAAGGCGACAACCACTGCCAGCAAAATAAATTTGAGATCACAACAAATACTTACAAGTGAAGGCTAGGAAAATAGATGCCTTCCACCCCAGAGCAGACAACATTGACTTTATCAGGCAGACCATTCTTCTTGTTATGTCTGAGTCAAGAACAACATCCCCATTTGATGTTCAGAGACCAAACTACAGAATGCATAAACATACAAATGATAGACAACACAGACTTACTTGGTTTTAGAGACCAGATTTTCGGAATCAGATAATTCAAAATTAAACCTTGCTTTGCATTCAGGACAATAATATTCGGTGGTTCCCAGATCCTAGAAACAGTATAACAAACATGTTAAATTCTCATTGAGAACCAGATAGAATTGCCAATTTGTTCGAATAGAGGCAAATTTAGAGATAGTGAATGAAGAGATGACCTTATAACTACTGTTTGAAATTTTGTCACACTCGGCATGCACCCAAACTTTACAGCCATCACAACGTACCTAATTGGTCAAGGAATTATAAATTGTGATATAAGAGAGAAAAGAAAAAGAAAAGGAAGAAAACAAAGTATATAAAGGCATGATTTATAGATGTTCTGTGTGCGTGTGAGTGAAAGGAATTGGAACAATGTGGATATAGTTTGATTGTCTTACCCAAGTACCGCTATCTGACTGATTCCAAATCTTCTTGCATATGGCACAGTAATGCTTCATTTTCTTTAACTGCCATGTGGAAACAAAAACACATGAAAAGACAGAATACCAAATTATAATTTTGTAAACCTGTAGGCAAATGCATTTAACCAACCCGAGCGCAAGAAGGACACAGACGACTGCTTCCAAGATTTGAATCATTCAGTTTCTTTGGCATTTTAGGAGACATACTCAAGCCACAGGCCTCACAGGATTCTATCCCTTTCTTTCTGAGCCGCTCCTGCGCAAGGGAAGTAAAGATTAAGAATTAGAAGGAGCAGTATTTAGCTGTATCAAACCATTGCTATGAAGGCAAATAGAAGCTGAATTGGCTTTGAAGTGCTGGAAAAATGGTAAATTTTGAGAGTTTAATGCTGAAGGCATCAATATTTTATTGTTGAGACCAACTGTTCCCCATCCATCCAGAAATTACTGTGACATTGTAACTAAAATAGGACTCGCCTTATTCAATGAATTACACTCCTGATCCTGGTTTGAATCAGATGCCTCATATACCCCTCTCGTCAGAGACTGGAGATATTCTAAATTGCCCGCTGCTGCGTTGATTTCAACCATCAACATCTCGTTAAATCCATTTTCAGCCAGAAATGCCTCCTCTATGGCAGTACGCAGATCACTGGGCTTTCCATCATTCAACTCTGTCTGTCCCTGAAAACTAAACCAACAAAAATCCCACCACAATTATGGCATGAAAAAATTAGTTGGCGACTGGAATCAGCAAATGCAAGAAGCACGTACCTATCTACATAGTCTACAAAAGGAAATATCATCCCTCGTTTAACCCATGCATAATCCTGCTCATCAACATATTCAATGTCCATAAATACAAAGATCTTAGCAAGAGCATGTACTTACCACACACACATACAAGTGCCCAAGAGCAAAAACTCAGCACACTAAATATGGTAGATAAGATAACAAGCATAAACTTACCCTTTGCGTCCCATTACCAGAATAACCAAAAAACATCACGCAAATTGCACCAGCAACACGGAAATTCAGAACTTGTTGAGGAGTTTGTGTGTCCGTATCAAGGACAATAGCTGGCCAGGCAGGACAACGCCTCCCGGATATGGCCCAAACTATATCACCTGAAACAAAGTCATTGGGACCATATATCCTGCGTTTCTTTTCCACCTCCTCCTTAACGTATTCATTAATGCCACTCAAATATATACACTCCTCTAATTCTCCATCCTCCTCGATCTCTGCTTGTTGCTCATGCAAAGAAGTTAATGTACTCCGCGAGCTAGAATACTTCCTAACACCGTATCTCTTGGACCTTTGAGACCCCAATTCTTCCGTTTCATCCCCCAGATATGGAGGAACCTCACGACATCGGTAGTTAACCTTATCCTTAGTATCTCCACGAAGCTTGGAGTTTTTGAGATTGGCTCTTTCTTTATAGGGATTGAATTCAGGATCCAATGCCGATTCCTTCGCACTAGTTTTACTCTTCTCTTTCCGCCAATTATCAAGAACTGAGTCATTAAATCGAGAAGGTAGAACCTGAACTCGCCCTCTTGAAGTCCTCACCAAGGGCGGGCGAGGAGCCTCCTGCACTATTCTATCGCCGCTGTCAATACCCTTCAATTTTGACTCCGCCTCAGCCGGGCATAACGAACCTCCATTACACCAGGAAGCGGCCGTGGGCGCAGCAGCAACTCCGGCGACGCCCCCTTGTGCTAGAATACTCTGGATACCATATCCACTGAAAGGAATTACACCTGCGGCAACGTCACGGAGAAGATGCAGAGGATAGTAGCCGTTATTAGGTTTCCGTTTCTTCCGATTCCCAGAACTTTCGTCGTCCTCTGCGCCCGAGTCAGCGACTCGGCAGCGTTTCAAAGTCGGCATTACCGATTTCAAGTTCCTCTTGATTATCATCTTCCTCAATTACCTCAATTACCAGTTCAGGCCCCAATTCCAACTCCCAATCTATCCTCGGATGCCCTAATTTTCCATACTTCGAACCCTAAATACTCGAATATGTATATAGATATAGCAGAGAAACTTGGCTCGCAAGCGAGAAACACTGAATTATTTCCCTCGGGAAAAAAATAGCAAATAGAATAATACGAGCAATCGAATTAAAGAATCGAAACTGGGTGAAAATATCGGCTTCGAATTAATAGAAGAATAGAGGGAGACGTCGCAATTGCAGAGAGGTTTGGTGTGTCTGAATAGGGGATCTCTGTTCCGCGCAGCCTTCTTTCTTTCTTTCTCTCTCTCTCTACAACAAGCAACTACTCATGTGAGAGAAGGAGAGACCGAAAAAAACACAAATACTATGTATAAATTGTCGCGAATGAAGTGTAGGTAGCCTTACTATACTCGAATTGAAATAATGATGCAATATTTTAATTTTCCTTTTCTTTTTGGAAAGATTTTCTCGTGAGAGCAAGGGGTGATATATATATATATATAGATAGATTTTGTGTATGTTAATGTACCTACTATGAGTCTGCTGCGGGTGCGGGAGATTGAAAAGGGGAAAAAAAAACAGAAAAAGAAAAGAAAAGAATATGCGTGAGGAATGAGGATGACGGATTTGGGCCTGGAGTTGGTGCTGAAGAGAGAGCGAGGGGCTGACTGGCTGATGAGCTCATTTATAGTAGTATTAGTCTGACAAAAATTGTGGTATGTTGCGACTGAAGTGCCACGTTGGGGTGGGATTGAGACCAAATTCTGGTGCAGTGGCAAACATGGCTTGGGATTAACGTTAGACATGGTGGTGAGTTTGGTTGTGTTTATTTTCGGTTTTTGCAGAGGATGGCTTTGGTTTGCTCGAGAGCATGTTCCGAGGATGTTGGAGAATGGTCGTTAATGGAAGATAGATATTTGGATGCTTATTTTTTTTTTACAAATTCTTTTTTAACGATACCTCTTTTTTATTTTTATTTTTCCCGCTTCTCTTTCTCTCTCTTTTTTTTTTTTTTTTTTTGGGTTTTAACTTTTCTCCTTTATGGTGATAAACAACTTTGGCTTCTCTAGTTTCTTGAGATTTAATTGATGAACTTTTTATTCGTACAAGAAATCGGACATGAATCGATTGATTATGGAGTCGGGTAGATTGGATAATCCATTATGGTTGGATGGATCCCTCGTCGAATTTTGTCGAGAAACTCATCCTATCGGTCGTTTGGGTTTTTTTTTTTTTTAGCGAGTCTTGAGTTTTTAGCTTTCTATGTTGAATAATTCGAGTTCTGTACGAGGATTAGAGCCGCCTGTTGGGTGCCAGTAGCCAAGAACATGGAGGAATTATTTCGACCATTTTCATTCATGTTGGAAAGAGGCACGGCTCTATGGTACGATGGATTCGAGTATTCTTCAGTCTTTTTCTTTGGGGCCGAAGGGTTTGGGCATCTATCTATCTGTCTTCAAGCATAGGATGGGATGCCGGAGTTGGTGTCTGCCGGTCTGAGAAAGAAATGGTGCCAAGTTGCCAACCACCAGACTACTAGCTTCCATTATTGGACGACCAAGGCGAGGTAAAATCATCAATCTTTTTGATACTGCTGCTCGCAAATGAACGGAGCAAAAATATTTGATGTTGAATTACCCCCCGGCCCCTTTTTTTCCTTCGATTTTGTTTTCTCGTGGATGGTCTCCTTTCGTTAGTCTAGAATACGAGCTTTGGCTGGGTTTCGATTTTGGAGCAGCATCGGAGGTGCTTTGGATAAATCTCTGTAACGTTACAATTAATAATTTATTAGTATTTTTTTTTTCCGGAGAAGCTCTGATTTTGTCTAATGGGGCGGAAATGGTTCGATTCGGCAGAGCCTCCTTAGTCGTCAGTGGGCTTGTAAATTGGCCATGGTGGCGGTCTACAACGGTGACAGCCAAGATTTATGCTGCACTAGAAATAAATAAAGAGATGATGATGTATAGAAGAAAGAGGAGGGGCCACCACCCGGACGGCTCTTCCGCTTTTGACCGGAGTTTTCTGTGGTTTGAGTCACTTGAGTACGAGTTTTAATAGTGCATGAGATTAAGTGGCTATTGACCAGGATGAATAATTACGTAATTTGTCGAGAAGGGATTTTTTTTTTTTTTTTTTTTTTGGATTTTGAGGGAGTAATTTCGATTTGTACTGTGGAGGATGATTTCTACAGAGGTCAGGTGAGGTAACTTGCAGATAATAAAATCCGTGGATGACACAAAGCAAGCAGCAGCCCCCAAATTGAATGGTGGCTAAAGTTGCGGTCTTTGGTTCTTGTTCTTGAATGCTGAACTGTACATCTGACGAATGGCCAGTTGTTATGTAGATTTGGCCAGGACTCAGAAATATAGTAGGGGATTCTGTCTCTTTGCTTAATCCATCCTTGCATTTTATTATTAATTTTTTGGAAAAAAATTTTTTTTTTTTTTGTCGCAGAGGATGATAGTAGTAATATCTGATGACTCTGGCTTTTCATAATTGAGCCGGGACTGGGCGAAACTGCTTCTTCTTCCGTGGCTTGTCCTTTGTCAGTGCTGGACTAAATTCCTCTTGGTTGCAGAGAGAAATGACTGAGCAAAAGAACTGATTCTGGGCTGAAGCCTCTAAAAGGAGTACGAGAAGAAAGGTAAGCCGTAGAACGAAGCCGTACTTGGTAGATGTATTCCGGGATGCGGTGGTTACAGATAGATCGGCAGTAAAAGGATTTTGGAGGGTTGTACTGATTTTTATTTTTTATTTTTTTGGGAATTTTCGACTGCTTTTGAACGGGAGATTTGTGCAGCAGCCTTCAGACTAATGCAGAAAGCAGATGTTGTGGGATAATTTAAGTGTTCCATTTTCTTCTACTAATGGGTGGCTGGCTTAGTAGCAACGTGGTACTCCTACTTAGTAGTACTGTACTGCAAGGTCGTAGTAAAAGTTTCCGGAATACCCAGTTGCAGTTATGGTGAGGAAGTGAGGCCTGCCTGAGGCTGAGGCTGAGGGGTGAGAGACACAACACAACAACCAAGCAGCCTGGCACTAAGAAAGATTACTGTGAAGAAAGAATCGACGGGTTGAATTTATTATGCTTTGCATCCCTGAGGAGGTAACAACTAGTATAGACATTAGACAGAGACTCTTTAAACAGAACTATAGAGGGGAGGCTCTTTAAACATGAAGGAGAGAGGAGGAAGGGGCAATGGTGAGTAATGAGAGAGGAGGCGAGGGGGGCGGTGGCCGCGATCGCGATTGTGGTGGGTAGAATAAGAAAGAGGTGGTAGGATTTTTTTTTTTTTTTTTTTTTTGTTAAGTGTACTCGTGAGATATTTGGAGTGTTTTTGGGGTGTGTTGTTGTAGCATTTAGGTGAAAATTTGTATTTAGAGAAAAGTCTAAATCCAAACAGACCCCTTATTATTTATTTGGATAATGGATTATTTGAGATAATTTTTTGAAAAAAATATTATACTGCTTTTTTAATGTAATTTATATGAGATAAGAAAGTGATTGAAAAATATATTAATGATGTAAGCAAATAAATTTATGTTACTAATTCACTGTTTAAACATACTCATTCATGACTGTAGACTGGTTCTTGGTAGAAGAATTATTATGTAGTCAATCTTGCATTTTAATGGTTTATTTTTGAATATGAATGGTACCGTTAACTTAAAATTTTTTTAAAAAATGAAAAAATTTAGATAAGAAAAAGATTAACTAGAAATTTTTAGGGAGAGTGATAGGTTGGATAGTATAAGGGGAAGGAATGTAATTGATAGGTTTGAGGTGCTAAGAGGAAGGAAGAGTGATAGGGCTTAAGTTCGAGTCTTTGCACCTAAAAAAAAAAAGAGAGAGAGAGAAACTTAAAGTTTGAGGTGCTAACATCTTTTTTGAACAAGTAAATGTAGTGCCATGTCTAGGGGGCTAAATATTTTGGAAAGTGATAGTATTCACATACCCAACTTTGATATCCACACACATTTACCATGGTAATTTTTTGTTGTCTCTTAAGCCAATTTAAGATAGTTACATTTTTCCGTATATGTTTTGTAATGCAACTCCCAACGGAAATTCACTTTAGTTATCCGGGAACGAATCTTCCTTGGTGACTTAGAGACTCGTAAACCAACATCGGGCTTGAAAATTTGAACCTTGAGGTGGGATGCCAAATTGCCAATGCCATCGAGGAGGACAAAGAGGAGCAAAACATTTTAGAACTGAGGACATTAAGTTCCAACCCTTTTTTTTTTTTGCTTTGAGCACTGAGTATTCGAGACTAATTGGAATTCGACTTGTGGAGCACCTACAATAGTCTTAAATCAATTAGTACGGGTGCAAACGAGTCGAATCGAATTTTAATCTAATCGAGTCGAATCTCAATTTAATTTTACGAAACTCGAACTCAAGCTCGACGAGTTCAAATATCAAGCTCGAACTTAAAAAATAAAATAAAATAATTATTTTATTTTATTTTTAAAAATAAATAAAATAATAATTTTTCTTAATAAAATATTAAAAATATATAAGTAATTTTATTATTAAAATAAAAAATAAAAATATGCATATATATATATATATATATATATAAAATCGAGCTCGTGAGTTTACGAGTTTAATATTTTTAAATTCGAGATTGATTTGATTAATTTGAACTTAAATCGAGTTCGATATTGACCGAGATCGAGCCGAGTCGTACTCGACCCGACCCACTCGCGATCGGCTCACAAATGTATCGATTTGTTTGCAGCCCTATCAATGATGCAACCACGTCCAGACCAGTGACAAATGTTTTAGAGCCTTTGGCTCTCCTCTGTACCCAAAAGAAGGGGGGAAATTTTCCAATTTAAAAGAATCAAAATCAGTTCCACACCCCATTCAACCTACCGAAACCTCAAGGAAAAATTACTGGTGCATTTTTTTTTTTAATCAGAGAAACGTAAATAAGAATTCATAATCTCCTACACGACCAGACCACACAAAATAAAAATTCCGTAAAAAAGTAACCCAACCTCCTGCAGTCAAAAGAATCCAAGACTCAAACTTTTCCAGAGGGCGTAGCAGAAATACGGACACTCTTCCGAAAAGGCTTTCCAATAAGGAGGGAAAAGCTCGCACAGCTTTAAAAGAAGGACCGTTGATACATAAATAACTTTATTGATTTTTTATTCAACAAACTCTATATACAGCTTCAATAGGATATTTCACCTTCCGAAGAGATCACCTCAGTTTACAAACATTTTAGGATCCAACTGTTCCTGCTTCCCCATACATTATCTAACACCAGCTACTAAAATATTACAACGAATCTCCTCATAGCTTCATCAGGTCTCTAACTACTAAACTGCTACCTTTCTACACTTTTTTCTTAGTTTGTCATGTATTAACAGCTATTGCTTCTTGGAAGAATCTGTTTCTTCCGTTTTTGCAAATCTCCCACGGATCCTTGGCTGACTGTCTGCCAAAGCTTTCCTGCAAGCGTACTGGAGTACAAAAATCATGAGCGCACTCCACATTAATTATCTCTACAAGACATAGTGTGATGGAGGAAACTCAAATGTCAAACTTTTCAAAGACGGATTAGGATGAATTGAAAATGCCTAAACTAGGCCTCAAAACTGCGGATGACATCCAAGTTTTTTTTCCTCCCCCCTGACAAATACAATCCAAAAGAAGGCGTATAGCAGAAGACGCATCTGATTTGAACGCTTTGCAGCTGATGATACCCATCCAAGTCAATTGCTAGTAGTAGCACAGACATTAATTGGAATACAACAGTCAAATTTATTTGCAACTTACCTTTATTTTTCTCCCAAAGTTCCTCTTTGTCCTCTTATTCCTGTATCTAGAGAGCTTTTCCTGGCGATCTTCAGATGTGCAACTGGTAATGATTGGTGGTTGTTGTCCCGCTGGAGAATGGAATAGGTTTATGCTGCCATTACCAAGAGTCTGTCATAAAAACTCAGTATCAATGACCCAGCCCCATCCTGCTGAAAAGGCGAGAAACATCTAAACATTTCTCAGTTTGTAGACTACACCATGGAAGCAATGCATGCGTGGGGAGCAATCATAAGCAGAATTCAAGTGGAGTAGTTTCATTAGTGCCATTTCTAGGTGGACCGGATAATCTAGACAAGTACCATTTTAGCCAGCCATACCAGGTCCAACACACAAATTTGCTTCTAAATAGCACAGGTCTGGTGATTTCTTATACACATTTGTGTCAAAGATGAAGGGCAAAGAGTATGGCTGTGGTGGTCAAGGAATTAATGTAGGGTTAACAGCAGCCAAAATTTCAAAATGTAAATTACAGACCATATGTTGAACGAATCAGCCTCCAGGTACTATATGAGCAAAATAAAAAATGAGGCCATTGATGCAGTTACTGCTTGAGTAAAGCACCCTCACTTGGCCAGCAGGAATCAAATAACTATAAAACAGCAATAATAACAACGCAAGACTAATAGATGAAGGTCTTGAATCAGCCAGTCTTAAATAACCAATGGCAGGACAATTAAATTGCTATGCGTGCAAATTATGCTTCTAATGCCCTACTTGATTCATTACGTTAAGATTATGTTCCCATCCCATTTCGAAGTGTGGACGACCTTATTTACCTTCTTTGCCAAGAAGAACATCCTAGACATCCTCACTCACTCCAACTGGATTGAATATCGGGGAAATTTTGATATGATCAATACTGGAAGGAAGACACTATGGAAAAGAGTAATTAAACTTGACCTTTATGTCTCCTTCACTGTATGCTCTTCGCATACCATAGACAGCCCCCAGGTCCAATCCAGGAAAATCAAGGAAATTAGGCCTCATTGGAGCACCATGAATCCATTGCATTGAGCTTAGACACCCTGAACTAACACTTTTCTGGAATGATCCTTGAGAAAGAAAATCTCCGCCTGCAATCAACTTTTCTTCAGGAACTTTGACATCCAGAACTTCAGAGAATGTTGCTTCTGTAGCTTCTTTTGCTAAAATGTCCTTCTTGCACTCATAAAAAACCTCACTGAGAAGTTGTCCATTATCTATTGATGATTCAATATCCGACACCTTGAGGTCTTGAGAAGCAATAACATCTCCACCACAAGAGATCATTGAAATTGCAGCTGCCATTGGATCAAGGCCCATAACTGGCTCTTCAATTATGGGTTCTGGAGCCTTAAATAGATCGCCTTCTGCCCCAAGGTCATACTCTGAGATCGAGGATGACTGAATCAGGTTACCCTGCATCAGAATTCATAATCAGAAATTCAGGAGAGACATATGGGAAGCAAGAAGTACCAAGATCATTGGAGAAACCGTTTGTATCAACCCTGTGCTGGACAGGTATTTTGGAGATGTCGACTGCTCGATAGATAATACCATTTTTTGAAGGAAAAGCTATGGTGGCAACTACCAGCCAGCTTATGACCAAATATTGGTTACTAGACCTGTAAAACTAATTAATACAAAACTGCAGAGAATACGAGCGTCTATAACTCCTTGTTGCTGTCAGTTGCCTATTTAAAAGAGAACTGAGTTGATGTTATTATTCTCCTAGATCTTTCTCTCAACAAGCAAATGCCATGTAGTTGACTTCAACACCCTAAAATGAAAAAAGAATCTCAGCCTCCAAGCACTCAAAAGGTGTATGAAGTACAAAATCTTCCAACGCTCAGCAAGTAATAAGTTCAGTGTGACTTTTCCAAAGGAACAAAGATAAATAACTAAAGACACTGGAAAAATAATGAAAAGGGGTAGCTTTTAGCTTTTGCTTTTTCTCCAACTTTTGCTTCTTTTCGTTTATATAAAGTGCGGTTAAAAGTAAATCCTGAACAACAAGGAGGCATCAGAATAGTTGAAAATAGTTAAGAAAGAGAAGCCGACGGGGAGTGAAACAGTGGCCAATAAGGTCTTTTTAAGGGGAAGAAAAGGGAGAGGAGTATGGAGCACGGAACTTCTGATTGTGATACATTGCATTCCTTTTCTTCCATATTTACAGATCCAGCACACAAAAGAGGACTTAAACTCTTTCTATATATGTACTTTCTATTACTCCACCACCGTTTCTAAAAGAATACAAAATAAGCAATTCTTTCGAACTGAAAGAATCCAATTTTTAAGCCTTTCTTCAACGAGTTCAAGCATCCTATCAACTTACTTGGTCACTCACAAGTCCCAGATGATACAATTGGACATTTTAATCGACTGACAGGCAAAAACTGTGTTAACCAAGATTGGGTTTTTGCACACCTCGTCCCCTCCCCCCCACACCCCCCCCCAACCCAACCCAAAATACCCCCAAATTTTGCGCCAGGTAAACGATGTCGCGAAAGTAACTAAAACAAAATTTTGCACCGAATAAACAGAATATTGTGAAAATAACTAAAAACCATTGTTTAAATTGCCAAAAAAAAAACCCAGAAAGAGCTTAATTTTACCTCATTTACATAAATAAGAAGCCATGGATAAAGGGGCTAGAAAGGCAAGCGGTATAGAGCCCCATTTCAACCCAGAACCAAAGTTTAATAAGCAAGAAAAAATGTAAATTCAGTAAACCAAGAAGCCAAGAAAAGGGCAGAAATGGATACCGCTAAAACATTGGGTTTCTGAGCAAAATAGAAGTCTGGAAGCTGCTGAACTTCTTGAGGGTAGCTCTGACAGTAAGGGAACATCATCCCAGTCTCTGCGTACATTTGTTTGCTTTCCCACCTCTTTGTAGATTGTTGAGAAAAATTAGTAGTCTGCTATCACAACTTTTGTGTCTCCCTGTCCGATATGCATAATTTTGATAGAGGAGAGCACTAATGGGGGAAGAGGCCCTTCTTATAGATGTCAAACGAGCAAGAGTAAAAAACAGAGCAGTGCAAAGGAGAGCAGCTGCTGTAGAGAGAGACAGCCGTAATGAAGACAGAGAAAGTGAGGGCCTGAAAAAGAATCTCCTTTTGGTTGGTTCTTGGGGTCTTCATTAGGTGAGAGAATTTAATATATCAAATTTAATCAGGTACTTCGCATATGGCTCCACCCTCCATCCCTTTATTTTCTTTTCTTCTTATTTTCTTCTTATGTTCTAGGGGAGGGATGGGCCAAGTGACAGGGGGAAAGGGGGCGTAAGTGAGGATAGCGAACTATATTCAGACCTCTCACTTCAAAAATGTCTAATATTTTGGGATGATGCTAAGTAGGGATTATCCTTCTTATATACTTAGAACTCCTATAGGTTGTATTTTTTGAAGAGCTTTTTTTTTAGTCATTAACGCTATAATACATTTTTTAGATGCATATGTAAAATTAAGAAAAAAAGAAAGTAGTTAAAATATGTATTATGAGAATATTCTCAAGAAATTCAAAAAAAAATTGTAGAAAAGAAGCAATTCAAACAAAGCCCTAAATTTGGTTTTGTACATTATCTACATGTAGCACGTAATAGAAATGGGATGCTCCTAAATTCACATGTTATAGGTCCTAGTGAAAATTGTAGCATGATTGATGCAACTATCAGGAGGCATAACGAGGGCGTGTTTGATAAAATTGAACCTTATCACTTATTGTTTTGAGTAAGTTTTGTCTAAATAATTTAGAGTCACTTAATTAATGAAAATATTATACTTTTGTTTATCAAACACGTCTGAAAAATATTAAAGTCTAAATCTATTAAATTTAAGTACTAACTTGAGTTGTCAAATAGGGATTAGTTTGAATGTGTATGAATTTAAACCGAACCAAAACAAAAAGATTCCCTTTTATTTGAATATATCGAATAAAGGATACCTATTTCGAAAAATGAGGGCATACATTACATGCCCTCCAATATAGTTCAACACCTTAATTTTTAAACACAGCAATGACTTGGATCATTAGCATTGATGAACTTGCTGCCATTAGTACTTAAATGTGTACGGTATGTAGATTTCATAAGGCTTAGGATGCATTCAACAGTTTATGAAATATTATTATCGGATGGCTCCTAAGGTACATTTCGTTTCCTTAGTGATGTAATATGATCTTGATGTAATAATATCGGATGACAGAGTAGCATGAAAAGGTTTTGCTTAAATTAAGGGCTAGAAGGTTGTCAAGATCATTTAAATTGAAAAAACAAAAAGTTAGAAACTTGTCAAGGTCATTGTGGTGTGTCAATCTAACCCGACCCGAGGGATTAAATTAAAAAATTGATAAAATAATCTGACACTTGACCTAATTGAGGAGATTAATGGGGGTGTGGTCTGTGGTTTCCTCAAGTAAACAAGGAGGATGGAATGGACTTTTAAGTAAATGTGACCAAACTTCACAAATGAGCCCTACAACCATTTGTCATTATTAGAACTTTGTCTTTGTATTCGATTCTATATAAGAATGAAAAATAGATGAAAAGATGGGGCACTGTTGCAAAAGCTAGAGGGACATCAACATCGGTTTACTATATGCAGCGACCCCATCACTCCTATCATGCTCAATATTATAGTATGTGTTGGGATTTTGCATTAATTTTCTAGGGGTTAATGTACATGCACAGATTAATGCACCAAACTAAGGTGTCATACGTGCATTATTATTTCTTTGTGATTGTTTTTTCCTTTAAGAGGCTTGTCTCAGTCATGTGCAAGTGCAAACTTTGATATTTGTTGGTCCATCAATACAGATCTCACACTAACAACAGAGAAAAGGTTGAATAAATTTTTTACGACAAAGCGATTGAACCAACTTGTACGGACAAATATATTTCTGACATTGAACCGCGGCTTCTCAAGGGAAAGAAGCCGCACACCTCTGTGGATGCGGAAGCAAACCACCGTAATCTGTTCAGCCGGGGCTCTAAAGCCCAGCACAACATGAAGTTTCAACTTAATTCTTGCAATGAACATCGAACTACAAATGAATCAAATTATGCGAAGTAACCCGACCGAAACTAAATACAACCCTGAGGAGTTCAGGTTCATAATCACACGTATAAACTGTTAAATAAGAATTGGTCCAGGTGAATTTACGCCCAAGCCAGCTATCTTCTTCATCAACCAAGAGTTTGTTAGGGTTACTCTTCACAACAAATTTCGTGTAACTACGCATAAAAAACAGAGTGGTCAGCAGTTTTAACCAAGCATTAATTACATTACATATACTACTATAATATAAGAGCGTGGCGGTGGCGGTGGCGGTGGCGGGGGAAGTAGCTAGCTACCCTGTACATATGATGAACTGAGTTCGCTGTATTTTTGCGTCAGTCAAATAACCAATCAATCAAGCTCCCGCTGTCGCCCAAGAAAAGAGAAAAAAATAGGAAATAAGGAAACAACTCGAACACCCAAAAAAAATCAAAAAAATGTTACTGAGGAGTTACGTCATGGAGGATGCAATCATTGCACAGCACTCATTTATTATTCTTAAAAGTGAAAAGAAAAAGAAAAAAGAAATTCAAAGAATAAAATTATACAGTTTTATATTATTATTATTACTCCATCTGTCCCATTTTGATAGTTCTAATTTTTTTTTCACCCAGTTTAAGAAAAAAGTAGTTAACTTTATTGAAAAAACAATTTTCCTAAAATACCCTTATGTTAAATAAAGTTGGCTTTTCATATATCAATATATATGTTTTGAAAAATCTAAATGTATTAAATGGGGTAGGTTATATTCAATACTAACAATCTATATTAAATAAGATAGTTTATAGTAATAATAACTTACATTAAATAAGGGTATTTTAGAGAAATTAAAAGACAACTACATTTTTCAATTGAAAAGTGAACTGCAATTTGAAACGGGCGAAAAAGGAAAATAACACACTGTCAAAGTGAGACGGAGGGAGTATTACCTGTGAAATTAAGACAGGGATAGAGATGCTGTGCTCCAGCTGGATGAAAACATGTTCATGCTCAAACGTGTAGAATCCTTGCGTAGTAGCATTTGCATTTTACAGTTTTACACACCACGTACCATGAAAAGAAGGAAGAAAATGCACGTACCTTGAAAATGTGAATGGTTCAAAGTTTAGCAGTAGCATGGTGCTTGCTTGCTGCCTGCATCAACCACACTTTTGTCGTTTTCCGAGCATAAAAAAGAGCCCCATGCACTCCTATTCACTCTCTATTTGTTGGTTTTAACTTTTAATTAAAGAAAGCACTCTAACACAGAGCAAAACACAGAATTTGCAGGCAACATGCGAATAATAAAAAAGTGTCAAATTTCTCCTCCATGCCAAAAAGAAAGAAGTGAAAAAACACAATTAATATCCTTAAATAGTAAAAACCCACCGAGGGATTCCAGATACGGAAGTAGAAGACAGTAGTATGACGAAATCAGAGTGTGAAGAATGAATGAATGGTGAAGAATATGGAGACTGGCGGAGGGGGCATCGGGATCGGCTGTAAAGTGCGGGGAAAAGGCGGAAGGAATTTCAAACATGATTAAAAGCTCCTCCAATAGACAAGAAGAGACTTGAAGGGTGGAGTATATGCCCACTTTTGGTCTACGAAATAAATGTCGGGAGCTAAAAATGTGCACTTTGGAATGGCTCCACGACGGGAGATGGGTATTTTTACAAACCTTAAATTCCCACATTAGGAAAAAAAAAAAAACGAAATAAGTACTTTTCAGCGTTACAACCAGCTTCAGATCTACCTACTCATCATCTGTAGATGAACACTTTATACGGTTCGTCGTGTCGAAATTTCCTTGTGTCCTATCTACAGCATTTGGCACCCAACTCCACTAAGCAGCCGAACAAGTGCAGGAAAAACATACTACTACTATAGCACTATCGAACTGGCTACGTGCATGCGTGATACGAGATTTGCCATCCCATATTTGTCAATTACAATTATATGCCTCTTAAGTTAAAGCGGAATGCTCCTTGAGGTTGGCTCGAATGATTTCGGGACAGTCTAGTTAGATTTCGAGATCGTGTGTTCGAATCACCTCTTTATCGCTCATTTATTTTTGAAGGGAGGGCAGAATGTACGGGCATCAAAAGATTAATCTAATAAAATTGGGATACTCTCCGACTTATGAGCCACAGCTCAAAATGTAGGTGATCTCGTTGATATTTTAGGAAAGGAAAATCTTAAAGAAAAATATATGACATATATATATATAATCTAAATTACGGTTCAACTTCTGATTTTCAAATGTTCGTATATTTGTGTTTAAATAAAATAAATACTACATAGATTATACTATGCATGCAACCCCACTTTTGGAATGCAATCAGTGTGTGTATATATATGTATAGATTATATGTATATATAGACACACAAAAGGGCGCGTTCGAACTTGTGATGATGGAAGTCTAGTTGTATATGTACTAATTACTACATACTTTTCGGTTCGAGAAGGGAAGGGTCAAACATCTCCGAGCAACAGTAACAGATGAGGTCCATTATTGCTTCTTGATCGATCATTGCCCATTTGATCAGGTCTATATATGTTGCAGTTGAACAGCTTCATCAAGTAGAGATTGGGGGGGGGCCGTGCGTATAGTGACGCAGATTGCAGGGCATGGGTAAAGCAGGATTGCAGATTTGAAAGAGACGGCGTCTTTTTTTGGCCAGCAGATAGAAAAAGAAAAAGAAAAGGGAAAACAGCTGGAGAGGATTGTAGTATAGTGGACTGTTGTCGTTCTCAACGGAAGAGTAAATGGTTATTGGAGTTTGATTGGAATTATTATGGGACCTGGAAATGTTGTCTTTGTATGGACCCGAAATAGATTGATCTTTTTGTTCTTTGTGAGAGCAAAAGCAAAAGTAATAAAGATAAAAGAGGAGGAGAGGGTACAACAGCACAAAGCGCGGCATCAGTTATACTAACTTGAAGCTGACAAATGCGTGAGAGCGACTGCTTTATTCGGGACAACAAGGGCGCGTGCTTGACAGTTGACAGCCCCCCTTTACGGCCTGGCTGAATCGTGCAATTTGATTTTTGTTTTGTATTACTGCACAATTTGCATCACATTATTAATAAGTATTTGTTTGGATAGAGTAAATAATTATTGTAGCATTTTTTTATAATATGATGAATGTGAGATAAAAATAATGCTGCCGATGTTTTCTACGGCAGTAGTAGGCGATGAAGTTGACCAGTTCTGATTCTTTGTACTGTGAAAAAATCATGAGTAAAACCTCCTATTAATTGAACTTTGTCTTTCTAAATTCGGTTTTGGAGGACTAAATTTCATGAGATTTTTTGAAAGTAAACTTGCCTTTGGAAGTTTAATTTGGGACTAACAAACCTTGCTAATCAAGTGTCTCAAAATTGTTAGGTGGTTTTTGACTTTTAGGAAAATCAATAAATTAATGTTCTTGACTCTTCAGAGAAAGAAAGGCCCGTGGAAGTCCCAATTAAATTCCAGTTAGATGCATATTTTGAATGAGTATTACCGAGTATATTTCAAATTAGACACAATTCCATCATATTTTACATACCCATTCCTTGGGTCCATATTATATTTGGGTATGGATGCCCGTTGGCTCTTGAGACTTTTTGCCAACTCCAGTTATCAACAAATGAGGGAGGAGAGCCAAAACAAAACGAGGGGAAATTCTTTCCCAACACGATACTTAGAACCTTTTCTTCTTTTTTTTTGTTTTTTTTTTGGGGGGGGGGGGGGGGGGTTGGGTGTTGCGTGTGTGTCTGTGTGTGTGTGTGTAGGGTGTGTTGTTGTTCTAGCAAATAAAACCTATATATATATATATATATATATGTAAGTTTGGAATAAAGTGGAGGTGGAAGTGTGGAGCTTCTCATGTCATTGCGTGCAGTGCGCGTTCGATCGTGCTCCAACAGAAAAGCTACTCAACCAGGATGCTACTGGACATGTAGGGCCGCGCCACCACCGGGAGAGGGAGGAGGGCAAAGCGTCATGTGTCGTCCCCAACAACCCTCCTTAGCATCATCGTTTTATTCTAGAAGCTTGTACTGCTACCCAACTAATTCACACATCCTGCAATATTTTTAAAAGCATATTATTATTTATTGAGTGAATTGGAGTTTTAGAGGCTGAAATAAAAGTGCAAATTATCAAATTCCCATCATGATGAACGAATGGTTTTCGAGCGAGAAGAAAGATCATCGTCATCCTTCGGCCTCTTTTCAAAGCAAAGATCAATTGTTTGTATTTTTTATATTAAAAAAAAAACAAAAAGAATTGTTTGCGTGTTCAGTGAACAGCCTGAGACCTTTTCGCAATTTGCTCGCTTCGAATGCTTCCAGTACCGACATGTCGCTTTCAAGTTGATTTCAAAATTATCAAAATGCCCCTTCCTCTTTTGTCTTTTCTGCCTTGTCTTTTTCCTGCTGTGTAACGTCTGATCTGAATGAGCTGCGCGTACGCTGTACTGCCGCAATTGTTTGTACTGCCAACTTATATATTACATTAATTAATTAATTAATTAAAGGGCCATTTACAACAAAATTTCTTACGTCATCACTCTCATCCCACACCACTAAATCCCGCTTCAATTAATAAGATCCCAAAAATTTCTTACGGCTTTTGGAGTTACTGTGGGGAGTTAGGTTTATTTGCCAAAAATTCTTACTTTCGTAAGAAAATGTCAGAAAGAAAAAAAATTAATAAGATCCCAAAGTCATTGGTCCAGTGGTCATCCCAAGCCTTCTTAGATTTGGTGGTGCGGGAGGTCAAGGGTTCGAATCTTGCCTCCCACAAAATTTGTCACAATATGTGACGGTTTTCATTGATCAGTTTCGATGGAGTTTCTGCTCATATCGAATCCCCTGCTAGTTTAGATTTATAGGAATTCTATCGTGTCGACAAAAAAAAAAAAAAAAAATTAATAAGATCCCAAAAGCACATGGCTTTTTTATCCCTTTCTTTTTTCCCCCCCCCCGCGGGAAAAATCTAAGGTTCCCAAGGAAGGGCCCAAAAAAAAAAAAATTTAGGTTCAGAAAGAAGGAAAAGGTATGAATAAGTGGCATTGCCACGTAGGAGGTATTTGGCCACTTGGGCGCTGGTGTGGAGATGGAATCGGAATTATTTAGATTCTTTCCACAAGAGGAAAGGGAAAGCAAGAAATACATACACTGTCCCTAGACCATAGCCATGGGTGGTGGCACGTCGATTGCCCATTTTGCACCGTGGCTGCGTGTTTTTGTGAGTGTACAATTTGGATTTTACGTTCGACCTTTTTTTGTGCAAGGAAGGACCATGCCTGCCCACATGTCAGCTTGTTTTCGATTCATTGATGCCCAATTGGCCGCTATTATGATATCCCCTTGTGCCGTGCTTACTAATACTATGCATTTTAAATCTTACCAATGTTTTTAAATTAATTTTTACTACACTGATAATGTACACGCTGTCAGCGTTGAATGAATGATAAATATGTAAAATTTGAATCTAAAATTCAACTTTTACACATATATCATAAATTTAATGATGATAGTGTACGTAAAATTTACTCTTTTTTTTTTAATCTGTCTCGTCTCAGATAGGTTGCTATTTTCTCAGTATTAATAAAGCGGAACTGTATTTGCATCATCGCGTTCCTTTGACTCATCGTCTGCTTCCCTCAATCCAGAAGCGAGTCAATTTTGAAACGCAAGTGAAATTGATTGGTGCTACAGATTTCCGAAACTAAAATCGAACTCAACTTCAGTGAGTTTTGACTTCCGTTTGATAGAATGACTGCGGGAAATGTACGCGCTTTTTTATATATATATTTTTTGCGGGTTGCCATCAACGTTAAGCAGTAATAATATTAGTGAACTCTAGTATCCATAATTAATGCTGAGCACTGCTGCTAAATATGATTATACTGTTGAATTCATTTTCCCCGCATCAGAATTGATGTGCGAAAACAAGATGGGTAGGTGTATCACATGTTAGGTTCATCGTGTTAATGATAATTCCATGCACTCAATTACGAGTCGCTTTCCTCATATTTCTTTATTTTCATGAAGTTTTGGGTCGTTTTCTGAATTATTAATTGTTTGAGACTAGGAAAGTAACTTGTCTGTTTCAATTATTCAAGCCTAATGGGCCAGAAAGTGTCTCGCCGCAAGAATAAAACCAGCGGACAGCCACCGGAACTGGGAAGCCGTTCCGTCCTTTTGTTAACTTCGGGCGGTCAAACTGAAACAACTCAACTGAAGGAGACAGTACAATTGGTCCAGTTGCTACGTGTTGTGCATTTACGATTGAATTGTGGTTGTCTTCAATTACTATTGAGTTGATGCACAAGGACAAAATTACGTATAGCAAACAAATGCAAGTATGCATTATTGTACCCACGTACAATGTACAACAAATCAATGCATAATCGTACGAAAATTCCAATTGTGTTTATACCTTTCTCCATTACCATCATTGATGAAGTAATTTTTTCTATCTATTTCTTTTTGTTTTCAGATTTGCCGTAAAATATGCGTGTGGTTAATAGGATGACACGTGGCAACAATGAAAAGAATCGATTGAGGTGACCTGGGTCGTCTTCCTCGTCGAGAAGCGTCCCGGGGACCCCTGCTGATGCACGACTCGAGAAGTTCACCGCCGCACGCACATTCTGAAGTGCTATCGTAGTTTTATGGGAAAAAAAAAATGTACATTCCCTTTCAACCATCAGCGAGTGGGATATCGGACAATGTTGGTTGTCCGCTACTCCGTTGCCTTTTCGTTGAAAGGAGCATGTGAGGGTGACACAGGTGGCCTTCACCTCTCCTATTTCCCTGTTTCCCGCCCACCGGATGGGAGTTGTGGTAACATCATCGGGTCACGGACTGCTTGAAGTGAAACATGGCTTGTCCTGGCTTGCTTCTTGCTTCTTTACAGATTTCTACCTCCACTCCACTCCAAGAATAGACGCACAATTCCCTTTTCAATTTTTCAGCTTAATACTTCTACAATGGTTCTCCTCAAAATGTCGTTGGCTTTCCTCAAACCAAAAAAAAAGAAAAGAAAGAGATCCTGTTGCCTTTGTACCCACTACCCAATCACCAATATTACTCCGCTTTTTTAAGTTAATACAATACTAGCTGATTCAAAGGTTGCAGTCAACTCCGGGCGGACTTCTCTCATGATACCAGTTCCGTACAACCCCACGGTCAGAAATCCACAGCTTAAATGGAATGCGGCAGGGAGTCCCTTCAAGAGGTGACTCGAATTACCCATTCACAGTGCATCATGTGTCTCAGTGATTCACGAACTTCCGCATACATCCATCAGACAAAACACATCAACATAGCTTGCCGTACTACATAAAATTAATGTACTTAAAAAGGCACTGTGTTACATTTTAGTTGACAATGAAATTGAACAGCCATGTCAAGGACACAATACATCCAGGTGTCAGCCCAAACCATAGCTACACGCAGCCCACAAAAGAGAAGCATCATATAACTGCTTTTACCACCAAAAATATTTGCAAAAGGGGGTTCAGGCTTACAAACTTATGATATCTTTGCTCTAGAGAAGTCCATTTCTGGATGCTGCACAGATGCAAATACATACTGATGTCAGTAAAACAATAATTTCACTAAAGTTACCAGACATGCAAAGTTCTAAGTATTTTACCTCAGCCATAAATTTCTTCAGTATCTCCTGTTTCTGCATCTCATCACTTGTAGGAAGGCCCATGGACTTCTGTCTTTGGTCAAACTGTGCCATACAAAATAAGTAATTACGATAATCAGTAACTGGACAAATCCTGGAGTGAAAAAGGAAGAAGGGGGGGGGGGAGATTATCAGATAAAGGCTCCCCAGAAGAGATAGAGTAGCCAGGAATGAGTGCCGCTAGATCAGGCGTTGCATGGCAACCATCCATCTCATGATAGCACTCCCAACTGGTCCACATTTACTCCACTAATCTGATTCAATCAAGAGGTCTGCAGCCCATGCAGCACAGTCACTTGTATACATCCCCTTGCATCGCTTTGTCTGCCTAAGTTCTAGAGTCTTACTTTTTCTCCAATTTCCAAAGTCAATTATAGATAATATACACATGTTTTGCTTCCCTAAACTGAATGTAAAATCAGACCCAGATATTTCTTGCAGTAGTGTTAAGGAGAAAATAAGTTTAATTTCATGAACAGCTTAGGCCAAGTTACAAGGTTTCAGATCCTATCTGGGTGTCATTTTCAACTATGAATCAGAAAATTTTTCAGGTACACAAACTTAACAGCCTAGAATCAGCAGCAGATTTTTGTCTAAACACACATTCTGTCGTTGATACGCATAGCTTATAATGGGATAACAACAAATATATCAGATTGTCAAAAACCAACCATCATCTTCTCCACAGTTGATCGTGTTTCTGGGTCCAAGTCTGATAATTTGCTATTCTCAGGCTCCACTTTCTGAGTATCAACTTCAGGGCTCCCTTTCACCAGACACTTCCACCACTCCATCTGGTTCTGTTTGCTTAGGCATATAGAGACAAATCTCTGATCCTCTGCAAAAAGTCAAATTAACATGTAGTTAATGCATGAAACTCATTTAACCTAATAGATGAAGACAATTTCTGTTTGCATCATAGAACAATTTCTGTTTGAAGACAATTTCTATTCATAAGATACTGATACCCACTACGAACAGCAAAGATTATAGATTGATAGACACACATGATAACCACACATAAACTTACCTAAGCTCCAAATGGAATCGTCGACCCTGATTGGCTGATAAAGTTCACCCTGCAAAGATCAGTAGAGGTAGCCCAATACTTTTAAAAGGTGCTTGGCATTAAGGTGGAACATTCCAAGTTTAACGTAAAAGGAGCAAAAATAAACCTTTTTGTAACCAAAATATACGTACATCAATTATGGGAGGCTGACCCTTCAGCCCAAATTTAAGATGGTTCTTCTTTATCTCACATGCAATGAACCTTGATTTTGTTCCTGGAGGGACAGGAATATTTACATTGACCTCCTGGAGTGTCTGGGTCCAAGAATAATTATCCAGATCAAGGCCATTGCCTTTGTTGGGAGCTGCTTTTTTTTGGGGTGGGGGGAAAAAAAGTGGTCAACAATAACGCATAATAACTGTGGATGATCCTGATAATAAGTATGTTACAATCACAAGCCAACAACTACAGGCCCATAACAGTGTGAACAGTCTAAAGACAACTAGTAGCCCTTTACCAAACATACAGCAGAACTTGACTGGAAAAACCAGAAAATGCACACATTTCCCAATAAAAGGCTGAACAGAGGGGTAAGAAGTCTTGGATTATGTGAGTCCTACACCTCACTACTAAAAAGAGAAAGAACTGTTCGATTCCACAGACAGGATAAAATAATATAACACACAACAATAGAACAGGCCAGAACCTAATAAGATGGTTTACTTGACCCTGTGAATTATGACTCCAATGAGAACATTTTAACATTAACGATTGATTCATGTATGATATTAGCAAGCTCAAGTACAAGCTCAAATCAATGTAAATGTAGGTTGAGCTAAATTTAAGATTGGAACCGCATGCAGTTTTATTCAAACCGAAAACTCGTGACTCAGGGTTAAACAATTTCCCATTTGACATATTCTTGAGGCAAAAGGAATTTGGTAAATTACAAGTCATAAAACTATAAATTACAGGCAAAAGATAATAGGTGAAATGAGTTAACAGGCAAAAACTTATATCGCATCAAACTCAAATTCAGGCCTAGTCACAATACAACTTGGTTTGGTTCGTTTCTAAATAAGGACTTGATCCGAACATAATCAATCAGTAAACTTCTCTTAAGAAAGTTTATACAGCTTAAGTAGGTTAGGCAACTGTCTGACGTATGCTGGGTACATACTTTCTTTTCCTGATCAATGAAAATATGACTTTTGCTTTTGAAAAAGAAAAAAGAAGCAGTTAACTTGCCAAAATAGTATTTCACAAGTTTCAGTGAATGAAAATCAACAAGCAAAAAAACCATGCAGTTGTTGTAAATTATGACTTATTTTTTCTCTATGGCTAATACAAAGACAAACGACAAAGCAGTTCTAAAAAAAAAAAAAAAAAAAAAAAATGCAACTAGGTGTTACACTTAAATAGTGCTAAAATTTTACACGAGAAGGACAACACTCACAGCATTCATTTTCTCATCCAAATTCAAACAATAGTCCCTAACACAAACAGCGCAACTAGTTGTAACACTAAAATGCTGAATTTTACACCAAAACAGCAAACATTAACAGTAATCAGTTTTCGTTTCCACATTCAAGCTCCACTACCCCCACAAACACCTAAATGCACGACAGGGAAACGTTAAGAAAACCAAGCAAAGGCTGCATCAAACTTTATATACAATATTAACAAGCAACCAAAATTACACAGAAGGAATAGCACTTTAGACCAATCAGTTTATCGAGAGATCTCAACTGGAGAGATGATGACCCCCAAAAAAAAAAAAAAAAAAGAAATACCTCGAGCTCCCTTGTCATCATCTTTTGCGTCCTCCTTGGCCTCGCTAATCATCTGACTCTCCACTTCCACGTCCTTGACTTCTTCCTTAACCACCGCCTGAGGCATGTCTTCCTTGATTTTCTTTTCAGCATTACCATTAACTGGAGCCGCCTTTTCTTTCCTCTTCCTCTCCTCGGCCTCCACCTTATCCTTCACCTGACGCACCACCGCGTTCACATCTTTCACCAAAGAATCGCTCTTGAAAAGATCGGACTCCTTCGCCAAGAACTCCAACGCCGCCTCCAGAAACCCCAACGGATTTGACGGATCAAGAACGGCGTTAAAAGGCTTTACCGATGATGAAGAAGATATCGGCTTCTGTTGATCTTCTTCTTCGTAATCGGAGAGTATCGCCATTTGATCGATTGAATATTTGTTGAAGCTGATGTTAGGGTTTATGAGATTTCGGTGGGTTTTGGATTTTAAGCGGAGAATGACTTGGCTCAGCTGAAGAGTTAAAGAAAACGCTCTCTACAGTCCACCCATTCGAGAATTCCAGAACACCTTTATTTGTAAAAACGTCCTCGAGAAGTTTCAGATTTAAAGACGTGCCCTCCACTCCATTTGCGGCTTTCCTATATGACTTTTGTTGTATATAAAAAAAAAAAAAAACTGACTGTAAATAGTACCCAACAACAGCGGTATTAATTGGACCTGCTTTATGCAGTTATAACATTTGAACTAGGTCTGCAAACGAGTCGAACCGAGTCGAGTTTTGAGCTAATCGAGTCGAGTCTCGACTGAATTTTACCAAGCTCGACCTCGACGAGCCGGCAATTTTCAAGCCCGAGCTCGACTCGAATCAAGTCGAGCCGAGCTCGAGCTCGAAAAAAATAAAAAATAAATATTTTTTAAAAAAAAAATAAATAAAATAATTTTTTTTCTTTATAAATAATAAAATATTAAGAATATATACGTAATTTTACTATGAAAATAAAAAATAAAAAAAATATATAATATACGTAATTTTATTATTAAATAAAAATAAAATATATATATATATATATACACACTCAACCTAACGAGCTTAATATTCTGAGCTCGAGTTTGACTCGAACCGGCTCGAACTCGACTCGAACTCGATATTAATCGAGCTCGACTCGAACTTGACTCGAGCAGCGAGCGGCTCGATTTCTTTTGCAGCCCTAATTTGAACCTTCCCTTTTTCGAACCAAAAACAAGAAAAGAAAAGGCAATTGTCTTATTACGTTGACTTCTAAATAAAATTTTCAATTCTAATGGCAAACGGGGTTGTTTGGATGAGTGGTTATCTGAAAAAAAAAAAAAGATTTTATATTATAGATATATTTTCTATTCACTTTTTTACATCAGAGAAATCAAATCATTCAAAAATTAAAATATTATTATAAATCATTTCTGAATAATTCATTTACCTTATTTTTTATTTATATTAATACTACGTGGTGCCAATTAATGCAGCATTTCATACCTTCTTTGTATCTTTAGACGAAATATTTTTACTGCACTTAGCTTTTTAATACCAAAAAAAAAAACTTTATCCATATCAAATGAGTTGGTATCAAGCAACATTTTTTTTCCTTTCCAGTATCACCTAACCTATTTCACCCCGACATCAAGAAAATTAAATTAATTTTAAATAGTAACTGCTTTTTATTTTAAGTATAGGTAAAATGTTTGCCTATTTCTTCTAGACCTATATAGTTTACTTTTCCAATTTATTTGATAAACTAAAAGAAACTTGCTACGTTGTCAATGTGAGCCTTAGCTGATATTGACCGGCTAACAATTTATTTTAAAAACTTATCTATTTCTCTTATATTGTTCAAACTAATACAATTACCCATAGTTTAGATTCCTTTTTTACAACTTAAATGCATAGTCACGTTTACGAATAATTTAACTTTAATTAACCTCTTTGGATTCCTATTGTTCAAAAAACTAAAAGAAATAGACAAAATGAATGTTCAGTGTACACTAATTAACAAATAAAATTTATGAAAGAGAAGTTTTTGATTATTTACATTTATAATTTAAAAAAAATACTTTGTAAGATAGGAAATATATATATATATATTTTTGGAATACGTTACTTTTTGGAAAGTCCAAAATAATGTTCCTTCATAGGTCTTAATAATGCATGCATCAATTTATAATATATTTAAAGGTATTATAAAATAAAAAACCAATCTAAAGTTTTCAATATAGAAGGCAGTATTGTAACTTTAAAATATTACGTGGATATATTAGCCATTTAATCCAGTTCACAAAATAAATACCAAATTCTGTGAAACTTATTTTGGAGTGCTGGAATCATGTCTATCGAAACAATTCACTGAACTTTTTAGTTTCTTTTTTAACACAAATGGAAGGATTCGAATCTTGAAACTCTTAGTTATACTTTAACCCTTATAATATTCGACCCATTCTTTCCTACCAAACCTTATCGTGGCTATCGAGGAATAATAGGTAATTCATTCGGCTCCCAAACTTGGTCTTTGATAATAAAGTCACCGTAATCTCGTAATGTTTTGTAGCAGGACACCATTATTGGTTGCATTACATATCATAACAGATCTCAGCATCAGTTTTGAAATTGAACCAGTTTGATAGTAGATATGAGGGAACAAACATACACAAATATCTATAGACCTATCTGAATTTATTTCATATTTGGGTCTATTTCGGCAGATCTCATCATCTTTATTGGACCTTACAACTGTTGATTAGTAGATCTGACGATTGCAACATGCACAGAGTAGGCTGCAGCTATTTATTCTACGATGGAATGATTTTAAAATTTATGGTACTTTTTAGATCTGTTCTTAATTTCCCAGGTCTTATGTATTTGTTAAATTACAGATCTACAGTTTTAGTGCATGTGTTATCGGTCATTAGAACAGCAATGTATATCAATTGTTCTGGACGATTTCCAGTAATCCGTTAATGAAATATGTTTTATTATAAAAAAATATAATCGTATATTCTTATTAATAATCACATCTTTATTCTTAAAATCAGAAAATAAATTGTAGAGGTTTTGAGGGCCGCCATTTAGCTTCCAGGTACTAACTTCGAATCCTCACATCTCAATATGTGTAGATAATTGCGTATATTTTTAAAACAAGTTTCTTTTTTCCAATTGTCCGTCCCAATTTTATGATACTACAATGTATACACCAATACAATAACTGTACACACAATGATAATAACACTCTAAATTTTGATATTTTTTTAAAAACCATGTCCTATGATCAATTTCATTCATCCAATTTTAAATTAAATTAATTCTTACCATTAATTGCAGCCTAGAATCCAAACTTCGATTATAGGATCCAGCAGTAAAGAAAAGAAATAAGAAAAGAAGAGGATAGATCCATCATGGACGGAGGAGGAGTAGAAATATAAAAGAATGTACAACTTGGCCGATGGATGGATCTCAGAAAGGTCGCTTTCCGCTGCGCCTCTGCAAGTTTCCCAAACTGCAGACGCATTGACTTTTGATTTTATTTTATTTTTTATTGATAGACTTACACTACCCCTATGCAAAAGGAAGGGGGCCGGAAATGTCCATAAACAATTCGGTGAAAACTGTACTATTATCGGACCAAATGGATGTATTACATTGGACTTTGACTTTTTGTTTTTTTGTCAAACAAGATAAACATACATTACTTTATATTAAGGAGAGGGAGGACCTGAAGAGCTCTAAGGATAATTCGGAGGAAATTGAACCATTATCGATCTAACATGTGCGTAATCCAAACGGATGTCTACGCATCTGCTTAAATTTTAAAATAGAGTTAAGAAAATTTGACCTGTCAACTTACGTAAAAATTAAAACTATTTTGGTGCCAACTATTCGAATTCGAGAGTTGCTGGTTAGACGCATTGACTTTTGATCGTCCTCTTAAAATATAACGCCAACTTGTGCACCGCTGCGACATTCGTGTTGTTGTCTACCTTTCTTCTCCTTCCTGCTCTTCCCCGTGTCTAATTCCCTTCCGGCTTCCATGAAAATTTCTTGAAGCACCTATCGCTCATCAGTATCTCTCTTTCCCACACAAAACCTACCTACATTGGTTGTTTGTAGGTATTATATGCACCTCGGAAACGACTTTGCCAGCGTCAATCAACCAACTGTCAGCAGAGGCTTTCAGTTGACCTGTGGTAATTGGATTGATCTTCACATATTTTTTCTCAAGTTTTTAAAACTAATTAGGGTTTTGTTTCGTTTATCACTTTATCGAATGCTACGCCATCGATTATAATGTTACGTGGTACGTGCTTGTTACTATTTACTTTTGTATTTCTGCTACGATGTTTATTGATTTCTTAATTTAACTGCGGAAAGATGATTGTTATGAACTCATGATATGAGGAGCTTTGAAAACGGAAAAGGGACATATGAAGTGCTAGAGGGCCAACAGATGCGATTATTATAGCTGACCTAATATTAGCGGAGATAAGACTACTGTTTTTTAAGTTGGATTTTGTGGACGAATGAAATTCATTCAAATAAAATTCCGACTGCCCACTAGTAGTATGTAACATTCCATGTTTCTGTTCAGTTCCTACTTCCTCAAAAATTGCATTTTAGTAGATTTTTGTGTGAAGACTGTGAAGTATTTAAAACATATTTCAATTTCCCGTGATACTTATAATTTGTCTAGAGCCTGTGAAGCATGACAAGAAGACTGTAATACGAACCTTTCTGAATTATGCAGCTGGTATATTCACTTTCTTTCTCTTTTCTTCTTCCCCTTTTTCACATTTTAGCAGAGTCATATCCCAGAATATCAGGAGGAAAAGAAGGAAGGGGCAGTTTCAACTAATGGCCTCTGACAGGGAGATTTTTAGTCTTTCAGGACCACTGAAGTTAACTGTGATCGATTGGTATGGCCATCCTTGTTAATAATTTGTTCGTTTAACTCGTTAGGTTTGCCTATGAGTTCAAACTCAAATGATGCGCGCAACTTTTCTATGGCTGGACTGGATATAGTTCTAATAGGATCTTTAAGAACCAGCAATCATTTGGAAGATGATTAACCTTTCAAATATCAACCATTAGGATGCGTTGTTGTCAGTATTCAAGGATCTGCTTTTCTGCCAACTAATAGCCTTCTATATATCTCATGATCAGAAGCAAGAAAATTTTGTGAGTTGTACAACTCACGAAATGATTTTCTGTCTACGGTGGATCAGTTCAGAGTCTTCTGTTATCCGCTCTTTGTGCAGTCAATTGTCCCTGAGAATAAAATTTGATGTCTTGCAGGACAAATGCCCATCATAGGAGGTCCATTGCGGCTAGCTTGGTTCAGGGCGTCTACATTCTTGAACGTGATCGGCAGGAGAACCGGCAAAGCGCAAATGCTCTTGCTTCTCCTTGGTGGGAATTCTTTAATTTCCAGCTAGTCCACGTGCTTGTGGATCCTGATGATCTGTCGTTCTTTGGCTCCATTTACGAACTGAGACTACCTCATTCCTCTTGCAACTATTTGGCTCAAACTCCTCCCAGATACGTCGTTGCTTTCAGAGGCACAATCACTAAACCAGGCAGCAGGTCACAGGATCTCAAGTTGGATCTCCAGTTCATGAAAAACAAACTTCAGCACAGCTCCCGTTTCCACCTTGGGTTGCAAGCTGTTCAGAGCATTGTTTCTAAAGCTGGAGGTGCCAATATCTGGTTAGCTGGTCACTCTTTGGGCTCAGCAATAGCGTTACTTGTTGGAAGGAATATGGTTAGGTTGGGTTATCATCTTGAAACATACCTGTTCAATCCACCTTTCGCTTCTCTTCCACTCGAAAAGATAAAGAATGAGAAGTTGAAGCATGGCGCCCGCATTGCAGTGAGTGTCATCACTGCTGGGCTTGCAGTTGCAGTGAAGCTTAACAGCCAAATGCCACATCAGGACGATGAATTTCGTGTTTTGTCTGCTTGGATACCGTACTTGTTTGTCAATCCATCGGATCCTATTTGCTCCGAATATATTGGGTATTTTACACACAGGGAGAAGATGATGACAATTGCCGGTGGCAAAATTGGAAGGATTGCAGCACAGAACTCCATTGCGAGTATCATATCCACTGCTAGGGGGAATAAGAGCGAAGCATGTCATCTCCTCCCTTCTGCATATGTAACGACTAATCTCTGCACTTGTCAGGATTTTAAGCAAGCTCATGGAATTCACCAATGGTGGAGACCGGATCTTCATCTCGAGTACAAGCTGCATCAGTACAGATGAAATTTGTTGATTTTGAAGGAAACGACAGACAACTCCTTTTGGGGAACCCGAGTCAAAAGACTAGCGTGTGCTTTGTCACGTTCATCTTGGGATTTGTTTGTCCAAAATTCATTTGTTCATTGTTTTCCCAGTCCGCTTAGGCTGGCCAAACTCGTACCTTGAATTAATTGTAAGATTTCCCCCTTGATTCAAACGACATCATCCATTCTTGAACTATCAGCATGAGCATGGGCACAGTGAAAGATCAAATAAGGAACATGGACGGTGAAGAATGCCAATCAGATTTATTTAATTGGAGTATTTGCTTGTCGAGTGATAGAGTGGTTATTTTATTTGATTTATGGTTTTATCATTCAAATCATACATCAGTGGAAATCGTTTATCGTTAAGAGTCAATTTCTAATGTGAGTCCAAATCATTCAGGCCTAATTTTTTGATGGATCTAAATACCAATTCAACTTGTTGCACTTAGGCCGTAAGAATTTCTTTACGCGAGCCCAAAGAAGTCAGGCCGAATCATTCCTTTTCTTTTTTTTTTTTTTTCTAAGATAATAAAAAAGCATGGAAGGGTCCGAGTTCCGGGTGCACTCACTCTGTTTTTTTTTATTTATTATTTTCAATACAGGAAATATTTCAATTTTGTCAGACTAGTTTTCCTGCGTCTACCCCTAAGGATACACAAGCGGTAGAAAGGTGATTCAAACACTCGATCTCATGACCTAACTAGATTGCTCCGAGACCATTCGAACCAACCTCGAGGGACGTGCATTCACTATGTTATAAATACCAAAATTTGTGTTAGTGGTGATGGCATTTCCAGACTTTTGTACCGAATGGACTCCCGAAATCGTATATCTGCTGTACTTTTGTTTAGCAAACCGGACTAGAAAGTACTCCAAAGAGATGCGGAAGTTTCATAAAATTGACTCGGCCGCATCAGGTGCCAGCAAGGAGGCAAGAATGATTTTAATTCAGCGCTGCTTTTGCCGGCTCTGCTCAATCTGGATAGAATATATATACATACATATTATAGAAGTAGACACATTTTTGCATGGACCACCCACCTTGATGATGGCGAATTCAATCGAAATTGATGAATCAACAACCATATGTGCTATGATATGCGTTGCAGTCTGGCAGATTGGCACATTTTTTAGTGATTAATTAGAATGGTAGGGACGCGAACGCGACCTGCGGAGCCATCCCAAATTTTAGCCACCGCTGCATTAAGTATTAACACAACACCCACCTGCAACTGCCGGCGCAAACCTCTCATGTTTTCCACCAGTTTCGTTCGTGCCAACAAAATCTCTTCCTGGCTGGCTGCATCATTATTATTATTGAGGGTGTTTACACTTTAATGTGTGTGTGTGTGTAACCGTAATCGTCCTCCCATCCCATGTGGTGGTGGTGGATGGTATGTCCGATCAATTGATTCGTATGCTATCACGATTACAATTTAGCCATGCATCTTTATGGCCCATTAAGATTGTCTCTTTAAACAAAATTCATCATCTGGCTAAGGGTCCTGCGGACGGCATTCACTTTTCAAAGCTTGTCTCTTTGAAAAAAATTCATCATCTGGCATCTGGCTAAGCCCTGAGGGGGTCCTGTTTGACGGTATTCGCTTTATTATTATCTGATGATTATCAGCAGCTTCTTGACGTTGTGCATGTGGGCAATCAATTCGACTTATAACGATGGTTGTGTTGTGTTTCTCTTCTTTATTTTCACCGCGTTAATTTCGCGGAAATTTTTACTATAAACGGGATTGGGATCGGGAGATCAACAAACTCCTCTAAAACTTGATTAGCACTTTAGAACGATGATGGTGGTTGTGTTGTGTTATATTGTTTGGATTAATTTTCTATACACCGACCGACAGTGTATACACTTTCATCATTGGATACACGACACATAATCCAAATTTGCATTTGAAACTTAAATTTTGCATACGTGTCATGAATCCAACCGTGATAGTACATATACACTATCAATGTATATAAGATTTACCGTTCAGGCGTGCGGTAACAGCTATCAACTAGTAGTATAAACGAATAATTGCTTTGTATTGTGGAAACTGAAAGGGCTCCATTTTCTTCATGCTACCCACCCTTTACAGAAACGCGAGGCAAGTCGCCATCCAACAGAAATTCTGGGTCACTGATCAAAAAACGACGCCGGGCTTGTTTAGCAAAGTCCATTGGCTTGTCAAAAGCGATTAATTGCTTCAGTTAATCACCGGAATCATAATTATTATTACGTTAGATGTTGATTTCTTCCTTCCTTCACTCGTGATCATGACTCATTTGGGACCCCTAAAGAGCACCTTTTCCCCCCCTTTTAGGTTTCCTTTTCATGTTGTCAATTATACATGATTTGTGGATTGTGGTGAATGGAATACACATGATTCTTCTTAATCCAACTTAATATAGAGTAGATGATGTTCCCAAAATGGAAGTGAGTTCAGGGGCTTGTATCGTCATCAATAGTATAAATGTGGCAAATACGAATGAGAAGGAAAGTGAAGGTGAAATTAGGACCAGTTTATTCATGCTGGTTGGCATGTTAGATTTTCGCTTTTGAATTTTCCCTTTAATCGAACCCAAGTTTTCCTCCTTAAGCTGACCCCATAGGTTTTACAGCTGCTCATCTGTCTACCGCTTCAATGCCAAATGGCCCAAATCAAATGGAGGAGATTCATGTGTACGATAGATTGTGAATATAAAATCAAAAGGCTGTGGTCAAGTCAACCCATGTGATTGGGTTGGGGCTATGTTTCTTTGGTGTCCCCATAACCATAACTGTGGAGATGTGCAAAGAAAAAACCAAATAAGAAAAGAAATCAAATTGATTTTACTCAAATACATCACCCTAATCAAATTATATTGATAAATATATATTTTTTAAATTATTAATTCATTTATATCCGGATCCGGATCTAATACGGGGCGGAACACTATATTCCGTATCCGACCCGTTTTTTTGTTTGACAAAACGAGTCCGGATCCGGATCCGGGAAACGAAATTAAATCCATACCCATACCCGCAATAATTTCACCGATCCGGGTCTAGACCCGACCCGTTGACAGGCTTACATACTTGTTTGTTTAGAGTCGATAGACCACCTCAGTTCTAATTACCGCAACCACAAAAGGAAGGGGAAAAAAAAAAAAGAAGCCTTGGCCTTAATTTCTTCCATTTTGTTTTCTAGTTCATGTTTAGTCTTTTTTGCCTTTTCATTTTCAGTACAATAATGAAACTGAGGGTTCTAACGAGGGCCGAGGAAGAACTTAGGATACAGAAGAGGTAATCGCCAATACTGTAATTATCATGGGCATGAAAGGGCTGTACACATACAATAGCATGTCTGTGATTGTTTTTTTTTTTTTTTTATAACTCACAAGTATTCGCATCCATTTTACAGTGTACGACTAATCCTGTTCGAGTCGGATCGGGCCCTTACAGAAGAAAGCTCTCCCAACATATTGTCTCTTTCATTCTAACGGATTTCGAATGCGAAATCTCATGATTAAGAGATGCAGACCCTTTCGCTTGAATCAAATGTAGGTGCATGTCTGTGACTATGAGAACGTAAGACGCTGAACCAGCGTCCAGTGATAATATAAAATGCTGGAACGGTTTCTTTGTAGTGTTATATTAGATTTAGTCATGAATGCAGCTACAAAATATAATAATAGTAGGAATCTGAAAGCCGTCTCACGAGACATTAATCAAGCTTTGCATTTGTGGTAGGGATGAATTGGGAACGAAAGTGAGAGGTTGGAATTTCGATTCTTTCTATTTACACTAGAGCAAATTATCCGGCTGACCATTAAACTTTTGCAATCGTTGAGTTTTGATCACTCAACTATTAAAAGTCTGGTTTTGGCCACTAAAATGCATAAAGTTAAAACTCGTGACCATTCTGTTAGATTTGGCCGTTAAATTCACCGATCTGTCTGTCTGCACGATTTTCAAAACAAAATGCAGGGTTAATTTAGGAAGTTAAAAATAGCATCTTCTTCTTTAGGGCAAGTTCCTCAAGTTCCTTCCTCAAGCCCAGAAGCATTGGTGATTGAAGTGGGAAAGATTCCAGAGAAATTGTTTTCCGTAACAGCTATTAGTTTCAGATTTGGTAGGGTGAGACCGCATCAATTGGGAGATTGCCATGGAAGTCATGGTATGGAACTCCAAGTAGTCCTTCCTGCAACAGAGTCAAAGATGCCGGAATGCTGACTCTCCTAGTCAATAGGGCTATTGAAACCAATCCACCCTAAGCTGTTACAGAGGGAGCTGCAGATCTGATCCTAGAAGCTCCACCAGTTGCCGGTACTATTTCATCACCTGTGGGGTGCTTAGACGGATCTTGGGCTAGCACGGGCTGTAGGCACTCTTTGGGCGGAGCTCTCTCGATCCACTAACTGGCTTGGGAAGATAGCAAGAAGTCTGAGCCTTCACAATTCTGGCCAAATCCTTCATTTTATTCTTCTTGAATTATCCTAATTTTCAACAAGCATTTTCCAGACAGGAAACTAATTTCAAGCTTTATCCATGCCCCTCCTTGCACCGGCAGCCACATCCAAAGTCCAGATGGAAGAAACAAGAATGGAAAAAGCAGATGCAGAAGCTTAGTACCTTGAAACTTGTACACATTTCTTTCCCAGTCCACCGTAAAAAGGTACAAGTGTATGCCTTAATAATCCAGGTGGGCACCGCTCAATCTTCAGATCTATCTGCCATTGTAGATTATGCTGCGGAGCTCCCATAACAATTTCTAGATTTAAATGATGGGTCACCCCACAAAGGTTTTGACGCAGGGTATAAAATTACCCCTTTGGCTTTTAAAGTAGAACGACTTCTCCGGGACGGCGGTCTTGGCATTTGTAGGTACAGCGAAGAATTTGACGCTCCGAAATCTACTGGTGGCGTTGCAGGAGTGATGCCTGCGGGGGATGAAAAGGGTCTGACGAAGATTTGAAGAGGGGCAGGAAGAAGAACGACAATTTTTGAGAGAAGCATTGAATGCTATATTGAATTCCTAAATTAACCCTACCTTTTGTCTTGAAAATCGTGCGAACGGACATATCGACGAACTTAACGGCTAAATCTAACAGAATGGCCTCGTATCTTAACTTTATATATTTGAGTGGCCAAAATCAGACTTTTAATAATTGAGTGACCAAAACTCGACGATGGCAAAAGTTTAATGGCCAACCAGATAATTTGCTCATTTACACTATAGGAAAGAAAAGAAAAGAAGCTTAGCTTTGCGTTGGATATGAATTACCTACTGAATGGAGTAATAATAATGCAGCATCCTTGGACCTTAATAATGCATGCGTAGACCAGTTTGTGGCAGTGGGGACAGTCGATGTGCTGTTAAATGTCATCACAATTGTGTTTGTCAGCAATTCTCTCTCAGTCTGCATTCGCCAGCTCAGTTAATAACTTTACAGTAAGTTTTGTAGATTACAATTTATCCAAACTTCGCCTTGGATGTGATATTCTTGACTTGACTACTTGCATTAAGGCCGGTAACTTTTTTTTTTCTCGGATAAAAATCAAATTATTCAATGCGATCTATGATTAGGCGGATAACTAATACCCGTATCATTTTGAGCAATGCCCAGACTCCAAAAGCTAGCCATCACTAGCTATTAGCGACCATCTTAGATGATAATCAAAAATTTTCAAACATCAGCAGTTTACGCGATTTACTTGGGCTGTCAAATTTACTTTGTTATAAATTTTCATATCTTTTTTTTTTTTTTTTAGGGAAAACATCAATACTTTCATTCATTTAAATCAGCAGATACAACTGTAACTAAAAAGTAGAAAAAAAAAATTTATCCCGCCGTACAAATGTTCGCAATAATATTCTATTTAAAACAAGTCATACTGTCGAGTTTAGTGGCAAGAGCTTACCCTAGATATCAAAATAGTTTATAATAATATTGAAAATTTGTTTTGTAAATAAAATTTTTGAAAATTTTAAAAGACGAAGCAACAAATGGTGATCTCAAGATTGAAGGGCAAATTCGTAATATGAACTTAAAACTATTAAAACAGAGAATCAGAATATGCATAAGATTTATTAAAATTCGTAGAAGATTAATAATAAGTTTTTTGAAGTTCACGGGGCTGCTACGCTTCCGGTGCCCATTGACGTCGCCCCAGCTCATATGCATGTTGATGTTACTACTAAAAAGAAGTAAAGAGCATTTGATAGCAATGGGTGTGTTTGGATCATTTGATAGCATTTTTGGGTGTGTTTGGATAGGAATTAGTACTCTGAAAGCATTTGATAGGATATAATATAAGGACAAATGGTAATATTCACAAGTCACAACTGCATAAGGGGTGGATCACACCCCCAAACCCCCCCCCCCCCCCCCCCCCAACCCAGAATCACACACACAAATGGAAAAAAAAAAAAAAAAAAAGAAACCCCTCTTTTACTTTCTAGAGAAATTGATTGTGGGATGGCAGAAATGACGCACAATCATCGCTAGCACGATTCAGCACTCACTATTTGTTTGATCATTAGAGGCTTACTTCGTCCTTACGCTTTTTGGTGGTCTAAGATGAGAAAATTGCAAATTTGTATGGTTTGGAAGTGCATGATAAAGTAAGGTCGCCTTTAATATAAGAACTCAACCAGAAGTATCATTAAAGGCAATTTATTGTTGAAATGGAAAGATATGTTGATAAAATAAAGCATGGGAACGAGAGGAATCTTGTTTGGAATCCGAATCCATCCGTTATCCACTGCCTGTAACATGAATAATAACGAACCAACCATCCAATCTGCCAATTTGCATACAATGGAAATTGCATGTGAGTACTAAATACCGTCAGTCAGTCAACAAGTAAAGAGAGGGTTTTGATATCTCATTTTTTTTCGAATAATATTTTGTTTGTACTATAAATATATTTTTCATCTCACCCTTTTATATTTTTAATTATTTTTTATCTCACATATATCACATCACAACAAAATGTTAGAGTAATTATTTCAAATAATACTCTATCCAAACAAACTGGTATCCCTGTTTGGATTGTTATTTTCTGCCGAAAAATTACATCGTTTTCCGTGATTACATTTCCCTATTACCTTTTTCCCTCACATACATCAAATCGCTACAATAATTTTACATGGAAAATACAATCCAAACGGAGAAGTCAGTATGCTATGAAGTTCCTTACCGTTGAAGCTGCCTCTCTCGAGGCATGAAAAATTGTGAAGCCTCTCCTAAAAAGTATTTATATTACGGTAACAATTGGTGATATAAGTAGAAAATGTCTAGTAAATATTCTATATTGCTCCTATTTGATTTGTAAAAGTGTTATTGAATAATAAAAGAAGTCGAATATCACCACTACGCGATAGGTCAGAAAAATTTGATTTATATTTTGAATTCATCCCAATTTTGGTGTTTCGACTATATTTTTTCGGTTAAGTAATTTGTAAATTACAAATCCATCACTATTGGTTGGTTGAATCTTTGTAGAATTGAGCACGAATACGATATAATATACTAGATGAGATGATATTAGAGCTTTTGGATAAAGAAGCTTTTAGCAAGAAAGGGTGTCTATTTTGCTCTTTTAAACTCATTGTTCGTTTAGCATTTTGTAGAGTTTGCAAATGCCATTATAATGCTTCGACAATACCAAGGGGTAAGTGTAATTTCTTAAACTTTAAGGAGGTGACCGCAATCATCATATTTTTCAGGAAAGGTTTCTGAAATTATCCCTGGTATCAAAGTGAAGTACTCAGGGGGCGTTTGGTAAGAGGGTATCGGATTCGGGGAATGGAATGAACCCCATAAATGGTGTTTGGTTCACTGGAATGGGAATTGAAATCTTGGAATGATTTCTAAAAATTTGGTGTTTCTCCATTCCCAAGTATTTTGGTGGGTTTTGTCCAATTCCCAAGTTTGATTCCAAGAAACAAATCCAATTACATATATATATTATATTTATTATATATTATAATATATACATATATATAATATATTATAATTACAATATTAGTACATTATATAAATATATATTATAATTATTTAGTTAAATATAATTATATTTATATAATATATATTATAAATTTATTAATATTATATTATAATATATTTATAATATATATGTATATCTATAAATGTATATTATATGTGCATATAATTAAAATAAATACATGTATATAATATTAATAAATTATATAATTATAATTATATTTATTATTTTAAATATAATAATATATAATAACTATATCTAATTAATATGCATTATATTTATATAAAATATTAGTACAATTAATATTTATATATTATATAATTATAATTATATATTTATATTATAACTTTCATATAATTATAATTAATTATATATAATATTTAATTTAATTAGTTACAAACTTATAATAATGATATTATTATATTATATAATTATATATTATAATTATTTAGTTAAATATAATTATACTTATATAATATATATTATAAATTTATTAATATTATATAATAATATATTTATAATATATATGTATATTTATAAATGTATATTATATGTGCGTATAATTATAATATATACATGTATGTAATATTAATAAATTATATTATTATTATTATTATTATTTTAAATATAATAATATATAATAACAACTATATTTAATATGTAATATATATTACATTTATATAAAATACTTGTATAATTAATATTTGTATATATTATATAATTATAATTGTATATTTATATTTAATTATATATATATAATATTTAATTTAATTAGTTACAAACTTATAATAATAATAATATTAGTTATATATATTATATAATGTATATTAATTTGTGTAATATAATTAATATTATCAATTATACTAATAATTATACATGTTTACTAATAGAAATTATTAATCAGTTAGACTAAATTTACTAATACATTTATACTAATATATTTAATTAGTAAAAATTTCTTATATCTCATTTACAAAGAGCCAATAACTATCATTTACAATGTGATTTATAATATATTTATTATATTCCATTCCGAAAGAGTCGACGAACCAAACATCAACTATAGTAATGATACACATTCCAGGTACTTGAACCAAACAAATGTATTGGAATGAATGACCTCATTCCAAACCCAAGATATCCGATTCCGAATCCGAATCCAATTCCGATGTGCGAACCAAACGCCACCTCAAAGTGTTACATTTAATTGGAATTAGAGTAATCAAATCCCATTCGTAAACCATATACTACCGTGGGTAATCAATCAAATTTCATGCTATAAAGGAATAAAGGAGTCCGAGATTTGCTTGTATATATATTGCTTCCTTAATTCCGTTTCTTCCTTTCTCTATCATCCATCCCCAACTGATGAAAAATCAAATGCATAACTTTATGAAGTGCATGCGATTTCCTAGAATTTGACTATTGTGAAACTGGGCCCGAGATTTTGAAATTCATTTGCTCTTTGTCTGAGAACGATGGATATCTGTGTACAAATTCTAGCCAAAATTGATTTTCTCTAACCCGCCTCTGTTAAATGCAACAAACCTCTTGTTTAGTCCAAAATTCCAACAATTAGCTCTAGTTTATAGAACTGGATTGCCTACGGATTCCAAAATTTAAGCCGCACATGCACCCTAATTTAGGCCGCAACGGATCTTCTGTCTCACATCTTGTGTCATTCTCTGTCACACTTTTTATTAAATTGTTATTTCTCCTACATAAATATCATGTTTTAGTTCTTTTTTGTTTCCTTAAGATCCAATAACTATTAATTGAGTTATACACAAAATTTAACATACTCAAAAAATCAAAATGCATAAAAAATGAATTTTTTATGAATTTTCTGCTGTATTTTTTAATTTTTTATTATATATTACTTTTTTGAAACTGCTATATTTATTTTTTACTCAATTAATAGTTATTGGATCTTAAGGAAACAAAAAAGAACTAAAACATGATATTTATGTAGGAAAAATAGCAATATAATAAAAAGTGGAATAGAGAATGGCACAGGGTGTGGGACAGAAGATCCGTTGCGAATTTAGGCCCTGTTTGGCAAGTGAGTTTTTTTGGATGTTTGTCTAAAATTTTATTGTAACTTACTTTAGAAGTTGTAGAAAAAATTTTTAAAATGTGTAAATTTTTGATATTTTAAAGTGTATAGTTTAAAAATTTTGAAATTTTTTTTGAAGTTATTGTGGCTAAATTTGTTAAAAAATTTGTAGCAAACAAATATAGCCAAAAACTTACTTGTCAAACAAGACCTAGTTTGGCACTAAAAAGGGTAGACACCATAATTCATCACTTTCTCCATTTTTTTTTTTTTTGCCCTTTTCGACCCTTATGACAACGCTACGCGAGCTAAAGTTACGAAATTTCGATCTACTTGGGCGGTCCCGTCTGTGTTAGGATTGGCAGCAAGGACAAGGCTAGTTTAAAATACGGGAAACCATTATGGAGCTTGTGCTATGTAATAGATTACCCAATCATTTTAGCATCCCAGTTCAAGTTTCTACTCGAATTCAGAAATGCAAAGCATAAGTAGCGGTAGATAATTGTGAGAAGAAAGAAAGAAAGCAAAAAGGGAATGCATGAAGTTTGGAAATTTTTTTTTTAAAAAAATGGGATGGCTGCCGAGTTGAGACAGCCCAGTAGCCAGCTTTGCTTTTTGACAGTTCTGCCGGCTGCCGGTGTTAGCCGGGCAGCAATGTTAGACTTTAGAAAAAAAAATTGCCTCTTTTGCTGCCGGGCTGTGTCGTTTCATACGTATCCATTGTCAGATCCATACATGCCTGATATTTTTTTTTTTCATCGATATTCTGAGTAATTAGCCGGTCTGTGTCAGGATTGGCAGCAAGGACAAGGCTAGTTTAAAATACGGGAAGAGGAGTATTTTAAAATAGCTTACTTTACAGTAACAAAGAATATATTCTATTCTCTCGGTGGGACGGTGAGAAAAAGGAATGAAACCTCAGGCCTAAAGTTGAGGGACCAAGAGAGTCAAGGGTTAAGGTATAGGAATAAACCACCGTTAGTTAACAATTCATTCTTCCTTCCGACATTACATACTACTCTTTCTTTCTGTATTTTTTTCATTCGGACGACAGTAAAATAATAACAATAATAATAATATAATACATACTCCCTGCTAACAAAGGAAACGAAAACAACAGCAGAGTCAATGTCAATAATATGAAAAAGTTTTGAAGAAAGCAGAAAACAGCACAGAACAAGCAAGTCAATAACAACACGTCCCCCTCAGACCTCTCCTTTCCTTCTCAATCCACAGCCCACTCTCCAGTGTAATAACTAATAAGCGAGCGGGCAAGGCAGCAGTGTGGCGGAGGAAGTAGAAGCCAGCTAATGCCCCCCTCGACATCGACCTTACACCAAACTCTCTCTCTCTCTCTCTCTCTCTCTCTCTCGCGCGCGCGCACACAACACGCACTAACTCTCATATACCAACTGCCCAAAGTATGTATAGGGGGATTACGATAATTAATACTAGCATGCTACTTAACAAAATATATCCAACTGCCCAAAATGGGATGCGGGAAAATATATAAAGCCTGCCACCCTCTTGCTGTCAGTTATCTCCCCCACGCCTCTCCAAGTCTCGAGTCTTAATAGCTGCTTTTTTCCTTCCACTTGAATACATTCCCATTCATTTTCCTCCAATCCATCGTATAATTTGCATTTTGCTGTCCACGAGTTCTGCATCTTTGAGTGAGTGACTTAATAATTGTGTTTATATAATCAGCAGCCAAAATTGTAGCAGTAATATAATACGAGCAAAAAGCAGGCATGGGCTACGGCAGGCTCGTTTCGGAGCCCGGAGGCTCCTCCAGCCGCCAAATGCTCCCCGACCCGTCGGACCAACCCACCACTTCCACTCCCCGGAAAAGCAAACTCAAGCCCCTCATCATACTGGCCGCCATTCTCATCGTGGCCTCAGCCATTTCGGCTGCGGTGGTTGTCGCCCTCCGAAACAAAGCCTCCAGCCATGCCGCCCTCCACCGCAAGCCTTCCAGAGCCATCTCTCGCACCTGCAGCAAAACCCGCTACCCGGCTCTCTGCGTTGACTCCCTCCTCGACTTCCCCGGCGCGCTCACCGCCTCCGACAAGGACCTCGTCCACATTACCGTCAACATGACGCTCCAGCGCTTGGGGAAGGCGCTCTACGACGTCTCCGACATCGGCTACGTGGCCATGGACGTGGGCTCCCGCTCCGCCTACGAGGACTGCCTGGAGCTCTTGGCGGACTCCGTGGACCTGCTCGCCCGCTCCCTCACCACCATGTCACCCGCCTCAACCGAAGGAGAAGGTGACGGCTCAGGCTCCTCATCCTCATCCTCATCCTCCTACGTGGGGTCCACACAAGACGTGCTGACGTGGCTGAGCGCAGCTCTGACCAACCAGGACACGTGCACGGAGGGCTTTGGGGAAGTCGGAGGAGGGAGCGTGAAGGATCAGATGTCGGAGAAGCTGAAGGACCTGACGGAACTGGTGAGCAACTGCCTGGCGATATACTCGGCGGCGGGGGGAGACGGTGATGATTTCTCAGGGATTCCGATAGGGAACAAGCGTCGGAGGTTGATGGGCGATGATGAGGAAGGTTATGGTGGTAACTATAAACAGCAGGAGGAGGAGGAGGAGTTTCCGAAATGGTTATCAAGGAAGGACCGAAGGTTGTTGCAGGTGCCGGCGACGTCGATTCAAGCGGATATAATAGTGTCGAAAGACGGGAACGGAACGGTGAAAACAGTGGGGGAGGCGATCAAGAAGGCGCCAGAGCACAGCACTCGCCGGATCATTATCTACGTCAAGGCAGGAAAGTAAGTTCGTTCACTTTCAAGTTTCACCTTCACGTGGGATGAGATCTACTCTCACAAATGCCCTTTTCTTTCTTTTTTTTTTTTTTTTTTTTTCAGTAAGTAGTGTAACCTTTTCACCCACTTTATAGTTGCTGCCTTTTTTTTTTCTCTCTTTGGTGATTAAGACTATGGTTGCCATCAATTGGCTATTTGTTGCTGGCACCGTCACACGCTGAATAGTGCTCTATTACTCTCTTTTTTAAAAAAAAAAAAAATTGTAAAAAAAAATTTACACGCTGGCAGTAGTGGATAGTCATCTTTTGGTCTTCCAAGTTGTGGATTGTCATCTTGACTTTGTGTTCAATCATCATTTGCTGCAAAGAGTGGCGGGAAATTGTGGCACCACCACCGACAAGATTTAATATTAATTGTATACGTTTGTGAGAATTTTTTTTTTTTTTTTTGGGTGGTGGATTGTCATCTTTCAGGTACGAGGAGGATAATTTGAAAGTTGGAAGGAAGAAGACGAATTTGATGTTCATCGGGGATGGAAAAGGCAAAACGGTGATTTCAGGCGGAAAGAGCATTTTCGATAAAGTCACCACATTCCACACCGCGTCTTTCGGTATGTAAAAACCCGCTCTATTCCCTTTTTAAACTCATTTGTTTTCTTCCCCGTTAAACCAACAGCCTTTTGTTTTGTGTTCTTTCATATTTTTTTTTTCTCTTATAAGCTGTAGTAATTAGTACGTAGTAAAAGGCGTCTTTGGCTTGCTTTATATTATTATATACATACACACACATATATATATATATATACACACACATTGAGGGTGTTGGTGTTGGTGTTGGTGTTGGTGTTGGTGGTGGGGGTAGAAATTTGACGCGCTTATTTAGTAGCAGTAGCTTAGAATCAAACTTTTGTGGGTGGCGGAAAACAAAAAGGGGGCATCAGATACCCCGGGCACAGCGGCATGGCCAATGTCCCAAATGGAAGAAGAAGGAAACGATGCACGTGTCCTCTCTCTCTCTCTCTTTTTCTTTTTTCTTTTTCTTTTTTTTTTCAATTTAAGGTCGCTTTTTTAACTTTTGTTTGTGTGGCTGCAAACGGGAAACCTCACGTTCTTTGCCCGTAGAATCGGGCCGATACCGTTTACGCTTGTTTATAGCTTAGCTCATGCATTATTGTATGACAAAATCACCCCCGACGAAAGATTTGTAGTCAACATCTTGACCCTTGTCTTGGACATTTCCGTGTAATATAAATATACATAATAGAATTACAGGATACAACAGTAATAATTATTGGGTAAGGAATCCTGCTTTCTATCTCTCTCTCTCTCTTTGTAAATGTTAGTAGTGTCTCAACTTTTTCAGCTAAAAGTAAATGTTTAATTAGTTCTTTTAATTTTTTTTGTGGACGCTTGAAAACTTGGAACTTTCCCATGCTGGACAGTATGATATGTCAAATTTTGAAAAGCCTGCCTTTCCCTAGCATTGGCCTTCCTCCATGTAATGATAGGAAGAATGTGTGTGTAAATAAATATATAAATGTTTCAATAATTTTTACTGAGCACATATTATACTACATATAAATGCTCTATATAGGAAAGAAGGAAATTGGTCGGTTCTGGTTTGGGAAATTTCTTTCTCTCATTTAATTCTAAAATTCCATTGCTCTTAAAGCTATGACGAGAAATCTCACACACAAAAAAAAAAAAAAAAAAAGAGCTATGATGAGAAATGACAACAGGACACATATGCATGATCTTACTTCTGTCAAATTTGATTTGCGCATACTAGTTGCAAGTATTGCTTCGTTTACTTGTGCGTGCATTTGTCTCGTGTTATTTATTAGTACACGTTAAGTGGAGGAGGAGGAGGAGGAGAGTTTTTGAGTTTTTGGCTTCTCTTCTTTTCCATCTTCAACGTTGTCTACTTGGAATTTACTTCACACTTGTCTGGCACTAGAATATGAGGATAGTGATGTGACCATAAATAAGTTGGTGGCCTCAATAATTATTATTATTGGAGTTGTGGGGCATATCCCATACTCTGTTACTATAACAGTATGATAGTTATGGACATCAATCGTCAACTTACGCGTGTTTGCAGCATTGAATTGTGTAGTATAGACTATAGAGTAGACATTCAAGTAGTTATGCGTACTCTCTTCTTGTGAGAGAGTACCTTCTTGTCCTACCTACGTACTTCAGTTTTGGTAAAAGATTCCAATTATTTTCCACCCTGTACTAGTACTACATCTCTCTTCCAAGGAAGTTCCAACTTTCTTTCTATAGTGCAATGCAAATTTATTAGTTACTCTATCCATCTTTGTCTGCTGCTGCGCACAGCGGCTACTGGTGCTGGCTTTATTGCAAGAGACATGACCTTTGAGAACTGGGCTGGTCCAAGTAAGCATCAGGCTGTAGCTCTTCGAGTGGGCGCCGATCATGCTGTGGTCTACCGGTGCAGCATCGTCGGCTACCAAGACACCCTCTACGTCCACTCGCAGCGTCAATTTTTCCGAGAATGCGACGTCTATGGGACAGTGGACTTCATATTTGGTAATGCCGCGGTTGTGTTCCAGAACTGCACTCTAAATGCTCGCAAGCCGATGAACCTCCAGAAAAACACCGTCACTGCCCAAAACAGAAAAGACCCTAATCAAAACACCGGGATTTCTGTTCATGCATGCAGAATCCTGGCGACGCCTGATCTTGAGGCATCAAAAGGCAGCTTCCAGACGTACCTAGGCCGCCCATGGAAACTCTACTCGCGAACGGTGTTCATGCTATCCTACATGGGCGACCATATTCACCCGAGGGGATTTCTGGAATGGAACGCAACGTTCGCTCTCGACACTCTGTACTATGGCGAGTACATGAACTACGGACCGGGAGCAGCCCTTGGACAGCGAGTAAAGTGGCCGGGCTATCGAGTGATCACCACGCCGGCAGAGGCCAGCAAGTTCACAGTTGCACAGTTCATCTTTGGATCGTCGTGGCTACCCTCAACCGGTGTTGCTTTTATGGCCGGCCTATCAACTTAAAAGAGGATGCCTGCCAGTTACTGTGCGTTTTTACTCCAATCATTGGAAGGATCGAAGGATTGTGGCGTCTTCCTATATATTTTATGTGGTCGGTTCCCTACCCACTCTACTACTATTTTTTTTTCTTTTCCGTTATGCATATTATGACTAATAAAGTAAATCGAGTTCCGTATGGCTCAAGATGGATAGGTTTTAGGTTAAATTAATTAAAATAACTGTTCAAAATTTATTTATCATTTGTATGTTACTTATTATTGTATACTGGTACTGAATGTAATTCTCAAAACCCCACTAAGTGTGTGAAAAAATAAATGCAAAAAGATTACAAGAGCAGAAAGGGGATTCATTCATTCAGCCGTTGTGTCGTTTTCACGACTGCTACTACTGATACCGCTGTATTACATTAGTAGTATTACTATATAATAAGGGATAATTTCAGAAACCTCCCCTGAGGTTTCTGACACTTTCACTGACATCCCCTGAGGTTCTCAAAATTTCACTTACCTCCCTTGATAAAAAATTGGGCCCCTTTTCTGACGTCATCAGGGCCAAAATTACAGATATATCCCAAGTAGTTGGGGTTAATTACTACCGTTTATGTTTAAGTTACATAATGAATTTTCTTATTCTTTACGTACCTATTCTTGTCATGCAAGATTACACGCCTGACTTCAAATTACGTACTTTGCAAGAAAATGTCTGTGGAGTCATTTGTTACAAGACAAGAAGTTCAATCAAATAAGAACAATTTATGTACACAGGTGGGATTGGGAATTCAAGCTTGTCCTTTTTGGTATTTAGGATAATGTTTTTATATGAACTCAAGGAAGATGGATAGCCTATTTTGCAAGGTTATTAGGTAATTTACCTTTGTGGAATTCTTGATATCAAGCCATTTGATTGCTAATGTGGACAGGTGGCTTAAGCGCGTAATAAGTGCCATGGATTCGAAGTTCGGCTGAAATATCACATATCGAACGAAGTCTTTATTAGAAACCTAATTAGAAACCTATTAGAGTTCAGTGAGCTCTCGTACTAAGCTCCACCGCCAACCCTCCATTTCGAAAAAAAAAGACAAAAGCAAAACAAAAGCAAACACACGAAGCGCAGAATAACGTTGAAACCCGCAAGCGGGATTATGTGTTTTTTCTATTTCAAGGTTAGCTCGCATGCGGGTTAATGTTATATTTGAGCGCGAGAAGAAAAAATTGGTAATTAGGCTCTTTGGGCATTATAAGTAAATATTTAAATTAATGGCAGTTTTATTACACCAATATTATTGTATTATCATTATTATGATTATTGTATTATTTCTTATGCAAATATAACATTTAATTATTTAAATTTGATTTTATTTTTACAATTTATAAAATTTTTATCACTTATATAATATTTTTAAAACCCTAATACATCTAAATTTGATTTTATTTTTCAAATTTATAAGATTTTTATTTAAAAAAATGGGATACGGATAAGATATCCGGTTGGTTCGATTTGCATAGGTGCATATGAGAATATCCGAATACTCCTGAAACCCGCAAGCGGGATTCTGTGTTTTTTCTATTTCAAGGTTAGCTCGCATGCGGGTTAATGTTATATTTGAGCGCGAGAAGAAAAAATTGGTAATTAGGCTCTTTGGGCATTATAAGTAAATATTTAAATTAATGGCAGTTTTATTACACCAATATTATTGTATTATCATTATTATGATTATTGTATTATTTCTTATGCAAATATAACATTTAATTATCCAAGCAGTTTGATTTTATTTTTACAATTTATAAAATTTTTATCACTTATATAATATTTTTAAAACCCTAATACATCTAAATTTGAATCTAATTTTCTACAAGTCATACTTATAAATGCGAAATCTAACAAAAAAGTTAAATACAATTTTTGCAGGTCAAATTTAACAAATGCGAGCTATTTGCAAAATTTTAAATATTTGCAACATTTTTTAAAACAAAAATTAGAAGCTTTCTGCAAATAATTCCCTACCTCTCAAAAAATACCAAAATAAAAAAGATAAGAGCTCGCATTTGCTTCCTAGAAATAATTCCCTAGCTCTTAAAAAAGGAAAAAAAAAAATTGAGAAGAGCTCGCATTCGTGGAATGCGAGCTCAATAACCAGAGCTCGCATTCCACGAATGCGAGCTCTTGTAAGCTCGCATTTGTGAAATTCACAAATGCGAAGACCCCCCTGACGGAAATTAAACCCAAAATCACCCCTTTTGTAGAATTTTTTTAAAATTCATCACAAAGTTGGAAATTTCTCAATAGAAATACAACTTGTCTGGATTCCTTTCACTCTCTGATATCATTACGGTTGCTTTGCGATTACAGCGGCAAAACCTGTTTTTAATGGAGAAAGATGTAGGTGAATTCCATGATTCTCCCCTATGGCTTGAAGAGGCCATGGTTGCAGCTAAAACTTTTTACTCAGAGCTCTAATTGTAGCACAGCAAATGCACTTGTTATCACTCCAAATTAGTAGCAAAGAATGTTAATAGCTTGAAACCTCAGAGGTAGTTAAGTTGCTTTGCTTTATATGCTATTGCTACTGAAACAGCAAACCTTCTGGCCGTTGCAATTTGCAGCTAGCCGTTGCAAAATCTGCCAAATAACTGTTGCATGGCACATCTGGTGCATGCAATTTTTTGTATTGCACTTACCCCCCCTCAACTTTACTAATTAGTCCAAATCATTTATTCTTCTTTGAATCTTCTACTAATACAACTTCTGCAAAGGGTAGCTATGGAATAAAAATACCTTCTCACACATGAAAATAATATTTTAATCTGATTTGGACTGGATTGTTACCACAAAATCAAAAGCAAGGGAGGTAAGTGAAATTTTGAGAACCTCAGGGGATGTCAGTGAAAGTGTCAGAAACCTCAGGGGAGGTTTCTGAAATTATCCCATATAATAAATATGCCTTAGGTTCTCTCTTCCAAGAGACAGAAGAGACGCGAGGGTGATGCTGACTTAGAAACAGTAGTGCTGATGCTGATGCCTGTGTCGGCGGCATTGGATCCCAAAAAGTAAATGCTTAAAACCAATTACAGGTGGGCAAGTCCTGGTTGAAATTAAAAGTTTTCTCTCTCCGACTCGACCTTTTTTTTTTTGTGACAAGGTTCATCCGACAATTACGTCAACTTCAGTTGAAAAATGAGTGATATAACCACAAATCAATTTTTGGTTTATGGGTAAAAGCGCTCACACTGCGCATGTCTGTGTCTGTCTGATCCGATTTGAAACAGCTATTTCCACTCGAACTATTGCACAAAGCTAATGGTGATTTTGGGTTACAAAATGAAAGGCGCATTTAAAAATATTATCCATTCTCACAAAGCGAAGTCTCATTTGGCTTTGTTGTAATGGAGGAAATAATTTTTTTTTTCATTTTTGTTAAGAGTGACGTAGATCCGCAGAAGAAAGAATAGGTATCCCAAAAAAAAAATTCCATCTAACGAGAGTCCTATAAACACTATTAGAATATATTTAAATGTTCGATTTTTAAAAATATAAAATTAATTAAAAAATCATATAAATATAAGAGGATTAATTAAAGGGAAATTTGTCAAATTGGTCCCTAACATTTATCAAAAACACTTTTTTAGTCCCTAACATATAAAATCAGCCAAAATTGTCCTTCACATTTAAATTGTGATCCAATTTGGTCCTAATGCTCGTTTTTGCTCCTTTCTCCGGCTAAAAATAGCACGCCCCTTTCACGTGGTCATATTTTCAAGGGCAAAATTGAAAAACACAAATCCCAGATCCACTGGGGACGATCCCTGACCTCACGATCTTTATCTTGCTTCGACTCTCTAAGGACAGGTTCACCACAACGGTGACTGAGTTCACCTGAACAGAAGCATATTTGGAGGTGATCAGAGGCCGGAGAGTCGAGAGTAGACACGCAGTGTAGAGATTCACTCGGGATTCCTCGTGGGTCCGGGTTAGTTTCCGGAGGGAAAGCAGAGCCTCCTCTTGCTCGAACACTTAAGAGCTCCGGAGCTTGGTCATGAACTTGTCTTCTTCGAGGGAGCTAGAGTGACACAAGGACTCAATATCTGAGGAGGACGAAGAAGAGCAGCAACAATAGGGACGGGTGGCTAAAGGTAGAGGAGTGGTGGGCCTGTTGATGACAGTGGCGGCCGTCACAAATTCCTTGGAGCTGGCGGAAATTTGACTAGGCGTTCGAGTCAGCTCGGTTTCTTGGGAAGAGAACTTTGATAATTGATGATTAGGCTTCTGTTGGGAATGGGAAGCGAGCAATAAGGTACAAAATGAGGTTATGAGCGGAGCAGAAATCGAAGGGTTTGGGAGGAGGGGTAAAGAGAGTAAAATGGCACCAGCAGAGAACAGCGGACTTGAGGGCGAGGTTAGGGATGAGGGTGGAGAAATCGGGAACAGAGCTGTCGGGGAGGGTGGGCCTGAAGTTGAGGGACTCGCAGGCATCGATGCAGTTACGCTCGAAGGAGTGGCCGGAGGAGACAATAACGGGGTCAACCATGAGGGAGCCGGGATGGGGCAGACGAATTCCAGAGGAGGTTGGATTTTTTGCTTTGGGGATTTCTCAAAGTGGATTTTCCACTTGGGTAGCTGCTTCTGCTTGGCGCCACTGCCCATCTCCCTTTTCCATTGCTGTTTTGATCCTGAAAAGGTTTTCATATGTGAGGGATATTACGGATCGATTGGGAGATTTCAAATCGGGTAGGTATTGCCGATGATGATAATGATGATAGCAGTAATCTTATCAACTTTGAAAGAGGAATTGTATTGCTGATTACAATTGGGGACATGATGATGATAAGATTCTACCGCTAGCTGATGAATCTCTCTCTCTCTTTGTCTCTCTCGGTGCACAAATTGCTACACAGTGTAACAGACTAGCCAGTTGAGTAAAGCTTTTGTTTTCCAATTTTGCCCTTGAAAATATGACCACGCGAGAGGGACGTGCTATTTTTAGCCGGAGAAAGGAGCAAAAACGAGCATTAGGACCAAATTGGATCACAATTTAAATGTGAAGGACAATTTTGGTTGATTTTATATGTTGGGGACTAAAAAAGTGTTTTTGATAAATGTTAGGGACCAATTTAACAAATTTTCCTTAATTAAATATATCGATTGGATTAACTGTTTTTGAGAATGTTTTTGAAAAATGTTACTATAACGGAGTTTTTATAGTATATTTTAAGATATTTTTAGAAAATATTTTGAAATATTTAAGAGTAGAAGAATTTTTAGAATATTTTTTAAATATTAAAAAAAATTTAGACTACTTTTTAAAATACCTTTTAAAGTATTTTTAAAAATTTTTAATAATATTTAAAAAACTAATTTTTGAAAAATTCTCGAATTTAAAAATTTTAGTAATATTTAAAAAACTCTTGAATTCAAACATAGCCATATAAGAAAAATAATAATTATTAGTATGCTTATATATATATATATATATAAAATAGGTTGACTGAAATGTAGATATGTTAACAAATACTCATAGAACATCCATTCAAAAAGGCCCCAAAAATTTTTGAAAATTCAAATGGGATTATCCTTCATGGTAATTAGATTCCTTCGTGACCAACAAATACCAGCTAAATTGGTAGAATCCTCTCAGGACACAGAATCAGAGAAAACAAAGGCACCTGAGGAGAAACTAACGGTAGACTTTCCTCCCCTTTTCCGTCAATACCGACGCATACATGCAGGTGTCTGTGTGTGAAGAGAGAGAGCTCGTCAAGGGGAAAAAACGCAAAAGAACAAAACTAGAGATAAACACGAAGAAAGAACAGAGATTTGACGAGACCATGGTATCAGGTAACACTTTTACGAGGAAAGCGATGCTTTCAATTCTCAGTTTCAACAGTCATAATGCTCAAAAGAGCGGAGTTAAGCGCAACAAAGTCATAGGGTCGCGATGTAGGACTACCCAGGAGGGATAGAGATTAAGCAACATCCTTGGCCGTCCATCCTCCATCCGACCAGTCACAATATTCTACGTACATTCTACCTACCTACATATTTACTTGCAGACATGGCATCAAGGTAACGATCCATGATCAATGACACCGACTCGAGGAATGCAGCATCGCTCATTCCAGGAAGCACAGCTTCTTGTGCTTCTCGGACAATTTGCTCAATAACCGATTTCTTCTTCAGTGTTTCCCTGCACATGATGTTTCCAATTTGAAATGCATTAAGCCCTCTCCCTGCACCTTTTTTCAACAGCATGGTGGAGATGCGAAGGATGCGCGCGCAATCAAATGGAAGTTCCCATCCATGCAGCCTCAAAAGTTCATTATCTTTCTCAGCGTCGAGCGAGTTTATGTAGGCAATTATCTCTGGCGAAAACGGTTGGCGTGCTTGAGGCCAATTAAGCCAATCAAAGGTGCAGTCTTTGAACTGCAGCAAGGAAACAAGAAGAAAAAAGGCAAACCAATGAAAGAACAATACAACAAATCAGAAAGAAGAAACACAGGATGGGAAAGAAATAAACCTCAAAACAATGGCAATGATCAAGGTAATCTAAAATCCTCACGAATGGAAATCTCACTATTGGTCGTTGCCGTACCCATAAAAGTACGATGCAAAATATACTAGACTTCTTTCAAATGAACTTTTGTCCTAAAGCTACCCGCTTTAAGTATCTCTGCACAAAAAAACTAGGCACCTTTCTCAGGAAACTACTTGTTACCAGAGTGTAACATCAAAATCTGACACTTATATGTTTTGGAACAGGATGTAGCCTCGGATTTAATTTCCAAATTAACTTGTTTTACACAGGCATCGGGACACCATCATTAACCTCAAATGCTCATGATAGTACAGAACATGACACTTTCTAGGTGAATTAACTCCCAAAGCACCCAATGTAACCCCTGCCTTTAGTGTTCTTAAAATTTCAAATGGTTACAATAAGTTCAATCAAGTCGTCATGTAGAAAGTTCGATGTGCTTACATTTTCAGGCAAGCAGTAGCCATGATCAATTGGAATGAGGTTAATCCGACCTTCTTCGGAATCTTTGCAAACCAAGATGTTGCCAGCATGCCTGTCTGCATTTGCTAACCTAATATCCAGAACACAAATCTTGTGTACTTCATCCACAGGATAATTACGGGGCCCCATGTCCTCACAACTGCCGCAGTTCTCCATGAACAATTGGAGTGATCCAACCTTAGTATTCTTATAGGATGGGTGAAAGCCCTCAGAATAATTGAATGCTTCATGTTGACACTTGACAATCACAGTTGGGGGAACGCCAGCAAAGCCTTTCTCATTCTTAAGATACGAGCACTGTCCACCCTTTGGATGATCCAAGATGTATGCTGCAACTTCCCTTACAGCCCCTTCACCAACTCGTGTCCCTTTTTTCAACCCTTCACCATTGACGGACAAGGGAACCCCTCTAGGGTTGTTTACAGCCATGGGTTCCTCATCAACTGGCTTAAATACAGAAATATACTTCTGACCAGATGAATCTTGCATGAAATAAACACCCCCTGACCCCTCAGACGACATAATCGGTGGATTACCCTTCTCCAGTCCATGGTAAGTGGCATCAACAAGTTGCTTAATCACAGATGATAGCCTAATATTTGGATTGACTACTAGTGGTTCCAAAAAGAATTCTTTCTCCAAAGGCCTTATGGCAGCAACTGGAAGTTTCTCAACTAATGATTCCACCTCAGAACTTCTCTCATCTACTGAGTCAGCCCTCCTACTCTTATCTACTTCTGATGCAACAATCGAGACTTCAAAATCTTTTCCAACAGGCTTAGCTCTAACTTTTGCTGACTTACGGACAAGCAAGTGTATTACTGCTTCATTGGTCTTACAAATATCATCAATGAGCCTCTGATCTTCTAGTTCCTCACCATCACATACTAACTCCTGATCCTTGAGATCGAGAAATTCATTCCCGCTTCTAGCAATCTGCTGTTTCACATAGCCCACATTTCTCTTTCGTCCAACATGGAACTCAAACTCTTTCCCACAAACAGTTCTAACAGTAATCGCCTGGAGATCTGATAGCCTAAGGACCAAATGCAACACATTCCCATCAGTGACCCCATAGTCCTGAACACGGGAATTATTCCGCGATAATTCTTTCCCATCAAAAACAAGTTTCTGATTCTTCACAAAAAATCCCTTACGGTTCTGTATCCTGAGCTTTACAGAAGCAATAGAATCAGACCCCATTACCTGCATAGGTATCACAGACCCTCCAATTGCAAGGAAAATTACGATGGATTCATTTGAAAAAGCCCCATTTCTACCCAAGACATGACCAGGAAAGTTCCAATAATCTTCATAAACAGGAGTAAGAGCCACACTGGCAATCGACATTGCAGCTCCAATAGATAATCCTCCCCTGTATATCAAGCGGTAAAGTTCTCAATTTTTTAAGAGCCCACCACAACAATCACCACTTGACAAAACCATACAACACGCTAAAATTCCAGAAACCTATCAATCCACAAACAACAATTTATCACGTCAGAACCAAGAACCCAAGAATATTCACAAATCAAGAACCCAAAATTTAGCCTGAAGGGACCGAGTACAAGGAAATGAGGCAGAACCCTTACATCGATAGTAGTAAACAAAGCACAAGGATTTGTAATATTGTGGTGCTATGACCTGAAACTCAATTGCACCGCCCTTCAACACATTCTCAACCTGCAAGATACACCATCACCAAAAGCAAAATCTTTTTCCACTAAGAAGGCAGAAAGTTTTTGCCTTTTCAGGATTCCCGGGTACCAATTATGGTCTAAACAAGAAAAACCAACCGAACTTAAACGTGGTACATCTTGACTTCAACAATGTCTAATAGGGCAGGAAAAAATTTGAACTTCTTATCGGGAAGAGGCAAAAGGAAAGTTCAAAGGTGAGCGTGGCAAATTGCAGAACAAATTGTAATTAAAATTGAAGGGAAATTATCGAAGGATCTATCCAAAACCCATAATATTTTCTTCTCCAATATCCACGATCACCTCCTGCATTTTTTTTTTTTTTTGGTTCAAGAGGACCTTTTTTCCCCCCGTTTCTTGCTCTGCACTTACTTTGCAGGAGGAGACTTTTTTACCGGGGGCACAGACAGGGAGTGTAATGAGTGAAAATTTTTACTACCATTTGCGTTGGGGGCTAATTTGGATTAACCAGTACAGCTGGGTAGATGTAGCCATAGTGTTGCTGGAGGCCCCACGGAAATGATGGCACGTAAGCACTTTCACCGCAAGTATCGGGGGACCTTACTACCATGTTCTAGAACTTTGCATAGATTTGAAAAGAGGTTAAAAAATAATTAAAAAAAAGTTCTTCCTCTTTTTATTTTTTTGTTTTCTTTAAGTGATAATATCAGAGACCTCCCTTGAGCTTTATCCTAATATCACTTTGCGCCCTTGAAGTTTTAAAAATAATCACTTACCTACCCTAATAATTGCAAAAGACTATACTAACCCTCAATTGATATATAATTCACATATCAAATAAATGGAGGTCAAAATTAAATAAAAAAGAAACAAATGTCACTTTTTTCTTTTTCTCTGTCCTCCAATTTTTTGTCTTACTCATTTTTTGGATGATTATGTGATTTTTTATTTGTAAATTATAATAAATTAAATTTTGTTTATTTTTAACTTTTTTGTAATTGTGATAGAGTGGAGTATCATTTCTTTGTTTATTTTAGGTTGACTTTTATAATGATCAGTATAATTTAAAAGGTTTTGGCAATGATTAAGAAGAAGTTGGAAAAAATATAAAGTTTATAAGAAATCGATTTTGAACATATACAGTTAAATTAATCAAGTGTATTTCTTTGCAAATACCTTTTTTATTTTTTAAATACATATTTTTATGGACTATAGCATTATGATGTGGTAGTACTATTAGATATTATTTTTTTAAATGATAGTTTTCTTGAAATAAACAAAATGATTTAAGTGTATTTTTATTTAACAAGTAGAAGGATAGTTTAGATTGTTAAAAAAAGAATTTCACAAATAACAAAAATAAGGGAAGTAAGTGATATATTTAAAACCTTAATGATGCCAAATGATAATAAGAGAAATCTCAGGGGAGGTTTCTGATATTATCCCCTTTTAAACCCTTCTCTCTTTGATTTTATTTTAATTTTAAATGAGACAAGAACAATTTCTTTCCTAAAGTTGAACAAAGAAAAATAACCAAAGAAGATGAAATAAACGTCATCATTAGATCTTGTTTTGCATAACTTTCTTTGATGAATCAATAAAAGATGTAGAATTTATATTGGACTTAATAGTAGTGGAGAGCTCGAACTTAATACATTTGGAATACATGTCCTGATGTGAAAAATGCAATACTTGAATTACTCCTTGGGTGCAGTGAAATTGCATTTTTAGTTGGCAATTGGAATGACTGCACAACTGTAGCCTCGATCCAAGAGGAGTAGCATCTGTATCATTGCTTGGGAACAAAGGCAACAGAAAGCACGTTTCCGCTCAGTTATGTGTCTCAAGAACAGAAGGAAAGTTTTATTATGGCAAAGCGCAATTCAGATTTGGTAGATCCCAGCATCCGCCCCTTCCTTTAGTGCCGGCGGCAAGCCTGTCCTTCTTCTATTCTCTTTCATCCGTCGTCGGTAGGCCTGTTTGGAAGCCCTGTTTTTTACCAAGTTTTTATTATACTAGTTTTTTAACAACTTGTGCTACAGGAACCCCCAAAAACTTATCAAAGTTTTTAACCTACACACTTAAAATATCCAAAACACCCCAAAAAAAATTCCCTTCTCCTTTTCTTCTTCTTCCTCCCCCACCACCACCTCCATTGCCGGCTCCGTCGCCGGTTCTCGCGCCAATTTCCGGTGCCGGTTCTCACGCCAATTTCCCCGGTGCCGGTGCGGTCTTTTTTTTTCCCCCTTTTTTTCCTCTCACCCCTCTTCCTCCCCTGCCATCATCCTCTCTTGTCTTTTTTTTTTCTCTCTACGTCTGGCCCATTTCCTCTCCCAGCTCTCGTGGAAAAAAAAAAAAAAGAAAGAAAAGAAAGATGGTGAGAAGCGGGAAGGGGGACAGGGGAGGCGAGGGTGGCGGGGTAGAGGGGGTGGCAGGGGGAGGGAAAGGCGGGGAGAGGGGCAATGCTGCTGGGGTGGCGGAGGGGAGGGGGAAGGCGGGGGAGGGGGAAGGGGAAGGGGTAGAGAGGGACGGCGGGGGGAGGGAAGGGCAGAGGTGGCGGAGGGAGGCGGGGGAGGGAGAAGAGGGCAAGGGGGAAGGGGCAAGGGAGGGGTGGCGGAGGGAGGGGGAGGCGGTGGGGGAAGGGGCAGAGGGCGGTGGCGGGAGGAGGGGGAAGGCGGGGCAGAGGGTAGGAGAAGGGGAAAGGGAGAGGAGGGGTGGCGGTTGCTTGGCAGGCTGCTGGGGGTTGGCGGAGGTAACGGAGGAAGAAGAAAAGAAAAGAAGAGAAGAAAAAGAGAGGAAAGGAAAGAAAAGGAAAGAAAGAAAAAGAAAAAAAAGGGAAAAAAAAGAGAAAAAAAAACAAGAAAAAAAAGAAAAGGAAAAAAAAAGAAAAAAAAGTTTTTCATCTTACAAAAACTTCTACAAAAATTTTCACCTTACAAAAACTTCTACAAAATTTTTTCAAAAACTTCTACAGTGCACTACAGTAAAGTTTTAGACAAACTCCCAAAAAACTCAGGTTCCAAACAGGCATTTTTCCCAAAGATCCCTTACCAGGCTTCTCAATCAAGTTTGGGATAATTTCAAAAATCTCCCTTGTGGTTTATGACAATTTTACTTATCTCTCTCTAATTTTTAAAATTTATACTTACCTCCCTTAATTTGACACTTTTAATAATCAAACCTTAAAATAGGATAAAAACTTAAATGAATATCTTAAGGTGCTCTTATTTTAAAAAGTTTAATTTATTCTTCTAAACCATTATAAAGTAATTTGGGACAATTATAAAAGAAATGATAAAATACAGAAAACCCTTTTGTGATTTTATCAAAGGTCACGAAACCCCTTTATTATTTAAAAACACCCAAATAGCCTTCTTTGTATTTTGGACTAATATAGGAAGTGGACGAAAACCTTCTTTATTAACGGAGAACTGTGAAATTTCAACTCTACCCTTAATTTAAAATACCAAAAATCAATTGGGGGCATCAATTTTAGTTTTTTGGGGCCTCAATTTCTACCCTTAATTTAAAATATAAAAAAATTGAAAAAGAAGGTTTGGGGCGGGGGGGGGGGGAGGAAAGGGGAATATGAAACCCATCTTATGGATAAGAAGTGCAAACAAGGGAGCTTATTAGAATATTAAGGTTAGCATTATCATTTTAAATGGACAAGGAAGATATGCATAATTTTTAAAATTATAGGGGTGCTAAGTGAAATTGTCAAAAATTTGAGGTTTCTAAATTTGTCCCATTAAGTTTTAAACCCTACTTGATAACCCAATTCAGCACTTAAATTTAATAGATTGAGATCCTAACATATTTAGACCGTTTGATAACCAAAAATTGAACATCTGAATTAATTAAGTAGCATTGAATTTCCTAGACAAAACTTGATCCGAAAATTAAGTGATAAACTATTTACTTATCACTAAATGTGATACACACTCAAATATATTAAATTTAATACTTACAATTTAATAATTTAATGACTTCAGATTTCATATTTCAATTTTTAGTTTTATCAAACGCACCCTTAGAGTTTTAACTTGGCCAAGAAGAATGGTACAATCTTTCCACGAGAAGAATGGTACAATCTTTCCCACTATTTTAAAAGAAATGGGGGAGAGTAATTAGCCAGACGAGATATTAATTGACATTGAATTTCCGGAGACCTATCCACATGTATTTCAAAGTACAAAGTCTGATTAGGTGATTTGTCTACTAGTACACAAATCTATTTGTAACCAGCAGTGCAAATACCAGTGCTTAGTTCGACATTTTATTTATGCCTCTGAATTTGATTTGCTGAAATGTTCTGTGAGCCACATGCCCCAGGCCAATGTATTGGCATTAGCCAAAACACATTAGCAGAAAAACAATCATACAAAAGAAAAGAATAAACTGCAATGTTATTCCGGTGTCTCTCAACAAATGCAGAGTTTACTCGTAAATTTTGTACACGAGCACGTATGGTACATGGCAGCCAATACAAAGCTCAATTACAAGTTCTGGGTATTGGACACAGCTAAAATTGTTCAGCGAATCAAAAGAAGAAAAAAAGGCCTTTTTTTCCTTTATTGCCAGAGAATCCCGAAAAGGGGATGGAAAAAGAACGGGAAGAGATGAAAGTATGAAACTGAGACTACAAGAGTTTCTCAACCTGATGAGGGACAGAACCAACTGGAACAATGAATCACAACTGGCTCATTCATCACAAATTCCTCTCAATGAAATCCCATATCCTCTCTTCCATATATATACGGTCCCTATGCCGGCGGGGCATGTGCCGCTCGTCAGGAAATATCAACAACTCATAAGGCTTACCAGCAGCCACCAACGCATTTACAAGCCTTGCAGTGTGCCTAAAATGCACATTTTCATCAATCATACCATGCACGAGCAGCAACTTCCCCTTGATTTTCTCCACATGGTGCATCACAGAGCTATACAAATAACCTGACGGATTTTCAGCGGGCAAACCCATGTACTTTTCAGTGTAAAATGTATCATACCCATCCCATGACGTTACTGGGGCACCAGAAACAGCACACCGAAATACTTCAGGAAACCTTGCCAAAGACATAGCTGAGAGGTATCCGCCATAGCTCCATCCGTACAATCCGATATGGCCTTGGTGAGCTAGTCCATTTTTTATTAGCCATTCAGCTCCGCTTAATTGATCTTCAGCATCAATATGGCCACAATTATACTTCAGTGCACCTTCAAATTTGAGTCCCCGTCGAGCAGTTCCTCTGTTATCCATCTGAAAAAGGGAAAGGACTCGAGATCAGAATTAAGCTGTTCCTGTATCTTCTACAATAAACAGCTGGGAATGTTACAATGTCATGGCAAGAAACTAGAAAACAGATAAGTTATTTGTGACATATCTTCTGTGTAGGAATCCCAACCTTTGGGCAGATTCCACAAATTTAAGAAGGCATCTAAACTTGGTACAAATCGTGCACTGATTACAAGTGTAGCACACTTTTGCAAAGTACAATGGGGTGCATAGAAACAAAGAAAATGATTCTTCATCAGATAAATAGTTTGATCTCATCTAAATATCAGCTAACCTTCCATACTAGGATGCCTTTGCTTCTAAGGTACTGAGCCCTCATGTCTACAGTGTTCACCCAGGAATCACAGACTAGCTGTATGCTGGGACCACCATAGACTTGAATCATAGTTTTATATGGTGGTGGTCCAAATCTTGAAGGATCAGGCTTGTATAGCACCCCATACAAAGCAGTCCCATCTTTTGCTGGTATCTGAACTATCTGTGGAGGCTCAATCTGGAGCTTTTTGAACCTGGGAATGCTCAGCGGTTGCTCGTACAAAGGCATAACTAAGCTGCCATCATGTAGGGAGCAAAGAGATATTCTTGGAGGTGTATCCAGTGAATCATGAATATCTATGAAACTATGCAGTTGGTGGTCAAGGACAACTATATGTTTTCCCTTTTCTCGAGTTAATCTCAATGGGGCCTCCAACGGACAGCTTGCATCTGGAAACAATTTAGCACAGTATAGATGAGACTCTAAAGGGCCATCTAAAGTTCCTGCAAAGTATACGAGGCCAGCAGCCTCATTTACTCCAGCAACTTGCTCAACCATCCAATCTCCTTGAGTTATAGGTCCCAAGCAAACTCCATTTGAGTCATGAAGATACAGGTGTCTAAATCCTGTTTTCTCACTCGCCCAAATAAATCCCCCATGGTATTTATTGAGTCCTTTATCCAAAGGGGTGAAGCAATCATGCAGAGTGATCCATGTCTCATGCTCTTCTTCCACAAGGACTTTCCTACAGCCTGTTTTGATGTCAAACCTGAGGATTTTCAGCTTAGAATGCGATCTACTCAAAACCTGAGCAGTAAGAATATTTCCATGCATCCAGTTTACTCTTGCTAAATATTCCTCATCACCATCAGCTTCGACCTTTTCTCCACAGAGAAGATCCATCCACACCACAGGACCTCCAACAACAGAAACCACCCCAAGGCGCACTTTGACATTGGGCCCCCCAGCAAAAGGGTAAGCATGGTCCTCCTGTGCGTCTGATCCAACAGAACTTTTACCTTGGTGCATGATTCTGAAAAGAGGTATCTCAGATGAATCAACCTGTGTAAATGCCAAGAACTTGCTGTCCAGTGACCACCAGTAACCATTCTTTCGTTCCATCTCCTCCTAGAATCAGAAAGATGGTTCCAATCAACTCTGTGCATTAACCTATTTCTTCTCCCATAATGGGCACTAAACTATTGAAAATCTCAGAAAATCTAATGAGAGAGAATGAATTATCTCACCTGTGCTATATATTCTGCAAGACCATGCATCTGAAACAACCCAAACGAGAAATGATCATCATATTCATACATCTTAAACATAATTCAGTCCAACAAAAAAGGTCCATGAAATGGACCATAATACAGGCGTAATAAGACAAAACGTTGAAGGCATAACACTTAATTGTTGTTCTTGGCAGATTACTGTCATTAGAATAGACCAACAAGTTTAAATGAGAGCCAAATTTGGCCAAAAAGATCAAATGATGAAAACACGATTCCAAGAGGTCATAAATTGCAAACACAATTGGTGGGTAACCTGCACTGCTAAAATACACTTATTTGTACACTATGATTGGTCAAAATGATCTCTCTAATTTGTAGACTTCATATATATCATCATAGGGGCCATCTCAAGTATACCAACAATATTGGACTTTATGCTTACTAGATTGATTCCATCAGCACTGGATGTCAACTGCTTTGAATCGTTGTATAAAAGGTTTAACACATGAAGCTCACTATCTCTGACATATGCAAGCATGGTTCCATCTGGGGAGATGTGTGGATCAATAATTGGAGAAGATGCTACACTTGGAATCTTAAGCTCTGGCTGCAGATGAAAATCCTGGATATATATCTGTGATGGATCAAACAGAAGTAGGTTAGATGCGCACAGGCCCATGTCAGTAGATGAAATGGATTCTTGTGTAAATGAACCATTGGAAAGCATTTTTTTTATGCAAGCAAATACTGTAGCACTTTTTGTGATAATTTCTTAAAAATACTGTAGCACTTTTTGATGTGATGTATGCAAGATAAAAAGGTGATTGAAAAATATATTGATAATGTAAGCAAAAAACCTTTTGAAAAAAAACCAGTGTCCAAGCAAACCCATTATTTCCTATACCAAGTGGAAATATAGCGCAGCCATGCAAATGATAGTTCCCAAGTTTTAGCAAGTCAATAATCTGAATAGCTATTAAAAAGACTTAAAATCGTTAGACTTCCTTGGCATCTTATTCCTACAGAAAATTCCAGGTCAAGAAGAGCAAAGAAAACAGAGAATTTTAAGGCAGCATAGTTCCAAAAAGACTGGAAAAGGGGTTCTTTTCGAACACATTTTTGTGCATTTGGAAAGAGCACTCCAGAGCAACTTTGTTAATCTCGTCATGTCCCTCAATGACAAAACGATACATCCTACCACTGGAGAAAAGAAAAACCAAAAAATAAAAATAAAAAAGGAGAAGCTTTTGCTTCAGCATTCCAAAAATAAATAAATAAGAGTAGCTTTCGCTTCAGCATTCACCCATGAGAATGGTCTTATATATGCAAAAGGAAAATAACATGGAGGTAAGGAGACACACCCCAACAGGTAATGGCACCATGACAGCCTTCTTTTTCGAGCTTGCCTTCACCCATTCATAGCGAGTTACCCCCAATCCACGTTCCCTTGACCTCTCCCTCCTCAACTTCTCTTCTGCAGATAAGTTATTCTCATCAAGTCCACCATCTGGAGGACTGAAAAACAATTCTTGCTTGCGGCTTTTCAGATCAAACACAAAGAGATTTCTGTTCAAACTTTGATCAGGACTAAATAAGTATGCCACCAAGCTATCATCAGGACTGAAGCTAACCAATGTTGGAGCTCCAAAACCTGGCAATGGGTATTGGACAATTTCTTCAACAGGAAAAACGAAGCAGTCATCTAATGGTTGTACCGTAGCTGGATCAGTTACTGGCATGTCGAAAGAAAGTGATCTCCGACGTTTCAAAGTCTTCTCCTTTTCATTTGCATCAGTCGATTGCATTAGCAATTAAGTGATCCAAAATTGAACAGTTTACACATCAAACCGTGCAAACTGACAAATCTGCAAGCCATCCAAAGTCAATGGCTTCATTATAGCTTTAGAAAACAAAGTCAATGGCATGCTTTAGTTCAAAAGGAATTGGAAAGTTAATCAGTAATCAATTTAAAAATGTCAAACAATTAATCTGGTTCATGACTATAAAACAAGAGGAAACCCAAAAAAAGAAATTCAAGTGGGTAATTTAGTGAAAGTTAAAAACATTAGCCAAGATTCAATTTCTCCCACTTGGCATACACCTTTGCTATTAAAATTAATTCAAATTCTCCATTTTTTGGCTTTATTTTCTTTTGACAAAAAAGAAAAGCTCGTAAAAGATTCCTCATCTCAATTGAGCAATTATTAGTTGAGGAAAAAAACAACAGACTAAAAAAGAGAAAAAGGCACCGTATCTGCCAATAAGGTTTCGGAAAAAAATAGAAAGTTCGATAACGACTGATATAATCCAGTAAGTGCAGGCAAATATTTCGACTGTTGACTAGCCTGTAAATTTAATCAATCAGCAAAAAGGGTAAAGAGCCCATAAGGGCTATAAACTTTTAGTTCAATCTATCATCCATAAGAAAAAGCCTAAATGTGGAATTGGGATTGGAATCAGACCTGAACCAGAGAAAGATTTGATTTTGATCGGCCCCGTCAGCAGCAAAAGAACAGTAATAACTATGAGATCTCCGTTTCTGTGAGCCGTTTGATTCAGTGTTCTTCCCTCTTCTTCTTCCTTATTACATAATATAACCTCAGAGAACTCAAGACAAAATCGGAGAATCTAATGGACCTAAAGTTCAGATTGTTCGACTTTTTGACGTGGAGCAATTAGAAATCGACGTGAAGAAAGGAGCGGATAAATAAACAAATATATATATATATATATATTTGGTTCTGTATCAGTTTATGTCCCTGTTCATACAATCAGCCAGTCACGGAAGGGACGAATGCCAAGGGCTTCTAGGGGGATAAAAAGCCTGAGGGGGCTACAAGTGAAATCAAACTAACTTGAAAATATTTCACATATAGTCCTTCACTTCTGCAAATTATCATTTCTAATCTACTCATTCTTGAAAAAGTGCATATTCACCACTTGAACGATCAAAATTGATTTAGTTAATCCTGTATGGATTCCATGTCCGCGGACACTGCTCCCCAAAAAGTAATACGAAGCAAAGTTAAAAGTATGGTTTTGATATGTTCGTTATTTTCCATATTAAGGGTATGAAGGTGTATCTTAATGCATACATATCTTTTTTTTTTAATATAATAAAAAAATGTTTATTCTTTTTTTTTTCTTCCTCAAAATATTAACTCTCTACATCATTTTCTTGACCAAAAATAATGATTGGAAATATGTTGTCGATCCAAATCGGATAACATGTTAATGATCCAATTTGTTATGTCGAATTTTTAACTTGACTATAGTAAGACATTGTTAATGTCAAGGACCAAAAAAAAAATTTTACAATATGATCCGCTATGTGTCCAATATTACCCCTTAACCCACACTTTTTACAAGATGTAATGTGAAGGCCCGGTAAACCTTCGGATGGCTACTCAAGTAGAATTGTTAATTTTTTCAAAGGAAGTAGTGGAATTACTTTGGGAGTTGGTATATCTATAGATTTGGGTTCAAATTTTATGTCTAAGAATTGGGAGAAAAGGACGCGCAAAAGGGTATAATATATACATATATATATATATATATTTACACATGCAGGAATTATGTTGATTTTAAAAGCTACAAACTTTTAAAACTTCAATTTTGTTTTTCAAAATAATAGCATCGGCTTGATTATGGGGGATAGAGGGTGACTTTTAAACGCTACAGAATTTTGACCATAGTGCAATAGTTTCACCTGTTCGAGAATGGAGGGAAAATGCATATGCAAATTGGACGACTCCACCACCAGAGTTCGTTAGAATCAATGTAGATGCAGCAACCCTTTCTTTTTTTTTCTTGGGTCCATTGGAAGGCCTATTGACCTTGTTACAATGGGACGAAACGAGGGGATGCAACCCAATTTCAACATCTGCAAACATGCAGGTTTCGGGTCCTTTAAGGATAGACGAGCCTGGAGGATCTCTGCTTGGATTGAGTTTAGCCGAAAACCATCTGCACGGTTATTTCCCTCCCTCCAAGCATCATCCAACTTGCATTCCCTGTTTCTCTCTTACTCTGTGGATTAGATTTGCATAAGGACTCTCTCTTTCCCACTGTCATTTATCAGGGATAAGCTCGCTACAGAGTCTTTTTCAGCGACAACGCTCTTCTGCCAGGCTAGTTTCAACCAAGGGATAATGGCCCATAATTCAGCTGCTGAGTTGCTTGCAATGCCCAAATTACAGTAGAAACCACCTTTCCAATTTCCCATCTCGTCTCTGACTAATCCCCCTGCACCCGCAACTCCTGGATTGTTGGCGGATGCTCCGTTTACTTTCACCTTTACCCAGTCTGTTGTGGCGGTTCCCAACCCAACTGATGTATATCCAGTCCACACTTCTGCTGCAGTTCCCTTTTTGTGAGTTCATCATGGGCTAATTTTGCCTTTCGAAGCGAGTTGGTTGCAGTCTCAGTTTCTGCTCCCCTCCAATCGCATTAAAGCAATTCCTTGTTGTCCATGCGTGATGAACCACTAGCTAAGCTGGTAGAGAAACAAACTCCTCCATGCATTCCAATATTCTTCCTTTTTAAGATTTCAGTCCACCCATTTAACCAGCGGTAGGCTCTTGAACATTTCCCATTTGTTCTCCCTAACATAGTGTTTCCATTGTTGTTCCACCCAAGGACAATCTCTGATTGCATGCAGCGTATCCTCGTACTCTTTCTGGTAAACTGGACATTTCTCATCCCTGGCTATATGGCGCCTCCGCTTTTCCCCATTCGTTGCTAATTTCCCATGCCGAACCATCCACAATAGGCACTATCATCTTCCGGGACCTTTTTGTTTCTAGATCTTGCTCCATCCCTTTTGTCTTCTCCACCATATCGATTTCACACTCCATTTCGGAAGCTGATTTTGTGGAGAACTTGCCTCTTGAGTCCGGACCCCAGCTTAGCGCATCCAGTCCCCTGCTATTAAACAGAAAGCCCTCAGTTTCAGCAGGGTTTCGTGCGGTAAGTAATGTTTTAGTGCTCCCCCAGTTCAATCCCTCAGAATTGCAATATGATACCGTTTGCCCCCATGGCTTGAATCCAAAGCCAATGATGATTTACGGGTCCTTGCTCAATAATTTAGAGGTGTAGATCATAACCAATTATGTTAACCCGTCCTAACTTTTCCACCGATAACTCGCCCATTAATTTTGAATAGGTCTAAATAGATATCCAATTAGATGCATTTAAAAATAATTAGTGAGCTGACTTGATTTACCAATTTATAGTCATTTAAAAATAATTATACATTTAAACTCAACTTTTAATTAGTGTTAAGCAAATAAATTTAATTTTTTTACTAATCTAACAACAATAAAATACTGTTATTTTTGTCAAATAACATACAAAAAAAAGTAGAATTTTAAATGATTCATTAATGAGTAATTGAATATATCCGGACCACACTCATTTATTTAAGTGGGTATAAATAAGTTGATCTAATTATGACCCGTCCAAACCTGTCTGAGTTATCCTTTTGATGGGTTAACTCGATGGCCCAAATGCCCACTTTGTCATGTTGTGCTGATTGTAGGTTAAGAGGAAGTTATTACTATTGAGCTTGCTGTTAAAAGGTTTAATTTTATTTTTTTCTCTATCTTTTTGCCATTATTGAATAGTAGTATATTTTAAGTTTCAAACGCATAGACTATGGAGTAAAACAAATTGGAACTTGGCAGTCAAAAGCATAGTTATCTAGTGTACTAGGGTGTATTTATTTATTTCGATTTCGAGTCTTGTTGAATGGCATTCAATAATCATCAAAACACAAAGTAAGAAGAAGAAGAGCATGAACTAGAAATCAAAACTAGCAAACTTTAAGGTCAAAATTCATATACTCATGTTGGATCAATACTTAAACTTTTCCTATTGTGGACATTACTTTTCATCAAGTGTACATTGGATGATTTGTTAACAAAGACACAAAACTATCGTTTCTTTTCCTACTCTCTTTTTTTTTTTTTTTTGGGTGGCCATAAACAAAAATATTAAATTCAGTAAAGATAAGGTGTGATTGCTGGAATAATATCCGGAATTATTCCCATTTTGGAATTAAATGTGCTATTTTACATTTTGATGTCAAGCTAAAATTAGAAGCACCAATTCCCCATCCTTGACTTCGTACACAGTAAGTATGCTATATGCATATAGGAGTGTGAATATTTAAACATGGATTCTGGTACCATCAAGAAAGCTAAGCTTACATTTTACGGTCTCCGAGCAAGATTTCAGCCGCCTAAAGCCGCTCAGTATATTTTGCACCAGAGAACAAAACACAGTGTCTCCGACCATTATGGACTGGAGTTCTTTACTCAAAAGCCTGGAAAGGCAGAGTTTCTTCTGTACATGCTCTCTTTCCCCCCCTCCCCCTCGCTCTAGGCTTAAAGGGAAAAAAAAGGAAAGAAAAAGGTTCTGTTACGGGGATGTTGCCTACTTCAAGATGGTTTAGCAGCATCTAAAGCTTCTCTCTATATAATTAAGCTGTACTCGAGGTAAAAACCACCATCCTTAGAAACTAATGCACAAACTATATATTGTGCTGCTTAGAACAACTTCTTGCATCCGATAGTTGCAAAGCTTGCATCCTTGCAACAGTTTTTCTTTAAACCTCAACCAACATTTCTGAATCTTCAACTTCAGAGCTTAAAACAAAGCTTGGAAATGCTAACGTGATATCCCTGATCAAACCAAATAACTTAGAAGTTATAATAATCAACAAACTCAATTATCTAAAGTGTATGACAATTTCTACTTATTTTCATTTTAATGGACTTGCTACTTTTTGTGAAAGTGTTTTGTTTCTTTCGAAAAATCTACAGAGAACACCTGAAAACCTTGAATTCTCAATCATATTATGCACGTTCGAATGTATAGCAGTTATATGGACTACTTGCTCAACATGTAAAACATTGAAGTCTCAACAAGCATACTGTTCCTGGCACATGCTGCAGAAGCAGACTGAACAATTTCATAGCCAAGTTAAATTGATTTCAGCAGAAATTGCAAAATTGAAGGAGGAAATTGTGAATGGAACGGGAATGGTTAAACTGTAGATGATCAGCAATCGCTTGAATGTAATACAAGCATTTGATTCACTCATAACACTTACTTCAGATATGGAAGTGTCATGTTCTTCATAAGGGATGGATACCTCGACACAAACTCCTTCCACTCTTCTTGATCAATCCTTCCATCACCTTTGGTATCTGCATCTTTGAATGTCTACAGCAGGATAAGTTAAAAGAAATTTTTGAATCTGATGATGAAGAGACCCAATAGGAAGTGGACAATGTAGCAAGCAGAAATTTTAACCTTATCCACGATCATTTCGACAACATCATCTGAAAGCACGAGATCTGATTCGTGCAGAAGAGCCAGTACCATCTCTTTTAACTGTCAGTTAAAACAACAGGCACAAGACTCATAAAAATTAATTGCTTTCATATTTTCATTCGAGGGACAAAAGTTATATTAGGCTATTTCTTACAGTCACCTTAATTAAGACATGAGATTGGAAAGGATAGTGTACAGAATTGGTTGAAAGCTGTCACAGAAATATGGGGTGACGCATGTATGACTATCCTAGGCAGATGTAGTGAAGGCGGTAATACAGCTTATAAAACAAAGATATGAGAACATAATTCTCAGTGGAAAGATTTACTTCCACGTAAAGCTTTGATGTATCTACAGAGATATTTGAGCATAGCAAGTACATCTATCCCTGAGAAGAGGGGAATAGGAATTTGAAAGTACAGCGTCATGAATGGTGTTTACTGTTACCTCTTCTCTTTCAATATAACCAGTGTGCCTTAGATCATACAACCTGAATGCAACTGCCAAAAGAGAAAAAGTTTTGCACAAGATAAATGAGCCAAGTCAATGAATATCTTACGCCAGAACCATAATATGAACTAAAACTGAAGGCTGAGGCTGCTTGGAGTAACTGTGCATATGACAAAACTAGTTATTACATGCAATTTTGTCAGCCATAGGTGCATTTGGATGAAACACGCCCAGAGATCGGACAAATTCACCAAATTCAATTACTCCATTGCGTTTTAGATCAAACAGATCAAATACCTGCATGATAATGTGCCAAAGATTCAGCAAGGATACCACTAATTGCAGATTTATCTTTACACATATTATAGCAACATGTAGAACCCATCACCAAGCAGCAGCATGGTTGAACCACATCCAATGTAATAGCAGCAGCCAAAATTGTGCAACAAAACCAAGACATCAATAATTTGTCATCAATTTCAGCAGCAATTACCAAAACAGAAGTCTAAATACGTACCCTGTCTGCAAATAAATTCCTCCTGTTTCTGTTCCTGAACAGAGCAAGCTGAAACTCTTCCTGATAATCAAATTCCATGTAAAAGGATTTCATTAGAAGGAGACATTCTAGCCTCACTGCTATCATGAATTCAGTATCTTATATGACAAAGATAAATTATTCGGAAACAAATGATATATGTTGTAAATTGACAGGTAAGCTGGTGAGATTACCTTGTGGATAAGCCCGTCATCAATTATGGAGCTGCTAATTTTCTTAAATAGCTCATATAATGCCTGTACTTCATCTACTGTAACTGCAAGAGAATAGTATGCCAATTATCAAAAGTGTTGGAATTAACATTCATGGAGATAGGAAAATAATCAAAAGGTCAACTAAGTGGAGCTTGAAATTAGCGTTACACAATTTTGCAATACAATTCAATAGAGCCTATAAATAAGGTGATCAGACGCCTAAAGTAGGCTATACAGTGACATAAAACACAACTTTTCTAAGTATGAAACCAGGCAAATTATGAGAAAAATGCACACTTACAAGGCGTCTCAGCAGCAAGTACAGTAGGTTCCTCATAGCCAGGGACATTCCTGGCGTTTTTCGAGTATAAGCACCCCATCAAGATCCTAGCTTCTAAGGTCTACTTCACACAAATATTTCATTCTATAGATAATCCTGCAAACTAGAATTGAAAAAGTAAAGCAACTCTGCTGTTAAAATTAGTAGATGAACAAATCGTTCAGCTTTAACGAGAGTTTAAGAGTTCAATCTCATCACATAAACATAGTCAGCACACGCAGGAGAGGGCAGGTTAAGAGTGTTCAAACTCTCCAGAATTGCTCAAGCATCTAGATGAGGTGATCATTCAACGTTTATTAGCAACTGCAAATGAACAATCTACTGATACACCTTCTTGTTTTCAAAGACATTCTATCAAAGAAATTGATAACCAAAGTTATGACTACAGGGAAATGCAAATTAGTAGTAGTTTCTTACAGTAGGCCTTTTCTTCTGCTCGGCTGTCATAAACCGTCATTTGACCATCTACCGAATTGAAAACAATTGGTTAAAAAAATAATAATAAATACACACACACACACACAGAGGATTGGTTTATAAGCCAAACATGCAATATTAAAAAAAAGAATAAAGATGATAAAAGGCCTAAACTTTGAAGTCCGACCGTGGAATAGGCCGATAGCCACTATTTTACTTGTATACTTTCCAATTCAAGCCGCACCTTCTCGTTGACCTTTTGGTGAATGAATTAAAGCATGCTACAGTTCCAGGGGTCCAGCTCAATAGAATTTTAATTCATTCCGAGAGCACAGTAGTCCGACCCAAAAAAGTGGTAGAAGTAATTTCACATCCGGCAAACAGGGCACAAGGGAGGAGGGGATGTGTTATGTACATTAAAAAAGGGGGTTGGGTTGGGGGGGGGGTTCATTCACCAATTTGGTTCTTAAATTTTTTCATTAAAATCAATTTTGTCCTTAATAGTTTTTTTTAATCAATGTAGTCCTCGAATTATATTTGCCAATGTAGGACTTTTACGGTGGAATGATCACATTTTATCTCTGTAGGACGACAAGCCAAGGGTATTTTGGCCAAGAAAAGGTTAGATGCTGCAGTATAAGAAATCCTATATAAAAAATAAAGAAAAATAAAAACATTCAAGTAAGCTGGGGAGAAACCCACTTTCTATATTATTCTCTATCTCACTTTTTATTATATTATTATTTCTCATTCATAAACATCATGTTTTATTTCTATTTTGTTTCCTTAAGATGCAATAACTATTATTTGAGTAAAAAAATATATGCAACAACCTCAAAAAAACAATATATAACAGAAAATTAAAAAATACAGCAAAAAAGCAATGTATAATAGAAAATTGAAAAATACAGCAAAAAATTTATAAAAAATGTCATTTTTTATGCATTTTGATTTTTTGAGTTTGTTTAAATTTTGTATGTTACTTAGTTAATAGCTATTTGATCTTAAGAAAACAAAAGAAATAAAACATAATATTTATAAAGAAAAAATAGCAATATAATAAAAAGTATAACAGATGAGAGCACAGAGAATATTACTGAAGATCCGTTGCCCGAGAACAACCAATTTTTCATTAAAGTGGGACACAAAATAAAAATTGGCAAAAAACAAAACCCATCTCCCGCACATCAAGCACTCTTCTATCAGGACACTCCATCACCGCACAAAACTAGAAGCAGCTACAGTAGAAGGAGCATCTACGCCCATTTCTGCAGCGACGGCCCTGCTCAAATGCAACACCCAAGAAAGATGGAAGGGAGGCCATTTTGCTTTTGGATTCTAAAAATTGTGGAGTGTTGTGGAGATATTCCAATGCAGAAGGACTTCAACCCAACTCCATCACTTTAATTTCACTAAAATTCTCTCCGAGCTTCTCCTTTCAAAATAAAAAAAGGAAAGAAAAAGGAACGAAACACAACAGAACACAAATTTGAAAGAAAAAAATGCAGATAATAGGATGAAAAGCATATCAACACTGACCGTCATCAAATAAGTATCCTATTATGTGAGAAAGATTGAACTTTTGATTGGATTGAAACATCTGGCCTAGGGTAGATTATACCCCAATTGCTCAGAAGATGAATGTGTAAATAAATGCCCTCCACCTGCTTGTGAAAAATGCCAGAATGCAAAATTGATAACGAAATGCGATTATGTGTATGTAATAAGTATTGTATGACATGGGGAGCCGTCTTCTATTTTAGTTTTTGCCGCCGTCGCACCGGCAAAGACTAACAACTTGCAAGAAAAATATATACATCTTCCATCAAAATTTATGTTCCTTTATTTCTTGCTGTTTTGGTTTTAAATGGCACCCGTATGAGTACGTAGTTTCTGCGTGCTTGGATGTGATTGAGTGGGGAAATTCCAGAAAATCTACTGCCGGAAGTAAAGATCAGATCAGTCGGAAGGGGAATGACATAAGTAGACACGTCACCAATAATGAAGCTTTAGTTTTTTCTCCCCAACATATAGTTGAACATTTTTATTTATCTTTTTTATTTTTATACGAGAGTTGACTTGTGGTTCCTATGTTGCCCTTGATATTTGTCGGAAAAATTGAAATGGATGGTGCCACCGAAAAGGATATGACTGGATAGTAAATAGTAAAACTTAAAGGACTACAATGGTAAAAAAAAATATCAAGGATGAAATTAGTTTTAGTGAAAAAGTTCAAGGATGAACATGGTGAATTTCCCAAAATATCAACCAAAAACGTATGCAAATCTGTTCCTTACGGATATGGAGTAAAATATAATGAGTAGGAAGGAACCAGCGATGAGAAATAAAGCATCACAACTTGCCAGTTGCTACGCAATAGAAGACTTGAAAAAATCGAGTTAACTGATGCACTTTCCGATGATTACGTATTTCTCAGTTAGTCAGAACAGTTCCCCTCAAGAAAAACTCGTCCATCGGAACAACTGATCCCAGGGGAGCAGCATTCTCGCCTCAAAAAATGCTGTCTTAGAAGTCCACTAAGAGTAAGAGAAAGAAGAACTGGATTCCTGTTTTTTTTTTGTTTTTTTGTGGTGGGTGGGGAGGGAAAGAGAGAGAGCGTGAAAATTTTGAGATTGAAAAAAGTCCTAGGCATGAATTCATCATGACGGTCAGCTCTTAAATTCACTGCTCCTGTTTCTCTTGCATAGTGACTTAATGGGCATGAATTACATATATGAATGGGCCCGAACATGCAAAGAAAACGTAGAGATGAACTCAAATTTCGAAACCCCGATGAGGCGAATGACATTCAAGAATTAAAAGCCCCAACTTAGATTGAAGTTCAAAATCGTTCAGATCCCAGAGATCAGGGACCCAGAAAAAATACAAGTAATTGAGGAACTATGCAATATGCGTATAGAAAGGAAGACTATCTAAATGAAAGATTAGAACGTACCTGAAGTTGGAGGAGGGAGCAGGAACTACCGAACCCAGGGAGCAGAGAAAGGACCTTGGGAAGGCTGCTTAGTTTGATGTTTTGTGAGTAGGAGCAAGTTGTGTGGGGGCTTGTTTACACTTTACAGTATATGCTGAACCAACCAAAAAATTTAAAAAAAAAAAAAATGCATCGTCCAACAATTTGACAAAGAGCAGTAGCATACAGAGCCAGGAGGAGGACACAAGTTACCATTACAGATGATTTATTAATTATTAGGGATCATTTCATAAACAATTGCACCTACTTCTCTTAAGGTTTAAAAAATTACACTTACCTCCCATAAGTTTACCATTTTGGTAACAAAGACTATTTCATGATCAAAATTTCAAATTAATAACCCAAAATACCCTTATCAAAATTGTAAAGTTCATTTTACTTTCTTATAAAATTATTTAAAAACTATGGAACATACATAAAATCTCAAATTCATTTTTAACCCTCGTCTCTACTATTTTAAATATTTCATATTATGACATCTCAAATTGTACCATTATCACCTAACCATTACAACTCTCAATTCATAAATTCTAAAATCTCAATTGAAATTAGAAAAAAAAACACTATTAAATTTAAAAAATTTCAATTACTACATTAATACACCATCCTATCCCTAAAAAATTGGAGTACTAATACCGGTCCTATTCTTTTTAAACCTAACTTATATCTTCTTCTATTCAGCGCCAGATGCTCCAAGCAAAGCTAAAATTAATTTGTAATATGTTATAATTGTGTTTAGGACATAATCGACTATTCAACGAGTGAACTTTATTTTTATTTTCATTAAATATCTAATTGTGTGATGCATTCCTATGAACAAGATTAAGAGTAGATTATTTAATTGGATGAAAATTATTAATATGTTAAGGCTATTATGATCATTTTCTATGACTAATGGAGGTAAGTGTATCATTAAAAATCTTAAGGGCATTAAGTGAAATTGTTAAAAATCTCGAGGGAGGTTTCTACAATTATCCCTAATTATTAACCAAAAGATGCAGGATTATTATTATTTTACCTCCTTAATATTTGGTGCCACTATCAATTTCCCCTTTAACGTTATTTTTTAGTCACTTTACCCCCAAAACTAACGGTCAAATTTAACGGAGTTTGTTAATTAAAATGAAAAAACATGTTTAACCCTTAAAATTATTATCACTTTACCCCCATAAACTATAGTCTCATTATCAATTTACCCCCTAAAATTATTTTTTAGACAATTTATCCTACCATTAAACCAACTTAGCAAGTTAAAAAAATTTTAGAAAAAAAACCCTCCTCTTTGCATAATAAAAATAATAAAAAATTTAGAGTGGTTCTTCTCCTTTTTAGTATCAAGAAAAAAAGTCAAAGTATTAATTCCTTTTTTCTTGACAATCTTATTAATATTGAAAAAAATAGAGAGATAGAGAGGGGAGGGGGAGAGAGAGAGAGCTCAATTCTTTTTTTAAAAATTACAAATAAGAAATAATTAAATATTAAAATTATTTCACTTTTCTGTTTATTACCAAATTTCAATTCTAATCCCGACAACCTTAAAGTAATAAGATAATGTTAGACTTTTTTATTTTCTTTCTTTGCAAAATCTAATTTTTTGTCTCCTTCTTTCCTTTCTCTTTTTTTCCTAATATTAATAAGTATAAAAAAAATTTTGAAAAAAAAATCCTTTTATTTTTATTTTTTTGATCTTTTAAATTGAAAAAAAAAGAAAGAATAATCATTCCAACTTTTTTATTTTTAATTATATATATAAAAAGGGTAAATATATTTAAATTTTTTTTACCATACTAGTTAAATTAACGATGAGGTAAAATGCCTGTAAAATAATGTTAGAAACTAAAATGATTGTATCACTATAATCTAAACGAATAAAGTGATAATAATAATGTAGTAATGCTATAAAATAAAAGGGTATTTTTGTCAAAAATTTCTTAACATGTTGAGTTGAATTACTTATGAGGGTGAAGTGACTAAAAGATAACGTTAGTGGATAAATTGATAGTAGTGATATAGTTTAAGGGGGTAAAGTGATAATAACCCAAAGCTGCACCTGCACTTGCACTTTTTTTTCTTTTTTTTTTTTGTCAAAATATAGCTGCACCTGCACTCGGGGAGTTTACTTTTGCATCCGTCTCCGTCAAATATTGGCCCCATTTTACAGAAACAGTTCCCAAACAGGCTTTGCTCTTCAGATTACAATATACCATCGTCAATTCTATGGTGCAGAATCAACTCCGTATAGGGAGATAAAACGTGAAGCTACAACAAGACAATCACTGAAATTAAGGCGTCTTTTGTAGTTGACCCTATGAACTAGTCTATATATTGGGGATTAGGGGCAGGAGCGGTCATCAGACCGACCGCTCCTGAACGGTCTCCTCACAAGACTCAAATGTGAGGCAAGAAATATTCCACGTCAGGAAGCCTTCAACAGGCCCCAAAAACGACGGCGTTCCAAAAAAAATTGTTTAGCCAAAACGGGAACATGACGGACCAAACGGAAGAGTTTGAATTTTGAAAATCAAGTTGAAAATTTGAATCAGCCGCACAAAACAAAACTGAGAGAAGAGAGGAGGTATCCGGCTGAAGATAGCAATTGACAGAAAAGTGGGTGGAGAGAGCTGGGGTATGGTGTTGAGTGAATAAGGAAAAAAGCAAACAAAAAAGTGGAGAGCCGCACAAAACAAAACTAAGGGAAGAGAGGAGGCGTCCTGCTGAAGGTAGCAATTGACAGAAAAGTTGGTGGAGAGAGCTGGGGTATGGTGTTGAGTGCATAAGGAATAAAGCAAACAGTGCAGTGAGAGTGTTGTATGCATTTTGAAACTGGGTATGAGAGTGTTGTATCCATTTTGAATGTGTGCAAGGCAGGCAGCAAGGCAGAAGCAAACAGAGGAAATTAATCATCTCACGAAGTCAGATTTTGTCGTGCAACTTAATAGCAGAAGCAACTGCGCTCTCCGAGTTCGGTGAAACATAAATCGTATGGTGAAGACCAAGGTAATGTTACTGAATACAGTGTGTTAAATGAGTAATATGTAGTTGGTCTATGCTCATCATGCAATCTTAGTTTGCTCCTCTCCTGACCATGCAATGTGTATAAAATGGAGGCGTATAGTTCATTGAGGTGAAGCAGATGAAAAGATATATATGTGAATAATAAAAGGGTGTACCTGGTGTTGTAAGTTAATTACATGATATAAGAAATATATTACAATGAATAGAAAATACTTGTTTGGCTCTCAAAATGTGGAAATAGTAGAAAATGCGCAATTGGCTTAGGCGCTTGTCATTAACGAATGACATAAGATCCAGTGAGCTAAAAAACCTAGAACCTAAATATAATCAGCAGAGTTGATGTACATGCAGTTAAAATAGACTTACATCGTGTGACCAATACATTACAGTCCATATAACTTAGTGTACATGGAGTTCTATTAGTACATAAATAATGTCGTTGTTTTAGAATAAAAGTAAGGTGGTGTGATTCATTAATCGTATTGATAAGCGTAACAATAGGATTTGGTATACGAGTAATGTGTGATTCATAACACATTATGAATGGTAATATACATTTATCTTATCGTTTATGTACATACAATTCATGAAGTGTTACAAATTATGGTGTTTGATGCATAATTGGTAGGAGCAGAAATAATAAATTGCAGCAAATTGACAGAAGATATGATCCATGAGTTAGGAATGGAGTTTAACAGTGAAGAGGATGCGTACAAGTTTTACAATAAATATGCCTTTAAAATGGGTTTTAGTATATGCAAAAACTATCTGAATAAAGACAAAGATGGCGTGACCACGTCTATGAGATATAATTGCTGCAAGGAAGGTGTGAAGCCCAAGTACAAAGGTGATGTGATGCCAAAGAGGACACGAGCGCCGACGAAGATGATCTGAATGTGGAGGAACGTGATAAGATTCAATTTGTAAATGAAATGGGAGAAACAGTAATCGCAAGAGGATTTAAAAAACGTACCAGTGGGAAGAGAAGTAAAGTGATGCGAAGTTGGGTCGATAAATTTGACAGATTAAAAAGAAAATCTAGATTATCAAGGACTATACAGACTACGGTAAGGATCCAATAACTATGATGGTAAACATTTATGCTACAACAATGTTATCGTAATTCCCTATCTACAATCCATGAGTACCATTCACTATAAAATAACATTATTGTCGTGTCAATAATACAGGTCTCAGAATCGGAGCCGACATCGGTTTCATTTGATGAACACATGTTTATGGGATGCCGTTCATCAACTGACTCAGTTTTGGTTAGTATAAAATAAGCATGGCTTTAACTTTTATTTGGATGTTTCTTACAGCACAATTAGTTACGATGATGCTACATTGTGTGATGATTTTGTTACGGCTGACATCCCTCCTGATATACCCATTTTGTCTGTTTTATATAATTATTTGGCCCATACAAAACTCGTAGATGCATTCAATGAGTTAGTCAGTGAATGGCCCTCCAAACACTGTTGCTCCCGAAATCGAGAAAAATCCAACAGTATGATGAGAATACAAAGACCAAGGCCCATTCAAACACATGGAAAATTGGAAGATTCAAGTGAAGACTAGTTGATTGCACAAATGCTTGAGTTTAGTAGGATTATTTGATTTTCCTCGTTGATTTTGGTTATTTCTCGTTTTAAAAAGTCTAGGTAATTAAGATAGTTTAATTGCGGCCCATTTGTTAGTAAGTAAGGTCCAAAATCTTTCTTAAGTATGTAGGGTAGTTTGGTCAACTTTTGGATTAGGGTTAATGCTTGTAAGGGCTATAAATAGCCCCACTTCCTCTTTGTTTTGAGATCAATTTTTTGACTATTAAATACAATTAGTGAGTTTTCACTTTCTCTTTGGCAAGAGAGTTGCCTTTGAATACTTGAGAATCTTCTCAAGTTATTCACCCGAACTTATCAATCGAGTATCTCCTTGATTGTGGCGTTCTACTACCTCCAATTTGGTTCGTTAATTCGAGTAGTTACGGGTTGAGATCATATCAAAATTGTTCGTGACTTCTAGGGATTAGTTGGGTCAAATTTCCGCTGCCTAAGCCATGGAGTTTTGGTTGTCTAGATCGGGGTTTCACATCAGAGTATGGAATATGTTTACTCATATGCAGAGCATGGACCATACAATCTTGTTAAGCTCAATAAACATAATATTTGGAAGTAGCAAGGTGATTATGTTACAAGGCTTCGATGTTACAATCTCGAATGCAGTTACATTTTTATCATACAGACTTACTGTCACATGTGCTGGTAGAATGTATTCGACTGATTGCAGAACGGTGCTGTTCTTTGTTGCATGTGTAGACTTGTGCTTTATTTCAATGTCAAGGCCTCCTAAAAAGCGAAGAACATGTATTTCATATGATTTCATATCTATTGTTGTGTAACAAATTGTAAACCAATTTGTAACAGTTTTCAAACACACTGTAATTAACAGTCTTCAAACACCACTGTATTAATTTTCGAACACACTTTAACATTCTATTAACTATTTTGTATCAGTTTTCAAATACACTGTAACTTACCAATAACTATTTTGTAACACTCTTCAAACACATTGTAACTAACAGTAACAATAACAGTTCTGTATTAATTTTTAAACACTGTAACACTACAATAACTATTTTGTAATACTCTTCAAACATACCGTAACTTTCCAATAACTATTTTGTAACACTCTTCAAACACACTGTTGCTTCCTTGCTCAATTGTTGTCATGGTGGCCCCTTGTTACAATCCCTGACTGATGCTATCAGGCACAACTGATGAGGTATAAATTGGATTCTCCATGTCCATACATCTTTATTCAGTTCTGGAAGTTCTCTGGTTTCAATATTTGTCCTCGTAATTGCATCGTTTTCTTCATACTGCGCTGCATTATGCTTATCTTCTTCAGACCCTTTCGCATCAATTTCATCAGCATCATCATCTTCATCGTTGCCCTCTTTTTCAGCAGATTGAAATTCTAGTTCTTCTTCGGTATCAGGACTCGTGTCCATTGTATAGTCCTCCTGTATAGATTTTTTTCCTTTGTCAAATGTTTCAGGCCCAGAAGTGGAAGCTTTTGCTCTCGGATGAGAACACAACATTTCTGCAATCTTTAATATCCTTCATTGGTTATTAACAGTAATGTTATACAGCTCGTTTAGCTCAGCCTGCAGTTACATCATGACATTTCCAATCCATAAATGAGCCACATGCTCTCAAGAATGGAAAACAATACATGTATATACAGTAAAACTACATTTTAGTGACAGTTCTTAATTTAACGTTTGTACTACTGGCATAGGTTCTATAACAGTAAGTTCTATGGCAATAAATAAAATGGTCACAGCGAAGATTGAATTTTCATTGGCAACTATCAAACATGATGTCCAACCACAACAATTACTGTATTAGTAATCTTCTTTTCACAATTTGTTTGCCACCGTGCAAAGTTTCTTGTTAATTATGCCTAATTTAGTCATATCATAATCTATTCTCCTACCTGTCAAGATCGATGCAATCAATTTCTCCTTTATTTATCACGGTATTCAACAATACGAACGAAGTAACAAATCCGTGGAACAATTTCAATGTATGTTCAGCCAATTTTACACAACACTTTTAATACTGTCATTACTGAATCACTACGTGTAACAATTATCTAACATGATGTGCACCCACAATAACTAACAAAATTCATAACCTTTTTTTCACACTGAGTATGTCAAACTTCACAATTTGTTATTTCTTCTGCCACACATTGTCAAATTATAACCTACTCTCCTACTTATTTAGTTCCATGCAATAAACTTGTCTATCTAAGCACTGTACTAGTATACAATTCCAGTGGAGTGACAATCATATTCTTGCAATTTCATCATTTGTTGGGGCAATTTTACACACCATTTTGAAGGTGTCACTAGTAACTCATTGCATAAATGATTTGTCCAATATGATGTGCAAACACAATACTTATCAAGACTTATAAATTTGTTTCCACATTGAGTATACCAAACTGTGCAGTTTGGCATACTTTCTACCTGCTACTGTCAAATTATAATATTCTATCCTACTTAGCGCATTATAATCTTCTTTCCTATGGCGCTCTTAAATGAAATATCTTGTAACCATTTCACTTCACTTTGTATGTCTCTATCAACAATATGTACCATCTTAGAAGCCCATATCATGTTTAATCTCCACTCAACCACTGTTATGTAACAAAACCTACACCAACCTCATGTACAATAACCATAACAATCCTCAACCCATGCACACAATTTTGCAAGCAAGCAAAATTTTCAGTACCTTTCTTTCTCCGTGTTGGTAATTATAATATCTATTATGTGCAGCTGAAGGTTCCAATGTATTATCCATTTTCCACTATATTAAACAATTACTTCAACTAAAACTGCAGCAAGTATAATCAGCCCATTTGTTCACAACAATGTATACAGCAAAAGATAACTACAAGTCAAATCGATCCATAATTTATCTGATACCATTGATGTTTTCCTACCTGTGTTTCTTTTGCTTTATCTCTTCTCCGGATCTCCCAACCTTGTACTCCACAATTCCCGTTCACCTTCTCAAGCTTTTTGATATTTGAGTACCAATCCCAAACTCTCTCCTTCTGCCACTACTTATTGCTTCTCTTCGCCGTGATTTTCCTTCGTAGCCACTCTATTTCTACTACTTCTTGCTATCCCTTGTATACTACCTGGCAATTTTCAATTCTACAATGTTATTTTGCCTTTGCTTTTCTTTCTTGCTCTGTTTTGTAGAATTTTGCATTAATGAATATGGGCAATTATTTTGGAGGGAGCGCGACTTAGCTTTTCATTTGGAGGATTCATTTGGGCGGTAACGGACCAACACTTCATGAAACAGTCCGTCAACTCTTTTTCTTTTTGTTTTTCCCGTTTCTCCTCAACACGGCGTCGTTCTAGCCCTACTGAAGCCTTCCTGACGTGGCTTATTATGGTCCATTTGTTGGGTCTTGTGAGGAAACCGTTCAGGAGCGGTCGGCCTGATGACCGCTCCTGCCCCGTATCCATATATTGGCAACCGGCTGTGTCAGTCTGAAAGGGAATGGCTGGATGGCCTGCAGTGCTGTCAAATCTTGGTGGTCTTGTGGTCCACAATACTCCGCATAAATACGCACCAATGGGGTGAAATGAGAGGACCAAGGGGCATAAATAAATCCAAGATTACAGAAAATTTTTCATAGTTCCTCAAAATATTAAAAATTAGTGCTTATATTCTCGTAAAATTAAACCTTGCCACCAGGATTTTTTGAATCGTTTTATATCCTCTTGAAATGTTCCTTATGAATATTAGACTTTACGTGAAATCTTTTATAAAAATGTAAGGATGCCTCTTCATGATTTTTTTACTAATTTTGCCTCCTCAAACATACATTAATCTTTTTTACTACCAACTATATATACAGATACAAAAATTTAAGTAAGCATTATTAAAATTGTTAAACATCAAGTAAATAGTTCAGTATGGTATTCAGTGTTCGATTATCTATATCACTTTTAAAAAAGTAGGATAGCTAAATATCGAAAGTACAAAAAAATGCTCCGAATTATATATTTAATTATGGAACACTTGTTATAAAATTAATAAACAAGTGAAGAAAATTATGATAATAGATTGTAACTAATATTTATGGGAATTTGAACTCAAGCTTAATTGTTACTTGTTGCCAAAAATAATGCATCAAAATGTAGAAACATATTACTGTATGTTATTACATTTAAATGTGCAATTGTATCAAATCAAGTTCAAAATAGTACATTACTAAAAAAACTTGAACTTGAATTCTAGGTTGTTGAGTTGTTGAAAATTGAGTTGCAATTTGAATCAAACTTATTTTACCTTTCTTTCTTGAGTTCAATCAGATAGAGCATAATCAAGCTCAATTAATTCAACTTAATCAACTCAATCAAGTTTCATCAAGTTCAATTCAAATCAATTGAGTTTAGTCGACCCCAGTCAAGTTAAAGTAATATAAACTAATATTTTATATATTTTTAAACAAAGGACATGACAGATATTTTATATCAATGAATATAATATTTTATATATTGTGTAAGCATCGAAAACAACCTAAGAGGGGGTGAATTAGGTTGATTAAAAGCCTAATTAAATTATGGGCACTTTTTGTTCAATATGAAATTTACCCTCTTTTTTAAGTGATCACACAATGAATCAATTAATGAATGAACAAAATCACTTGAGAGAAATAGAAAAGATAAGCAATGTAAAGATCACAAACGTAACAATAAGTAAATAAAAAGGAAAGAATTGCAAACTAATTAACTACTCAACTCCTCTTGAGCTTGTAGATTAATTCAAACAAGTTTCTTCAAGTTGATGAATTACAATCACTCTTGTGTACAAATGAAGGTTCACCTCCTCCTTGCCCCGAACTCCACTCGGTCAAGTTAGAAAGTTTTACTATCTCTCGGGACAAATCTCACAGAATTACACTCATGAAATATTCACTCACAAATGAAAAGTTTATAATGAATTTCACACCACTAAGACTACAAATATTCCTTGGAGAGTGTTTTTTCACTAAAACTAAAAACTACTCTAGATCTTTTGTATCTTCAATGTGCAAAAATTATTTGAAACTTCTGACCATACTCTATTTATAGGAGACAAAGAAAGTGCTTCATTAATGTTTCAAACGGATAGAAAGTAGTTGAAGAGTCAACTAGCCGTTGGAGTATCGGACATTCAGTAGTCTGGTTTCTTGCGTCTGACAGCAGGCAGTGAGTTTGAAAAATCTTCTTCAATTCTATCGGATGTCCGGTGCTTGTGTTCGAAAGCAAACAATGAATTAGAAGGAATATCTCAATTCTATCGGACGTCCGGTATTGTCTTTGTGAGCGTCCGACAGCTTTCATCGAATTTGAACGATCCTATCAGACGTCCGATACTTGCGTTCGATCGAGGTCAGTGAGTTAGGGGAAATCTCTTATTTCCTTCGGAAGTCTGGTGGTGGAGTTCTTCATGCGTCCGAAATTGCACAATGATTATCGGACGTCCGAACCAAGCGTTCGACAGCTTTCAGTGGCTTTTGTCCCTTTCATTTGTACTTGATCTTTAAATCTGATTTGCTTCATAACTGAAAATATTTCTTGAAGAAATATTAGTATTATCCATTGTTTTGTAAATATCAAAAGATAGGGATCAAGATCAACATATTGAAGCTCAATTGAGCTTGTTTATACTCGATGAATTTTTGGGACTCACGTATTAGGTTTAAACTTGAGCTTTTCAAGTTGTTCGATCTATTTAAACTCGGTCAATAGGAACTTAAGCTCGCGAGTATAGAATTCAGTTTATTTACACCCTTAATTACACCTAAAATGCCTATCATATTTTTTAAAATTTTATGTTACCAAGTGCAAAACCACTATAACCTTTTTTTTATAATAGATAAAAATTAATATCACGGGTAGTTAAAGAAACTATTCTAGTAAAAGTACATACTGGGAAGTTTAACTTGGTTTGCTTCACATTACATGTTGTAGAAATACATTTATATTTGGTATGAAAAATAAATAATAAATGATACAATAATGGGGCAGTTAGAATAAAATTTTAATTTTGGATATAAGTAGGTATGTCAATGAATCAAATCTTATCTAGATTCAATTTAGACCCAATATAATTGGATAAATTTTGGGTTTAATTTCTCAAGGATCAAATAAATTAAGATTTTATAACTATTAAATTGAAAGATACGCTCTTAATATAAAACAAACACCACCTAATTTTGCCCATCCATCATTTATTAACTAAACACATTGAGAAAGCAAATCTAAAGAGGAAGGAACAATTGCGCCGTTATCCATTCTGCTCTACTCTCAACTTTTTCTCTACTTTTCTTCCTTCATAGGAGGAAAATCTTGGTTTTAAGTCAATATCTCATTTCCTCTTCCTTTGCTCTCCCTTTCTCTTTATTCTTATTTTTATTTAATAAAGTTTATCTTAAGGTATCATAGTGAGAGTTTTCTTCTATCCCAAGCTATCCTGATGAGGGTTTTATTTAGTTTTTATTTTTTTGTTATTTATTTTCTCAGATTTAAGAATTTTTTCAGATCTATAGGCTAAATCTAAAATTTCTTGGGTCTTCTCGTCAAATCTCAATAACAGTTTTGAACTTGAACCAGTTGGATAGCAATATATAAGGGAATATACATGCATAGATATCTATGTAGTGGTTCGTTCAATTGGTCAAATTTGATAATTTGTAATTTACAGTGTAATTTTTTATATTTTGTAACTATATTAAATTGTATGATTTTTCAGATCAAATATATCTGTGACATGTTCAACGTATTTTCTGCCATTAGTACATATTATTTTGTCAAGCAAATCGTGTTGGATGATTTTCATCTCTATTATTAATAATATTGACTTATGTTTTATCAAAAACAAAAAAAAACCTGCTCGTCTATTGTATGCTTCTATAGATGTAGATGAAGTTTTGAAAATAAATAGAAGTAGTTGATCATAGTTATTTCTTTGAATTCATAATATTGCATTCAACTTATTAAATGTTAATTTTATTATTTCAAAATAAAAATTAGATGGTATTTATGTTATTTTTTGAACTCCATATATATTTTAAAATATTTTTACTTTGGTTCTTCAATGTATGTTCAAAAAAGTAATCAAGAATACCCAAACTCATGAAAATACGTATTTATATGTACTTTTTCAGATCCACAAAGGTCTCTATATCTAATTAAATATAATGGGTCTAAATTTGGATTAAAACGATCTAACCAAATGTTATCCGCCTAGACATAAGTAACCTAAATACTATTGGCTAACTTTTCCATCTTATCAAATATGTCCCGAGATGATGATACAAGGATCATATATATTCAAGAAACGACAAATTTAGTGCAAATAATTGAACTAATCATTAGGCAAATCAACTTATAAATTAGTAAATTTTAGTATAACCAATATATATAAATTTTAGGTATATTAAATAATTAAATTTATCCAAATAAATTGGAAACAGTTCCCTTGTAGTTGTCTACAGTTCTTAGTAATTTTTTCTCCATATTTATTTTAAAATCCTTGTGTGTTTGAATTGAAGATTATTTCACTTTATTTGCACCTTATTTACACACACTGATTTGCTTGCATCATCAACACATTTTCCAATTATGTTTTTATCTCATATATATCATCTAAAAAAAGTGTTATAATAAAAATATCTCAAATAATTTATAATCCAAACATGTACTAATTTTGAAAACATTTATTTATCCTCGTGGGCCAAGGAGATAATCACCTATTAGGCGCGTTGTCCATCAAGACAAGGGCCTTTTCTTTTGACTGTTTGCACCGATTATTACCTCTGCTTTCAACAGCTCTTGTTCCATTCATGTGGGCTTGACTCAATCCTCCACAGAAGTCAGATCCTACTCGTACCCGGTAAGCATGAATGAGTATGGTTGTATGCTCTGTTTTCAAACTCGGACCGGACCGGCCAGTTCGATCGGTCGAACCGGGAACCGGCCAGTTGACCGGTCCGAGTTAATCTTAAAAACCGGGAAATCAACAACTCGGTCAAACCAGGGTTTGACCGGGTTTTTGACCCGGTTTGACCGGAAAATGAAACCGGTCTCTTTTTTTTTTTTTTTTTTTTACTTTTTTTGAAAGGGCAGAATATTTTTAATATGATGTTTTGATCCTTAAGTTGTTAAAAATTATTAACATATCTCAAATATTTCATACTTTATAAATGTTGTCTTAAAGTTTGGTGTTATTTTTCAATTAAGTCCATAATTTTAATTCTAAACTTGTTAATGCTTATTCAATAATATAAATTGCTACTTGATTACTCTAATTTATTTGTATTTTCTTATTAAATATATTTGAAACATCAAATATATATGAATCAACCTTTATTAATATTAACATGTTATTAAGTATTTTACATATAATATTTTAATTTTTAAATAAATTTTATTTATGACGTCATCCGGTTCAACCCCTATCGAACCCGGTTGAACCCATTGACCCCTGACCCCTGAGCTCGACCGAGTCGATATCCGGTCCGGTTCTGAAAACATAGGTTGTATGTCCGTGACATTAAATGTCAATTGAGAGGCGAGTGACTCTTCAGAGAGAAAAGACAGCCGCGGCGGCCAACACAACTTGCTCAATTTGTAAGAACCAAAGTGGATCCTTGCAACTGGCTCACAACTTTACAAGATCTGCCAGCCAAACCTCGGACTGATTCTGATCGTTGATTTGAATTTCATTATTAATTTCAAATGAAATCCAAATTAATGGCTGCACCAATCTAATGAAATTCATGTCGGCGGCTGAGATTTGCCTTAGGTATGCTGGGTCGATTTTGACCGTTAAAAGTTGTCTGCTCCACATCCAATAAAAATCATTTCTTTACAAAAGATAATAAGTGATGATATGTAAATAGTCGCATGATTTCAAAAACATATCTTAACTCTTGACCATACTCAAATTTGAGTTCACTCAAACTTGAATTTTTTTAAATAAAAAAAATGTAATTGAATTCAAATTCACTCAACCTTAAATTTTTTCTTTACCCAAAAAAAAAAAGGAATAAAGACAATATCGGTGGGTAATACTATCTAGATTCTAGAGCTAGAATTTTTTTTTAACCCTCCTACCTCATTCGCATCTCCGTCAGAATTTGAACCCTGAACCTAAAAATGGATAAAACTTTAAGAACTCTCCCTCTTACTATTGAGCCAACCCTAATGGTTACCAGAAGTAACATGTTGCTGAATCGGCATGTGGAATAAATTTACGTCTGTATCCAAATATGTATTTACCAATCAGTACTACTTAGGCATCGGTTGGTAATGCTGGCATTTTTTTTTTCTTTAGAAATGAAACAAAACACTTTTACTCTATTATTTTTAAACAAGGATATTAACAATTTCCAATTGTTGTTGCAATAAATGTTTAAAAAAAACAGTTAAAAGTCTATATATTTTTGAACCATTTGTACTAGAAGATCTCGTATATTAAATTGGAATATGCTAACGCTGAGTGTTATTTTTGTCCTCCAAAACACATAAAAAATCTCAATCAACTCCCTCATAGTAAAAACATCTCATCTAAGGTCTCCAAAGTAGAAAATCCATTTCAGTTGAGTCCTACCATCATCTAACAATTGGGGTACTTTTCAAAAATAATAATAAAAAAAAGGATACGTGCGCCAAACACGAGTGGTAAAAATCAAAATGTCATCACGCTAGCGTCCGTGGGTTAGCAGCGTGGCTTTTGAGTGTTTGAGCAAAGCTCATGCGATGCAGATTGTATTATATTATGATCTGAAAGGTTGAATTTCTCCGATCTTGATAAGAAATATAAAAATGGTATTCATTTACGTTGACTTGCACAAATCTATTAGTAGTAAAATTAATGAGCAGCAATTATTTAAAATTTAAAATTTAAAATTTGGACATGTTCAATTCTCCTTCTCCACGTCTCGAATTTAATACTCGTATACTGTTCTGAGATCCGACGAGTTGATCCGCATGAGCACCCACATGTGATCATCATCTACAGCGTCGTTGACCAATTCTAGACAAAAAAATAATATTAATAATACTGCGAGTATGGATATTATCATATTACACGGCTGATCTTTGTTTACCATTGTGTTTGTGTGTACAAAATCTTGCAGGCAAATTTAGAATAAGAAATGAGTAAATCTTATATATACTATCACAGTCGGACGTACGATACATGTACAAAATTTGAATTTTAAATTTAATTTTATATTATGTATCATGCATTCAATGATATAAGTGTATACACTGTTAGTGTATAAAATATTAATTCATAAGAAATTATATGTCAGCCATTGAAAACTCAAAAGAAAGAGAGGTAGCAAGAAGTGATTTTTTTGTTAATCCCTCTAATTACATTACCGGTCATTATTCTTCTTCAAAATAAGGGTTATTTCTTGCTTCGTAACTAGATCCTATCTTTTTTGACCAAAACAAAAAAAAAAAACTAGGTCCTAACTTTGGACTGGGATTTGGCTCAGAAATTGAATTCTAGTGCGTGCCCATGCGCAGGCAAATGCATTTAATTTATCTACACAAGATAGAACCTGATAAATCCCAAGCAAGGAGAACCTTGTAGAAAACAAACACTAAACTATTACATTTAAGAGTTTAGGAGAAGTATTTTGTTTTCTTTTCTACTAGTATAATATAACAATACCCTCAGGAAAATAAAATAAATTATTAAAAAAAAACATGGTAATAAAGTGGCTGAACAAAAAGGTGACAACAGAAGTAATAAAACGTGATGAGAAGCTAAAGAGGAAAGGTTCGCGTAGCCTGGGTGGGACAGGCTGTTTGGACTTTGCAGGGGTTGATAAAGTGATCACATCTTATCCAAGGAAAGTAAAAGGTATTTGCCGGGACAGCCGATATTTTAAGGTGTGATGATGGATGAAGTGTGGCCAAATACATGAACATGAAGCCATCAATCCAACATCAGCTCACCAACACAGACCTTTCGTTGTTTGACTGATACCGGGTAATAAATGGATTGTGGGGGCAGGGACAGACAGTGGATGCTGCTCTGCTGCCGGCGGCGGCACCGACAGTGGATGCTTTTGCTAGCTAGCTCTAAATGGAACTGGATGTCTAGGCCGGCACCGATTCAGCCTCAGCCGCAGCCGTTGATGAATGATGCAATTGTAATTGTAATAGTAGTACATTATGATCGGGGATGCCTCTAACATCTCTGAAGTACTGCTAAAACCGTGGTGCGATTTTTTTTATTTTAAAAAAAAGAAGCATATTAAGACGTTCTTAATTCAGATGTCTACTCTAGCGTCTTTTCTTTTCTTTTCTTTTTTTTTTAAAAATCAAAAAATCAAAAAATTTACTAGTATTTATTAAATGAAAAGATGAAATTTATTGTAATCAATTTGTCAATAACAACATGTAAGATTTGAATTCAAGGCATCTTTACTCTTACACCTTATAACATCATTTTTCGCTATTACTATCACTCTTATCTAACTAATTTCCTCTGGAGGAGTTGATTACCACACGTTTTGTGATGTTGGTTCAAACTTTATCTCACATCAAAAGTTGTCAATTCTAAGATTCATATGGGTACTTAATACATTCGTATGGTTCGATGGTAGTTCAATGCTTGTCAATTCTCTGTAGACCTGTTGGGTCAGTCCTCTAGTATGGATTAGAGTATGACTAGGAGTAGGAGTAGGTGTTAGATGGTGACAATAGAGACAGAAAAAAGAAAAAACCATTCTTACCCTTTTTCATCTTGGATAAATAAATTTCGACCACCCATCACTAGGGATGCAAACGAGCTGAGTCGAGTCGACTTTTGGCCTAATCGAGCCGAGTCTCCAGTTAATTTTATGAAACTCGAACTCGAACTCGAATTCATCGAGCTCAAAATGTCAAGCTCGAGCTTTAAAAAATAAAAAAATATATAATTATTTTATTTTTTAAAAATAAATAAAATAATAATTTTTTAACAAAAAATAAAATATTAGAGATATATATGTAATCTTACAATTAAAATAATAAATAAATAAATATATGTATAATCGAGTTCGCGAGCCCCTCGCTAGTCAACGAGCATAATGTTTTTGAGCTCGAACTTGAGTCGAGCTCGTATTCGAGCCGCTCGCGAGAGCTCGAACTCGATCGCGAGCGGCTCGATTTATGAACAGCCCTAATCACATCACATGTGTGTCTAATTAAATAGATTTCTTTCCAAATCTTACTTCTAAGCTTATGTTACAGTTGTAGCCGCAGTAGTAAAAGGGGAAAGTTCCGTAATTTCTATTCGCTATTCGAAAAAACGTTGACATATAGATATTTATTTCGTTAATCGTACAATAAAGTCGAACTACAATTTCTTTTTATGGCCCGGCAAAGAAAAGTTAGAATCGGCTTTACTTTAAAAAAAAAAAAAATTATAAACAGGGATTCTCCGTCATTGACGTGACCATAAGTAGTGAATCAAATTTTCACGTTGTTTACCTTTTCTGAATATTTATTCATCCATAAGGTATACCATGAGCATATAAAAGCAAAAAATTCTTCTCCTAAAATTACTTACCACCCCCCTCCCCTCCTCCTCACCAAAAAAATAATAATAATAAATAAAATGACGCAAAACAACTTTCATAAATTTTGAGATACAAAATCATACTGTTGTGAGTTTTGAGTTAGTGAAGATAACATGAAAACAACAAAAAAAAAAAAGAAAAAATTTCAATCAAAGGGTAAACATTATATTTTTTTTACCGAAACGGTCAAGACTTTTGCTTATTAACCTTATCCCAGAAGACACCTAAAAAGCCGGCAACTCTTGAGGAGCTCCAGGGAAGGGTAAACATTATATGGGGTTTACTTTATTTGCCTTAAAATGACTTTTTGTACTAATAATGACACAAAATAATGAAGATTTCAATGTTCAAAATGATATCACCAACAGACAAGCAATACTTAGACTACACGAAAGTGGAAAATATCCTAGAGAATGAAATGCAATTCAATTGAGTTTGTGACGGTTTACACCTGTAAATAATCAAGGGATCATGAGTTCGAATCGTCAAATAAACATGTTAGAATCACCAAACTACAGGCAAGAGATTATTCAACAATTTTAGACCCCCCTTTCAAAATAAAGCAACACTTATTTGTTATGGCACGCGTTTAAATGAATGTTTTGATGGAGGCCGTAAGCGAAGGATATATATCCAATAACTCAGCTAAAAGCCCATGAAATTGGTAATAGACCGCTTGGCCCACAACACTCGAGCCCCAAGGCCTCCAGAAATTGTCAAAAACCTTACTCATCGTTTCATTTCAGAGGGCTTAGCTTGGCTTCTTCCTTCCTTCCTTCCTTCCTTCCTTCTCCAACTGAAATGATACGATACCGCTATTAAAATCCTTCTCTGCTAAAACCCCGTCGAAACCCTACCACCCCACCCAATTCTCCCCGTCCCCGACACAAAAATTTGAAAAGATAAAAACAGGAAAAGAATTATGGCTCTCTCGAAGCCCTCATTTCTCCTCCAACTTAAATCCCTAGCCTCCAGAGCTGCTCTCCACTACCATTATAACTACCCAAAGCCTCCACCTTCATTTCTCTCCCTCCGTTTCCTCTCCTTCGCTACGCCGGAGGAAGCAGCCGCCGACCGCCGCAAACGCAAGCGTCGCCTTCGAATTGAACCCCTCTCTCCTCCCTCCGCACCAACCACCAGCGCCACAACCCCCCCCCGCCCTCCTCCCCTGCGGCCAACCAAAACCCTAACGCCCCCCAAACTTCCCGAACCCGTCTCCGCACTCTCCGGGCAACCGTCTCAATCTCCACATCGCATTTTAAAGCTCATCCGCGAGAATGATCTCGAAGAAGCGGCGCTCTACACCCGCCACTCCATCTACTCCAACTGTAAACCCACCATATACACCTGCAATGCTGTCATGGCCGCTCAGCTTCGCCAGGCCCGGTACGCTGATCTCCTCTCCCTCCACCGCTTCATCACCCAGGCCGGAGTGGCAGCCAATATTGTTACCTACAATCTCCTCTTCTCCGTCTACATGGACTGCCGCAAGACCGACACGGCCATGGAGCACTACAAGCAGCTAATCAATGACGCCCCCTTTAACCCCTCCCCTACCACCTACAGAATCCTAGTCAAAGGCCTTGTCGACAACAACAAGCTCGAAAGGGCTATGGAGTTGAAAGATGAGATGCTATCCAAGGGATTGGACCCGGACCCCATCGTATACGGCTATTTGATGTCTGGCCATGCCAGGGATTCCAATGCTGATGGGGTTTTTAATGTGTATGAAGAGTTGAAGGAGAAATTGGGAGGTTCGGTTTCTGATGGGGTGATATATGGGAGCTTGATGAAGGGGTACTTTTTAAGGGGGAAGGAGAACGAGGCTATGGAGTGTTATGAGAAGGCAGTAGGCAAAGATTCCAATGTTAAGATGAGTGCGGTGGCTTTTAATTCGGTTTTGGATGCTTTGAGCAAGAATGGGAAGTTTGATGAGGCTTTGAAGTTGTTTGATAGGATGTTGAATGAGCATGATCCTCCCAAAAGGTTGACTGTCAATTTGGGGAGCTTTAACGTAATTGTGGATGGGTACTGTGCAGATGGGAAGTTTAAGGAGGCTGTTGATGTTTTCAATAGTATGGGTGAGAAGAGGTGCTGGCCTGATACTTTATCCTATAACAATCTGATTGACCAGTTGTGTAAGAATAATATGTTGGCTGAGGCGGAGGAGTTGTATAATGGTATGAAGGAGAAGGGAGTGAACCCTGATGAGTATACATTTGTTACATTGATGGATACTTGTTTTGAAGAAAATAGGCCAGATGATGCTGCAGCGTACTACAGGACGATGGTTGAGTCGAAATTGAGGCCTAACTTGGGGGTTTATAACAAGTTGGTGGATGGGTTGGTTAAAGTTGGGAAGATTGATGATGCAAAGTCATTCTTTGAGATGATGGTCAGCAAGCTGAGGATGAATGACGATAGTTATAAATTCATCATGAACGCCTTGTTTGAGGTTGGCAAGCACGATGAGGTGCTTGAAATAATCGGTAAAATGTTGAAGGAAGACCCTACTGATTTTAGCTCGGAGTTGGAAGAGTTTGTGAGAGAGGCATTGGGAAAGGAAGGGAGAGAAGCGGAGTTGACTAAGCTTAAGGATGATGTGGAAAGGGAGAAGGCTGAAGCAGCAGCTAGAGAGGCTGAAGCTGCTGCAAAAGCTAAGGCCAGTGCAAGGGCAGCTGTTTCTTCTCTAATACCATCTAAATTGTTCGGAAACAAGCAGGCTAAAGAGGAGTCAGCCACTGGCATTGAGATTGCTCCAGATAGTGTTAGTGGGCAGCTGAAAGCAATGCAAGATCAGAATGTTGGAGAAACTCCTCCAGAGTTGAGTTCTGTCGATGGTACTGTGGAAAAGGAATCACGGGAAGGTGCCAACTTGGAGGCTGCAGAAACTAAAAGTGTTGCTGCAGAGCAGGCAGCAGCTTGAATGTTGAATTAAATGTCTTAATTAGGAAAATATTTTCTATTGTTGGGGCTTTCCTTAATATACTACCTCCAGACCATTAACATACTAGTGTTATTTTCTCCTTCAATCAATTTATCTGTAATTAGTAGCAAGAGGAATGGACGTGTTACATTTTGTCTAGATAACACGGTGGATCTGCTTGCAGTTACAAAATATTCATGTGGAATGTGAGCTGCTTGGGTGAAAAACCGAAATTTCATTACTAGTAGCATTCATTTGTTTCTTATCTTTGACATTGACATGATGATTGACATTTCCTGTAGTCGATTTCTGTTTGTCTACTGGAAACTTGTTCTAAACTTGGCGATGTTAAAGTAAGTAGTAGTCCTTTTAACAACTGTTTTGAATGGGTATTGCTTCTGCAGCTTAGTACATGGACAACCCTTAATACCCTTTTTCACTTGTATGATCAAATGGTCGGCTTTGAAAAAGAAGCTGTTTGTTTTATTTGCATATTTTGCTTTGGAGAAAAGACGATCTCCACAAAACTCATGCAGTGAAGCACATAAAATAAAACTGCCAACCCGTGCAAATCTCAGACTTCGACAGAAATCCACTGGTGTACCCTTGCCAATCTACATAGTCAAGTAATAATCAGGAAAAAGGGGTTTTAGGGGCTTGAAGAGAACGCTACAATTCCTCCAGAAATTTGAGAAACCAAATATTGAAGAAGGTTAACGACCTCACAAATTCATAACACTTCAGACAGAGAAAAGCCATACATCTGCTAATTTCCCTCCAACTGGTTTTCTTCTATTATTCGTTTTCCCCCTCAGTCCGTGCTTATTCCAAAAAACTGTTCGATATTTACAGAACGTGCGATTTGAAGCAGCGAAAGGCCAAGAAAGTAGCTCAGTATCATTATTCAGGTAGAAATGGGAAAGAATTAACTAGATAAAGAATAGCTCAGTATCATTCTCCAGGAGGAAGCATGTGAAGAATTGACTAGAGAAAGCGGCATCAAAAGTCAGATCTTAAATGTGATAAATGTTATCTCCACAGATTTTTAATGGGGACTAGAAGTGACAAAACCTTAGATACGTCCATGTAGTCCGCTGACATATATGAATCCACTTATCAACAAAAGGACGAAGAAAATATCTATCTATCCAGTTCCAACCTGTTCATGGTAGAAGAAAATTCAAGGAAGAACAGAGATCAGTAGTCAAGGGTAAAAAAGGCTCTTATTAACAATTGATAGAAGTCAAACCTCAGGTGTATATAATAGTTGTGAAGATGTAGGACTCGTCAACTTAGTAATTGTTAACTAAATACAACACATGCAGGGAGTGCTTCTTACACACATACACACATGCACAAGGAAAAATAAATAAATAAAAACCACTCCATAGGGGGAAATAAAATGAAGATTCAGCTACAGAGATTTGGTATGCACACCCCAGCGTCTGGGTTTTGTTGTTCTTTCCATATTCTTCCTGTAACTCTAAGCTTCAGCTCCTTCCTGTCCCCGCCAGAAAAGAAAAGTGCCATGTTCCTTTGGATAATAAGACCATCATGACTGTCCCTGACCTTGCGGTGACTATCTCGGATGCTCCGCGGCGTACCCTCCCAAATGAGCTTTCTGCCATTAGCACCAACTTCTAGGCTGTAGCTGTAATTGCGGGCTTCATTCTCATCACCCATAAATCGGAGAAAAGCCATATATACAGGGGCCATTCCAAGCTGGAAGGCTTCAAAATGAAGGCAGAAATACTGACCAAAACAGTGGAAGACCTGACAACACAAGCAGAAGACCCCACTTTATCCAATATTTTCCAGGAGAGCAGTAGGAATAAAATAGTTGACTTTCCTTATCGCTACCCTAACTAAAAGTTGCAGCAGAATCATAGAAGCTGAAACCTGATATAGGAATTCTAAATCATCTTTTCAGACACTTGAAAAAATTGAGTCCACCTACAAAAAACAATGGTAAATCACGACATTCCTAAGTGATAGACACAAAGATGAGAATTCCTAAAATCAAGGAGGTGGGTCATCCATTAGTTTGTTTCTGTCGCTTAAGTCGTATGTTGCTTAATATAGGATTTTCCAAAAATATTTATACTGTCAGTTATACTTAATTAGCATATCCGCTTCAACAAATCCACCCAAACTGTTGTGATGAAAAAGTATCTTCCCTTTAAGAAGTTATATTAACTTCATTAATATATCAAAGGCCAATTGGCCAATTATCCTCTTATAAAACTCCCATTTTAAGAAGTTCTAATTTTTAAGGGGAAAAAATATGGCAGAGCATGTTATTCTCTTGAATTTCATGGAACTTCCACAGGAAAAAGGAAATGAATACTTACAGTCAGCATCCAAGTGGCATTCTCTACTTCACGAGGATTAGACTTTACATAACGATGGTTGAATGTGCATCCTGTGTGCATGTCCACTTTGTGGTCATCTCTCAAATGGGCAACGAGATAAGGAATATCCCCAGTAACTGAGCACTCAGATCCAGCATATGGACAATTGTAGGGTCTGAAGTTACAAAGTGCCTCATGTTTAAGTTTGCTGTAATATGGGAATATTTCTGGGCATCCCAAGGAGTAATATTTGCAGGGCAGCTCAAGCGATTCAGCTACCTTCTCTAAAGCTAAGCACCGAATATCACCAAGCTCTTGTCTGCATGTAGGACATCTGTTATGAACCCTAGTTTTACAGGTAGAACAGAGTGTATGTCCGTTGTGACACTGCAAAGAGGTAAATCTTTAGTAAGCTTCCAAATTCCAAATCACGGGCAAGTATAATGTACACCCAACTGACAGACCAGGCAAAAGTTCAGTATCATTTATATGGCTGGCTGGAGCCTGTATGTACTCCTCAAACGGTCCTTAATATGCAGCGATCATAGTCAAAGTTCTCTTTTTTTTTTTAGCGCGATCATAGTCAAAGTTAAATCTTCTTAAGAATAGATCTAATACAATGCCATCGCTTGTAGGATTCTTTTCCCCAAAGTTATATGTTCAAGCCACTGCCTTTCTCTCACATTTTTCTTTTCTTTTTTTTTCCATTTCCTTTATGTTTTTCATTTTTGTTTGGTTGGGGTTGGGGGGGGGGAGGGTAATGAATGTTTGCTGCTCTTATTGCGTTTAAATTGCATATCTATATTAGCTTTTACAGAAGAACATAGCTAAATGTAACAATAATGAATGTTTGCTGCTCTTATTGTGTTTAAATTGCATATCTATATTAGATTTTACAGAAGAATGCCACAATAAAACCAACTTTCCACACTACCACACTTCTTACTCATTGACAAACAGAGACAGAAAACTGTAGTCCTGCCTTTTCTATGTGCCCGCTTAACACAAAGAATCAACAATCTGAAACTGTAGATGCATCTGTCAAAATACACCATTTCTAAAGACAATGAGCCCACAACAGTTATTTGTGGAAGTAAAGATATATTTTTCTGAGATAAATACCAGTACATTTCTGACTGCATACGAAAAACATCGTCACAGCTAATCTCAGAGATGTTCCTCAACAATCACCAATTTATCTTAGTCGACAGATTCTAAAACTATATAGCATCAGGCCAGCCACCAAATAGTGCAGAGCTAATCGATATTAAAGCAGATACAAGCGAATGTGCCTTATATGGTTATTGACCAATCAGGTGGCATTTGATTCACAATTATTATAATCAAAACTAATTCATAAACCCCATTCCTGCACCTATCATTGCACAAACTGGAGGAGGCAAATCTATTGCGAGCCCAATAACACAATTGTCTAGCTGAAATCTTAAATCAAATGAATAACTAGTTAAGAGTATGTTTTTGCACATTAATACACAATTCTGCATGATCAACTTAACATTGTTCAAAAATTTCCTCTCTTTGTCCCTGTGCAAACTTATCCAAGGAAATATATGGCTTTTAACTCTTATCACCTCTTTTCAAGGGAGCACTATCTCGTGCCACTTTTAACTATCTAATACTCTTTTAACTAATAACGTATATATGTTAAGTTTCACAGGTTCACTGATGGAACCAAACAATCCACAAGTTTTCACTAAATTCAATTAATTCTTACATTAACTTAGTTGATAAAGCTTGATTACTAATATGGCCTTATGCAATTCAATTTTAAAACCAAGAGTCAGAAAGGGGGGAAAAAGGCACTCCAATAACAATCTCGTCATCATCCAAACATCCAACAAGTGCATCCCCAACACCTCCACCACCCCACCACCCAAAAAAAAGGCATTAACAGACTAGCGCTCATTCTCTTCAAAATCGAACCAAAATCTAATTCATCAACAATCACTCGCATATACCATCCCAAAAGTATCCAATGGAAAAAGCTCATGTTCCAGCCCAAGCCCACATGACGAAATAAACCAAGAAAAGATGAGAGCCAAAAACACAGGAACTGAACCAGAAAAGCAAAAAGAGGCAGAAACCTGATGGATTGGAGGGTACATCGAATTGGTGCAAACGGGGCATTCCAGCAATTCATGAACGCTTGTAGGGGCAATTCCTGACGGGACTATATTAGAATGAGGCTTTGAGGAAGCGTATTGATGGAGATGAGGTGCATGGGGGTGATGGTGCATCACGCTAGGATTATGCGAAGAAACTGAAGATTGGATCTCTTCATCTTCAACCCCATCTGATGAAGAGACACACTCAATATTATCGATCTCCATTTCCTTTCCCAAAAATACCAATAGCCCGGCTTCGAAAATCCAATCTTCGTCTCAAAAATCAAATCTTTTTCTCTCTTATGCTTTTGCCCTACTTCTGGCAATTGACAAATTCCGTTGGGTTCTTTACCCCTTAATTTTCCTTCACTTCTTTCGTTTCTTCCCTAGAAAATAAGAAGAAGAACCCAAAAGAAATTGAAAGAAAAAGAAAAACTACAACATTAGATTAAAATAAAGAAGGGAGAGAAGAGATGCAGAAGCTGGGATCAAGTTTGAGGAGCCAAACAGAACCTGCTTCTTTTTTCTCCCCTGAAAAAAGAGGTTCCTTTCTTCTTTCTCTTTCTCTTGAGTTTCTGTTTCCAGTGAGGAGAGAGAGTTAAGGATCGCCGTTGAGTCGCGAAAGCGATTGGAGTTGGATTTTCATCCGACGGACGTCAGTTATTTCATTGGTTTTAATATAAGATCCATTTGTTGTTGGCAGTGGAAATGAGTGTGGTTTCTCTTTTCTTACCTGTGCTTCATTGACGCTGTATGCATCGCTTTTTATTTTTATTTTATTTTTAAATTTTTTTACTCCTCTTTTAATAGATACTACTACAATTGTAGGCCATTCACAAAAGAACCCAAAAAAAAAAAGAAGAAAAAAAGAGGAAAGAAAAAGGGAATAGGCCAATGATATTCTGATGTTAATGATTCGTTTTCTTAACTCGGATGTTGTGATGGAAGCTTTGCTTCAAATGTGAACAACAATATGAATTCTTTCGCCAGGAAAATCTAGACAGCAGCGTTGCTATGCAGGACTCGTTGTCTTCAAATGGGATCAATGAATTGTCTCAATCAGACCAATGAATATTGCACTTTGTTCAAATAAAACGTTACTTATTAGAAGTTATTACTATCCAATCATTTGATACTAGTCAAAGAAATGGAAATCTTGATGTTGATTGGAAAAAAAAAAAAAGAAACTCTCCTGGAGATAGTAGGAAAGGAAGATTGTTGTTCGTCGTCATGTAGAAATGGCTGAAAGTAGAAAATGTTTGAGTCAATTTATCGATGTAGAACCATGATCTGTGTTTTTTTTTTTTTTTTTTATATATAGATATATACACGGAGTATATCCAATTGTCAAACAGGAGGAGCGTCTATTTGGTAGGAGTATTTTGGACTGGTGGAGTTTCTTGACTTTGGTCTGCAGATGATTTTTGCTTTTGGGAATCTCATTTTTCCCCAGAAATGAGTTGGCTTTAATTACTTTTTGGTGGACTGAATGCGGAAATCGTAGACGCCTGGTTACAAATTTCACAGTCAACTCAAAACCACACCAGAGTGTAGAGACCTGCAACCAATGTTTTGAAAACCAGACCGGACCGTAATATTTTAGTCTCTTAGACTGTCTTAGCATCTAACCAACTACCTCTAGAATAGTTGGCCATCACATGTCTTTGTGAGATGAAAATCTTGACCTCTCATTAAAAATTACTATTTAATGTGACTTCTCTTAAATTCATATGAATGCCTTTTGTACTGGTATGATATGAAAAGTTACTATTTAATATGACCACTGTTAAATTCATATGAATGCCTTTTGTACCGATATGGTCTGATAGTGACCCTTTAAGTATAATGTTAGAGCAAGAATAAGCGTAGATGACGATGACCCTCTTGGTATAGGTTAGAGAAACCCCTTAATGTAGGTTAGAATAGAAGTAAGTGTAAATGATGACAATAGAACACCAAAAAAAAAAAAAAGGGGGAAGGTACTGTCATAGCATCTAACATTGATCTTTTTTATCACACGCTAGACTCAATCTGGTGTTCACAAAATCATCCATCATGGCTTCTCAAGTCTTACAACTCGCACGTTTACAAATCTGAATAAATCAATAGACACAATCTTCTTATGTCGTGCTTGAGGTAGATATAATCAATCAAAATTTCTAGCTTTCCTTTAATCCCAAGCCTAATAAATCCTTTCTCCATCCTTTCCTCACCCGACCCAACTAGTAATAATAAATGCCGCTGCCTTAAGACAGAATGCTTTGCTTATAAGGCTTAATAATTTAAAAGAGGAGAGTACTTCAGCCCAAAAAGGATCACGCAAAGGTAAATAATTAAGCCGCGACGGTTATCAACAAGTAGCACAAATAACGTAAGGTCAAAGGTGGGCCGCTGGATTCCCATTCCCTCAATTTCTTCTGCAAAATGAAAATATAACCGACATAGATCGCCTATCTATCTTCCACCGCCTCGCAACGGGCAGAAGGCATTTTCAGAAATTTTACAAAGTGAATTGAGAACATAAGAATCAGCTCATTGCGAATCACCAAATCTCTATATGCACTCGTAAGCAAGACTGCAGCTATATCAAATTCAGACTCATAATTGTTACTGATGACCAAATCGGTCGTACCACCAAATAATAATAATAATAATACAGAGAGTTCCAAATTGATCGGTTATTTCACCACCTCACTGTCCATCCTATAATCTTTATGACTGAACCCTGAAATCAGTAACCCCATGATGATAGAACTAGAACTAGAACTAGATGATGATGAGACATAGGCTAAAAGAGGCGTTAGGCATTGAACTGGAATTGGGTAGATCTAACACTAGGTGGGTACAACAAATGCAGCGTGATTGCACAACAAATTATCTTATAATGTACTTATTTTACTGTACATGGGTTGTGGCCTCAAGAGGATCTCAATTCAAGCTCACAAAGCAGCAATAGAAGGAAGCTCCTGTTCCACTTCAGGTTCTCCGTCAGATCCCTCAGCTGTTGTCTGCAACAAGAAAATAACTCAGAGTCTCAATGGTCGGGGAAGAGTTAAAATCTGTGACAACTATGTTGATAAGTTCTTCCTAGATGCACATACCTCTCTATCCTTAAACTTAAGTTGGGAAATATAACGGTCCAATGCACCTTTGCCGTAAAGGATCTTAGCTCCAGATCCCCGCCCCTCGTGTCCAACAGACTCCCCATCGACAACTACAGCATCTATAATTTCATTGCCGGTTCTAACATCAGGAATCTGCAAAAGATGGGAAAAAAGAAAGAAAGAAAGAAAGACATCTCATTCCTTCCCTGAACAGAAAAGGAGTTAAAAAAAAACAATGCAAACAATCTGAAGAGCAAAACTATGCATCCCAACACCACCCACCCTCCCCTCCCCCCCCCCCCAACCAAAACAAACAAAAAAAACCAAAAAACAAAAGAGAGAGAGAGAGAAAAGAAAAAAGAAAAATACAAAGAAAAGGAGAGGAGAAGAATGAAATCAAAACTAATTGGCATTAGTTGACAGTTCCTTTTAATAAAGACATTACATTAACAAGCCACTTAACTACTGACAAGAGGACACTCCAATATAGTTGCAGATAAGAAGAGTGTCAACAATTTAAATCTGTATGCACCCAAGGGAACAACTTTCATGTTTAATGCACTTTTCTAAACCTTCAAAGCAAATTATAGGCAAAAGCTTCTGGAAACTCTTATATTGCAAAATGAATCAAAGACACAAGCATCTCCGTACCTCATACATTGAGTCCATCAAAATACTTTCCAATAAGGAACGCAAACCACGAGCTCCTGTATTTTTTGTTATAGCTTTCCTAGCTATCAATCTCAAGGCAACTTCAGTGAAATGCAGCTTTACCTGAAAAATGACAGATATTGATTATATGCAAGAAACACAAACATGGAATGCCTCGAAGAACCCCACACCTCAGTCTGCCACCAACAAGAACTCAAAACAAGCAGATGAAGGAAAAGAAGAGAAGAACACAATTGATGCGGTAATTTTGCAATGTGCCAGTTCAAAAAGGTCTACGGGAAGTTTACCCCATTCATTTGGAACATCTTTTTGTACTGCTTGCCTAATGCATTTCTTGGCTCTGTGAGAACCTACAAAATGATTTTAACGTTAAAACAACACACTATAATTTTGAACAACTGAAGGTGCAATTTCCAGATTACTCATCTTTTAAACAATATAGACCCCGCTAGCAAAAAAGTCTACAGGAAGTCGGTATATATGTTGTTTTCCTGATACATTGGGATAAAGAAGACTTGATGGAATTGTCAGTAATCGAATCAAACTATTACCTGCACAAGTTGATTCTCAGTAAGCGCTGACAAGCTAACAAGGATCGGGAATCGTCCAACAAACTCGGGTATCAAACCGTACGCAATAAGATCACTACTCTCAACCTGGACAATATGACAATCCATTTGATTGGCAACTAAAGTCTTCGAGGTTTAAAGAAACTTTGTTTATTAACCAACTAGATGGATGCAGCTAACGTATATAAGCATAAAACATCAATCCAAGTTTACAGCTGAAATTGATGAACAAAAGATTCATACAGTATCCATTATCATAGTAAATCACACAAGACTATGAGTACAAACTTCCAATATGCATGTGAATGTTTACAATTTTATCAGACACACACGGAAAACAAAAGGCACATTATCTACGCAAGTGTAAAATGTTTGCCAGAGTACACACCCAAGAGTTTGAGTCGTATTGTTACTAAGGAAACTAAGCTTACAGTCTCTAATAGCGATGAAGTCACAGCAGCAGTAGTGACACCACCAGTTCTCATATTTGCCCGTACTGGTGCTCCAAAACCAATGGAAGAATCTTGGCGCCTGAAACATTACAGAGAAGCTGCAGAAGAATATACAAACAGGTACAACGACCTGCCCCCAGAGAGAGAGAGTGTTCACGCTATTGAAATAGGATACCTTTCTGAGATCGTTTTGTCCAAATCGACAAAGGCCCCACCGCATATAAAGAGAATATCCTTTGTGTCAATCTGTAACAAATAGGAAAGACATTATTGAGCATATTATGCTAGAACTTTTATAGCACATCCAGCATTAGTCGACATAAAGAAGCATTTAGTATGAATACTTCAACTACTGTTTTAGAGACAACATAATCTAGTATTTTCCTTGGTTAGCATGAACTTTATTCTCTTTAAATAATCATGCACAAATCATATTGTTCTTCATCTGAAGCATCTCTCCAGTATAATATAAGACCAGTCATTTTTTGTCATCCTAGTTGGACAATAAATATTGACACGATGGCTAATTACCAAGTGAAACAAGACTAAAAAGGAATACATAAACAATGTTTTATGCACTAAACCAACCTATGGAAGGGTTCGTGCAATTATATTATGTTAGTATTAGTATGTTAGTATGGTTTAGTATGCACTAAACCTACCTATGTTAGTATTAGTATCCATTCTGAATTAATAAATCATTGTTAGATTCATTAAGTTCTCGTAAGATAAAGACAGGTCTTCCTCAAAAGGGAACTTGCGATCAGAGTAAACAGATGTCTTTCTTAATATTTCTCTTCCAGTCACATCTGTCACCATGAAAGAGTTAAAGTATTACAGGCCAGTTCCTAAAAGCCTCCTTTCTCCCACCCCCAATTATTTACTGAAACAGAAAAACTTGAGCTCATAGTAATTAGAAAAGGGCACCAGAATATTAGAAATGACTATTGACCAACAGTACATATTTTATTATGAATCGACAACAGAGAAAAGGAGGCCCAAGAGTTAGCTCCAAAAATGATGGTATCTAGTCAAACAGCTGCCTCATTTAGTTATTGGGTTTGTTTGGATTGGCCTTTATTTCCCCAAATATATTTGCTTACTCACATACATCACATCACAAAAAGTGCTACAGTAAAAATATCTCAAATAACTTACAATCCAAACAAACCCATTATTTTTCCTATTTGAAGTCTATACCACTGGAATTGAGCTCTTCTCTTCCATTAGCAAATCCCAAAATCCAATAAAACTTGTATTCATATAATACATAAGTGGAATTCTACCTGAATATTATCTCCTCTAGGATGCTTGCGAGCTCCCTTCTCAGGCACATTGACAATCTGTATCAAAAACCTCAAATAATCAAAATAAAATAAACTAACCTGTCAAACTTCAGCAAAAATGAAACAGTCCATTCGATAAAATCTGTTTTGGTGAGGGCTCAATCAGTTTGAGAAAAGAAGAAGAAGAAGAAGAAGAGGAGGAGGAGAAGGAAAAAAGAAACATATAAACAAACAGTTTGCAACATATTTCTTGAAAAATCCATGAAATTGTCTGAACAAAACATAAAACCAATAAAAATTAGTAAATAAAGACCAGTAGCTCAAATAATGGCTGTGGATTAAAGATACATATACTTCAGCAGCCAGACAGTAATTAAGCAACATTACCAATTGAATCAGCCCATTAAAGATAACTAGCTCAACATGTATCATTAAGAAATTAAATAGAATAGATTTTCATGTTTATTTGGGAGCAATGAAATGTGAAAACAAAAGGCTATCCTTACAGCCAGTAATGCATATGCAAATCAAATAGTCATTTTATGTAAATATGAAGATCGTATAGCATGCCAAGCTTTATAAGGGGTAAATGAAGTTCAATAACCAATTGATACAACACCGACTAATAAGGTGAAAGAATGATTTGTCCAAAAGCTACCTACCATCTACAAGGGATCCTGCTAGAATGAGGAAGCCCTGTGATCTAAAAGGTGATCTAAAAGGTAGTGCAAATTGGTTTTTCAATCATCCTTTGAAGCAAAAGGCTGCTTTTTAACTTTGTATCTTCTGTTAACATTTTCGTTGCAGGGCATAAAAATTTCATTATTTGAGATAAATTTCAAGGCATAAGGCCCATAGGCCCTAACCTCAAGATTAAAAACTGCTGATATTTAGGCATGTTTAATCATCTCAGGCTCCAATCTAGCTCACTCTCAACAAAACAATGATTGTTACCATTGCATTAATGTTCTAAGCTAGACAAGAATTGATAATTCACTTTTTATATAGTTGTTGTCGTCAATACAAAACATAGACATTAGTACCTAACATGAATTTTTTTTTTTTTGTGGGGGGGGCACTTAAAGTGGTTTCCAGTATGCCAGCGGAGTTGTATTCTAAAACATTTTGATGTATGTTATATTCCCAAACTAGTAGGAAATAAAGCACTTACAGTCCCTTCAAGCATCTTCAACAATGCCTGCTGGACTCCCTCACCTGACACATCTCTACTAATATTAAGGCTCTCAGCCTGCAAGCAACAGTGTCCAGAATATGTAAGACTTCAATTTAAAGAATAACACTAATACACATGCTCCAACTAAACATTCAAGGAAACCTTTTTAGTGATCTTGTCGACTTCATCAATGTACACTATGCCTTGCTGTGCAGCTGCCACATTATAGTCAGCAACCTGAAATGATGCGACACTAATGATCAGAGATCCATAATCAGAGAAAACAATACAATTCCTACAAGAAATTGGATCATCTGAGCTTGGTATTTAGTTAAAGCATGCAACAGCCTGGAGGCAAAATTAGTATAGACCATAATAACAAACTTCACAATCAATTTGATCTTTTAGAAATCAAAAATTTTTTTTGCCAAAAGAAAAAAGAAGATGAAGAAGAAGAAGAAATGAATACTTAAAGAGGGAAGCCTGAAATACAAGGTTTTAGACGCTTTTCACTAAAAATAAAAGTCAGACATCAAATTATAATGCACCTACTCCAGATCATGGAACTCAGCTTGCTGTAAAGCAAGACAATACCGAAATACAATTATGATAATGAATCCAAATGACTTAATTGATAAAGAAGATCATTTCTTAGACCACAACAGCTACAGGCATAAAAAGTAATGTTGCATATGTCCAGATAATACTGCACACGACGTCAAAGGACTTGTTCAAGGATGGCAAACCACAGTTAAAAAGTAAAGAACAAAGATGTAAAATAGTTAAGGAAAAAAGCAGTAATTGCAATTCAGTCAATTCATGTTAAATAGTTTTCACAAAGCGCACCGTGAGGAGCTTGTATAAAATGGACTCCACATCTTCCCCTACATACCCTGCCTGCAATAATTGCATGATAGACGGATGAGGATCTTATTGTATAAGCCCAATTTAAGTCAACATTTTCTACCATGATAGATATAAACCTTTCAGGATCCAAAATCAGTAAATGAATCAATTTTACTACATAATGGTTCTTTAAATTTCCCAAAATAAGGGAAAAAATTGATACTAGTGGCAGAATGATGAGAATCCAAAAGCACAACATGTCACTCTAGTGTGCAATGTCCTGATATGTGAGAACAAAACAAGAAACTTGACCGCCTCACAGCGACAACGTATAATAAGACTTGCCTGAGTAAGCGTGGTAGCATCTGCAATTACAAAGGGAACATTCACTAGACGTGCCAAGGTCTTGGCAAGTAATGTCTTCCCTGTCCTTGAAATGACATCCAAAGGATACAGAAGTGAAACAGTAATAATGATAAAAATGAAGTTTTGTTTTAGTTTTCATTAAGCTCCATTGGGTCCTAATTTTGAACACATTGAAGCAAGCAACCGACAATGTTGAACGTCTCCAATGTGATAATTTTAGTCAGGCACATTAGAAAATATCCTAAGCTTATAATGTATAATGTTCAAGATACATAAAATATCAATTGAAAATTGCATGACTAAAGCACTCTCACTATTGACGATCATATTTGTATTAATGTCATCTGCAACTATTACAATGAACAGTCTACAAGATTTCAGACATGTTATCATTGAAACAGAGGCAAAAGTTTCATATCTCTTTACTACAGCATAAAACCAGATTCGGATATACATCTCAAGAAGATACTTGAAAAGTTGTAATTTGGAAGAAAGCTTGAAATCCCTATCCTACATTTTTAAACTCTATTTAATCTTCACAACATTAAGACAGAGTCCTTTTCCGGTGTCTACAGCAGAAAATAAAGAGTATAGATGAGAATCAACAGTTCATAAATTACCTGAACCTGTTGGCCCCATCAAGAGAATGTTGCTTTTCTCAAGTTCCACTGACTCAATATCTGCAGTATCAACTTTATTACTACCCGAATCACCTGCCGGCCTAACTTTCCAAGTTACTAGTTGTTAGAACCAGTTATAGCTAGATTAACAATATCAAGCTTAACAAAAAGGATGAATAAAACACTTTCCAAGAGCCCAAATAGTCATACACTACTCTACCACCAGTCTAAAGGTAGCTCATTAACACTTCGATCTTTATCCAGTAACAGACTACAGCTTCATACAAACAAACTAGACTCAGAACTCTACAACACAACATTAATATACATAGTGTGTCACGTGGTAAAGAGCAGGAAATAGATTCAATTCAACAATGAAGGGTGAGAACTAACCACTTCTCGGAAGAATCATTGTAGATTCTCTTGTAGTGGTTATATACTGCTACAGAAAGAACCTATGATCAAACATGAATTTTTTTAGACTTATGCTTCAAATTATCAAAGCATTAAGCCACAAAAATACAAAGCAAACAACTATATTTGCTAATGCGAGCTACCAATACAAAAATTTTGAAATACAGCTCAAAAGCCAAGAGAAGAAGAAGTGTACAGGTATATAGGGAAAAGAAAGATGAAACCTTTTTAGCTTGATCCTGCCCAATCACAAACTTATCAAGTCCTTTACAAATCTCCTTGGGGGTCGGAAAATTAGGGCCCAAGTTGGAACCTCCCCAGCAACCATCCTTGGAACCCGACCCGGACCCACCTCCAGAAACTGTTCCAGGGCCTTCCCCTTCACCAGCCTGGACAAACTTCGCACCAGGACGAACCACAATTCCTCCCGGAGGTTGCCAAACCTCCGGAGGGTCACCATAAGAGCTCGATATTTCTACTTTATTTTCATTATTAATAACCTTACTGGAAATCAAATGATTCTTCTCATTTGAATTAACCTTATCCACAAAATCACCGCGAAGAGAAAAAGGTTTGAATGGGGCGAGGACAAAATTGAAATTACAACGACGATTTCTGAAGAAATTATTGTCCCATTTACTTCTAGAATTCCATTGGTAAGAACTAACACGACCCTCGTGCATATAGCTGAGTATAAAGTATCTGAATTGAGAACCCGCAAGGGAAGCTGCTTCTCTCGATGATTTTGACCTTAGAGCAGCTGCCATGAGGGAATTTTCCCGGATATCAAGGATTATTCAAGTTAAAAGGCTCAGCGGGATTGAGAAGAATAGGGTCTTCTGGAGCTCAGATAGGAACTTAAGAAATGGCCTTTTTTTTTTTTTCTTTTGAGAAAAACTGATACGAACTGGAATCTTGGGATTGAAATTTCAAGATTTTAGGACTTTCAGAGAAAATTGAAAAAAAAAAAATTGGTATGATAAAGAAACGGTCGTTGGGGTGGAGGACTGGATAGAAAGATAAAATTTAGACACAGATTTAAGAGAATCCGGGGTAAATTATAGTGGCTTGATTGTAGACTTTTGAGTTTACGTGCGTGTAGGGATTGACGAGTGCAGATGCAGGGGAGGAACAACCGAGAAAAATCAAAAAAATTCGTCTTTCATTTTTTTTAAATATTGATTTTACATTCCTGATAAAATCAAACAAAAATGAATGTGAGCTAGGTAATCCATTTAACTACAAATATATTATAGAGAGAAAAAAACACGTGAGTCGAGTTGTTTATTCAACTACAAATAATATTTGATCATTTTGCGTCAAAAAATTATCATGTATGATAAAAAACTAATAAAAAATCTAAGTTAAGATTAAATGTGATTGACTTGATTTTATGAAGGATATAAAGTCAATATTTTAAAAGTAAACAATAAAAAAATTCATTTGACGAGACGTTAACTATATTTTAAACGATTATAGGTTAAATGAAAAATATCAAATCTACTCCAAAACAAAAATGCTGAGGGAATAAAATATTAATTACAATTTGCAACTAAAATTACATTAAGGAAGGAAATTAAATGTAATTGACTTGATTTTATGAGGGATATAAAGTCAATATTTTAAAAGTGAGTGATGAAAAAAATTTATTTGGCAAGAGTCGGGGTTTCTTGTGAACAATGAGGCAAAATGAAAAAAAATATCTAATCTACTCCAAAATACAATGCAGAGGGAATAAAATATCAATTACAAAAATTCACACTAAGGAAGGAATGTGAGACGCGTACATTAGAATTTGCAACAACTGCAGCATAAACTAAAAATTTTGGGAACACCGTTTGGCTACAACTGCAGTATCAACAACTAGAAGTTTGTCGGTTCTGCTTTCCGACGAAGCAAACGTCGTCGTACCCCTTGGGAACCGTACAATCTCTGGGCCAACTAACGGAGTGATACTATATGACAAGCTTAGGTTGATTTTTGGTAGGACCAAAGCAGATCAATCTGCTGTCTGTTACGATGCGAGAACTGTGTTGGTGAATAATTTATATGAAAATCTCTATATCCTTTGAAGGCATGTTCTAACATATAGTAGATGTAAGAATTGTGTTAGGGAATAATTTATAAGAAAATCTTTTTTATTTTTTGGAGGCATGTCTTAATAAGTAGTAGGATCGAAATCAAATCTCTTCGAATATTTTTTTTTTACCCAAAAGGGCAAAAAAGAAAAGTAGGACAAGCATCATGAATTTTCCAACTTGGATAGCCAATCTGAGAAGCTAGATGTAAAAGAACTCAAAATCAATAAAAGTTTAAAATAAGTAGTACATTCTTTTTAAATATATGTTTCACATTAATTAAACTCTTTTTTATAAAACATAAGATCATGACTTCTACAAATAAATATTATAAATAAACTATAATAGCTCATATTTGTAATACAATTTGTTCAATGAAATTACTTATTTAACTCTAAAAATATTATTTTATAATATGTGTATAAAAATAAATAAATAAATTTATATATATATATATCTGTGCGGGACGGATCGAATACCCGCGGATTTTTAATTATGTGATCATAATCCGCCCCACATCTTGGCGAATACCACCCGATCAAATAATACATATCAAGGATGCTATTTTTTGGATCGAAACGGATCGGATACGGCAGATTTTCGGGTTAGTGAGTAATTTTGCCCGCCCCTAGATCGATGTAGAAGTCACTGAACTAAACGATGTACAACATCATCTCTTCTAACGGCAACAAAAACAAGAGGCATTGGTTAGAAAGTCTACCAACATGAATCCTAAGACAATCAAAGATTTAAGTACTTAGAAAGCCAAAACACGCAGCAGTCTTCCATAGTTCACAGTTACAAGGCATTGGCCAATTTCTCTTTGTCAACTTGAGCCATCTACAACACCAGGCTGCTATGAATTTTACCATGGTCCGTCAGTTGAATGACGAGCTTGTGATTCATGAATGCTGCAACAGAGAAGATGCAAAACTAACAACAGTATGAACAACCATGGTAAATTCCGCATGAACCACATAAAAAGCATTACGAGAACAAAAATCTCTTTGTATCTTCTAAATTATAATTGATGCTCCTGACTCTTACAGTCAATACCTGAATTACTGTATTTGAACATGTAAACTGATAGCACTGCCTAATCCTTTAGGTTAGATGATTCTACTGGAAAGCTAAATAATCTGATCAATTTCTGTATTCTGTTGACTGGCAAGATAGTTTGAACTGACAATACTTTGATTGTAAAGTTGATCCAATATGCACTCATCCATTATAACCTGTTGCATAACTAATGACTATGATTTAAGTTCAGCAGACCTAGCTCAAGCGGCTCACCATCTCCTCTACTTAATCACATGTTATGAATACCACTTAAACCTAAAAGTTTCCCCATCATAAACAAAATTCTTTGAGCAGATATATCATCCACGTATTAATTGCTTAATACCATTCTGCCATGCACATAAACATGTTACTCACACTAAAATGGATATCAACTTGCAACTAGCAGATGGAAAATAAACCAGGGTTGAATCATACGGAAGACTCATCATTAGATTTCTCGCTTCATCAACAGCAAGCCTTGCAGCATGGAGAGCCAGTTTCTTCACCTGTAAATATATAAAATTCAGGTTAGAATAACAGAACGTATTCACTTAGGTTTCAACCAAATGATTCATCATATGCGCCAATTGCCGACTTCCTCTTCTGATATTTCAGAATTTGCTTTACAATCTATATCATCTCAGCCAAAAGGACCCAAACAGCCATGAATAAGTAATGACAACTTTAGCACTCCTACACTTTTTTGAAAGTTTCCAAGATGAAACCAACAAAAGCTCATACTTTCTACCACTGTCTTCAAAATATTGGCTCTTTATTGCACTCTTACAAAAGCCACAACTCATTGTCACTGAATAACTAAAAGATGGAATGAAGTTTTATTGATAATTTTCCTGCATGTTCTATGTCATAGTTCTAAGCAAAAATTTACTTATTTGATGGTACAGCTAGTTTAAGCATGCAAGCTTCATTACTTATTAAATAGGATACCACAGGTGTTGCTGAAGGTTCAATGAACTTATTCTTTAATTTTGAAGCTTCAATTACGTGACAGCATTTTTATGTTGATAACAACTTTTCATCAATAGACCTTGAGTATAAAATGCAATATGAGTTTAGGTAGCATACAATCCACTTTATTTTGCAAATGAATAAGTATTCTAACCTAAATTAACTTAGCACAAGCACTCTCTTACTCATCAAGTATAACTAATAATGAAAGTTACTCATAATTTATGATAGCTTTAAAAGTAGCCCAAATTTTATTTGGGAAAGTGCCAACAAAAACTAATGCGAAGGAAACTTTTAAGAATTTTGACCTACGTTGAGAAAAAAATTAACAAAGTTCACTGTTACAATTTAACTCCCAGAGAGGCTCCTGGACTGTTTGGGGGAAAAACATGTTAACAGGATAATAAATATCTTGTACATGTATACAAGCGACTGTGGATTTAGAATCACCTGAAGCATTTTAGTGGCCCTATGCTACGACTTTATAGTAGAGAACAGAGAATTCAGTAGATTATACATAAAAAAGCAAAACAAAAAAAAATTCAGTAGATTAATACAGTAAATAATGGACACAGTCCTGGCTTTGCAGGGTCTAGGAATGTTATATATTCACAGCTTCAAACCTACAAGCGCAAAGGCAAGCTCATACTTTGAAATGTGAGCTCCCACATAAGACTGGAGTCAACTTGCCGCTATGGCATTGGCTTACCCTTAGGTTCGACCATAGGGTGAAGATCAATGTAGCATATCAAGGTTAACAATGGACGATGTTTCCATGGGTAGCTTAGGTTGCTCCTAGTTGATTAAAAATAAGACTAATAACATGAAAATAGATGCATGGGATTTGAAATGACATACAACTCTATCAGTCTTAAAACCATGCATATATTTTTAACAATTATAATGCAAGGAAGGAAAAATATGATAAATATGCAGTGAAAAACATCATAACCAATATACCTCTAAGATATCTTGCTTAGATCTATGGGATTTAGGTAGCAGCCGGAACTCCTCAGCCAATTTCATGCATTCTTGAACATTTTCAGGAGATACAAAGTCAACAGCTACTTTGATGCAAGACTGAAAAGAACCAAGGAAGGAAAATATCACAAACATGATTAATTTAGATAAAATATGATTACAAATCTAAACACGTTTCAAGACCCATGATGCCACATTAAGTGGCTTTGGATGGAGGCAGAATGATATATTTGATATCATCTCCTCTGACAACTGATATGATGTCATTTGCTAACTAACACCTGTAAAGGAACAAAACTCAAACCTAATACAGCACCAATGAATACCCAATCCAGCTTAAAATAGTGAAAACAATCAAGATGGAGTAAATTTTTAGAATATAACCCAATTATTTGTGCCAAAAGTCAGCTATAAAGTAAAATATCAGAAGTATAGTTGTTGCAAGTGTCTTGTGCAATACATTCCAGAATATACCACTCACAAAACAGAGAAGTAACATAATATTGATGACCTTATAACTGAAAGCCAAAAAAATTGTAAAATGGATTTAAACAGATGTGTCCAAACAATTAGTGTGTTTTACCAAAAGCATCTTTCAATTAACAATGTTTCACCTGTCTATTTCTCACTTGATGTGGGCACCCTGCAGGAATGAAAACAGCCTCCCCAACATATTGCTCAAATGTCCATGGTTCAATATCTTCAAAAAGAAAGCACCGTGAACAACCACAACCAGTTTCAATAGATTAATAAAGAGCGTAGACAAATGCTTACTGAACTCCTGCTTCAATTGCTCTTTGTGCCTCTCATTCAGATAAAATGTCTGATCATGAATAGGATGAACAACCTACAGGAAACTAGAATAAGCCACAAGAGATATCAGGTCAACAATGTCATCAAAGAAAGTATATAACAGTACCCACAGAGTTCACAGGAGCATTATTGATGTGTCGGAATTCTTTCCAGTGCTTCTGTAAGTACTTGGCCAACTTAGGCACATCCTCTCTACGGAAGATATCCCAAACAGCACCCCCATGTGTAGCCATGGAGGCATTTTCGTTTCTTAGTGGATGGTTTTCTGATACAGGTGCGCTTGCATTTGTCAGTAGTTTGTTACTGATGCTCATGTTTGGCCCAGTGGGCATAGAATTATTCTCTACAACATCAAGGCATCTGTTATTAGGAACATCTCCGATTTCAGTTTTCCAATTTGCGGAATCTGTACTTCTAACATCCTTTACTACCATATCATTTGTCATGCCAACTAGAAGACCAGAAAAAGAGTTAGTTTCATTACAGCCATTAATTGGTGTGGAGCTGGTTTCCTCTATCATCTGATGGTCAAGGCCATTATTCTGATTCACCACAGGTGGAACTCTACTTGATGCCTCAGCCTGCTCAGAAGTTCTAAACATGTTTGGAACTTCAGTAGAACACTTGGGAATCAACAGCGGATTATGTGATTTTGCAGTTCCCAAAAGCATCGAGTTAGATGAGGGCCCTTTGCATTGTACATCACCACATTTAGTGTCCCGAACTTCAGGCTTGAACAGCTGCTGCACTAGCTTTGTTTCAGGTGCGCCCTGTCCCTCATCTATATCCTGATGTAGCTGATTTTTATCCTCGTCATCGTATACCTTCCGCAACTTATTGATCATTTCACATTGCCAAGGAGCAATTTTCACCTCAGTTGTGTGTGTCAATATATTTACCTGAACCAAAGTCGTGAAAGTAAAATGGTGTAAAAGGATAATTTAAAAGATGAGAGTGGTGATATTTCGCTGAACAAGCAATTAAAAAAAGTCAAATCTCAAAGAATGGGTAAATATGAAACAGATATTGCAACCAAAGAAATGTTAGTGGAAAAAAGCCAATGCAACCTAGCAAATGGCAGTGAACAGAAACTAAGCAATAAATGCTGATGAGAGTCAGAAACAGAAAATTAGTCATGCCTTACTCGGATAGAGGTCTGCTAGAAACACCAAATACTAGCAAATGATATACTAGGTAACTTAGGTGAGTTGGTAGGCAATTTTGAAAATTCTCAAAGTCAAAAGGTTGACAACAATTATTAGATAGTCACAAACTTATTCCAGGTAGTGGTTAATGAAACAAATGTCAAGGGAAGAAAACTCATGACTTCGGCATTTATTAGGAATGGTTTTGACACCATTCATCATGTTCTGAAAGGTTGCCTGTTTTATCATTGCTCAACTTCATACTGAAATAATGAAAGGTTCCATCAGCAACCCAACAAAATTACTCTCAGTTTATGCAAGGTCACTGCCCAATGCCCCAGTCAAAACATAATCTAGATAATCTAGATTACCTAGGCAATTCAGATAAAAACTACAATGTTTACTGCTACATGGAAATTTGAATTTTAGGAAGGGAGAGAGGAAAAAGAAGGCAAAGGATGAGTAGCATAAGGAGCTTAGATTATGATATCTGGGATAAGGAACTCAACTAGTCTAGGAATTTCATCGATCACTCACTTCTAATCAGAATTACTTTGTTGTGGTGGATAAACCTAAGATCAATTGGACTCGTTGTATAGGTCCATGGAACAACCCCACCCCCGAAAAAACAAATCAAACCCCCTCCTGGCCCGCGGAAAAAGGACAGGAATGGGATACAGTTTTAAACTGTTGCAGCTATCACATATTTAGAGTACAAGCAACTTAGTACAATTCAGGAGGAATTTAATTCTCAGCTGCTTTTGCAATAGTGTCTAGGGCTATTACTACAATAGAAAGTTAATATATACTTGTAACTGATGGATCAACAATTTCCTAGGCAAAACTTATTACCGCGTATTGATTTTCTAAACATTAAATTGTGAAGTATGAAAAATTATGATTTCTGAAGAATCTGGTTCTAGAAGTACGGGATATGGAAACCATTAATGTGCCAAAAAAAGCTACACCTGATTCAAAATTAATAATACAGGAAATCTTAAAATGAGCATACCGCATCAGAAATGTCACAATGAAGTTTTGAGACAGAATCGCCTCTACCAAGCTCCTCAGGATATCCGTAAGCAATGTAAGTTTTAGGTCCTAAGTCTGGCTTCGAAGCACCATCCGGAAGCTTTGTGGCAAGATTCAAGGAAGCAAATCTAGGATGGGTGTATTCACTAAAGGGAAGCATAGCCACAAACTCAGCACCATGTCTGGGCAAGCATTCTTCAAAGGAATTTGTAGGCGGCCAATCCTTCAACTTCAGAATTTCTGGCCACCCATTGTAATGCCTGCGTCCCTCTAGGTAGCCCCTGAAGAACTGGTGGATATTTATCTCAACCTGTACCATGAAGGAAAGTTACAAATGGACCAAAACTAAATTTACAACTTTATTTTTCACCTAATTATGACCCAACTGCCAGGATGTCATGCTAAACAAAACAAAAAATGACAATAACCATCAAGTAAGAGAGAAAACTTCAACAAATATTACCATGCAATGCACTTTATTTGTCAGCAAATAAACAAGTATGAGATCTGCTCAATTTATAATGAAAGTGAATATGATCTGATTTTTCACAAACCACAAAAGACTAGTCAGAGAGACATAAGAAAACAAATGTAGTAAAAATTGTTTCCCAAAGATTAAAGAAAAGTTGGAATTGGATATCATGTAATGATCCCTTCAGCCTTCTAAAAAATTGGAACGAAATCAAGAGTAAAAAGTGTGGATATTGGAGACAAAACATAAGAAAAAATAATCTCTCTCTCTCTCTCTCTCTCTCTCTCTCATGGATTCCTACACATGCCCCTAGACAAAACAGTCCATAATTGACAAGGTTTGCTGTTAAAACTTTGGGTACACAACCAGTTCTATTCCTTGATATATTTAAGCTCCCATCAACACGAAAGATGCAACAAAGTAGGAAAAAACGAAAGCAGTGGTGGCTGCCTGGAAAATTGTGAGTGATACTTAAGAAAGCCAAAATGGAATTTCTCCCGTTGAATAGTCAGTCTGTCTAAAACTGATATGACAAGACTAGATGATCTAGCAGAGTATTTCAAGCACCCATTAATCTACCAGATAAACAAAATGTGAAAAGCAAGTTGTCCATGCAATGGCATATATGTAAAATATACAGACAATATAAATTGCAGAGAAGCAGCAGAAAAGAAAAAGTGCATGAACAAATGAAAGATTTCCTTGCTAAGAATTTTCCAACATAAGTCCCTTGTTTCAGAGTACATAAATTTGATACTAACCTCACACCAGTCCAAGCAATCAATCGCCTTGACACAGAAAGATTTCTCTTTTAATTTTTCCCTTGCACCTCTAAATGCCCTCCACATCACCATAGGCTCCCAACTAAGGCCAGAGGCTTTTGCTAGTACATTTGTAACAATAACAGGTTCACCTTTTCTCCAGTGCATTTGGAAATGCTCAAAATCACTGTCTCCTAAATCAACAGCATTAGGGCAGTAAAGAAAATTATCATCACTGTTAGTCCTGCATGCTGCCTGCCTTTTTTTCAAATGATTATTTCCATCCGATACAGAAAAAGTAGGACAGCACAAAGCACATTCCTGTGAAAAATCTACATCTCGTAATTGGTACTTTGAAGTAATCTCCTCTGCACTCCTAATCAGTTCATCTACAACATTAGCGTCAAAAATCTGTCTTAATTCAAGAAGTCCAGAACCACAACCACCTCGCTCTTTTGGAGGACACAGTATGCTACCATCAGGTTTTACTGTCCATTCAGGTAACTCTTGAAGGAAACCAGCCTGTCCACTGCCCTTTTTGTAGGCCCATTTGTCACCATCTCTGAGTTCCCGACAACAATTGAGACATATCTCATAAGAACAACCAGGATTGGGGCAGCCTCTATGGAAATTGACGATGGATGTATTGCAGTTGTCACTGTTAAATAGGGTTTCATGCATAGTTACAAACTTATTGCATCAAGAAGACAGAAATGTTGTCTAAAAATTCTCAAAGCTTTTTACCAGAAATAAACTATAGATGGTAGCCTAACGTACTTACTAGATTGATAGTGGATATTCTAGTAGAAAGATGCCATGACGTCCTATATTAAACCTATGACCACTCACTATGGATTGACAACGAACATTATTGGAGGTTTAGGAGCACAAATAGACTCGTAAAGAAAGAGATCTTAGATAAGCAACATTAAGTGTAGAGCATGTATACCAGTAGACTCGGTCATCTACTTCAAGCACTGATTTGGTTATATCTTCTTCTGGCAATCGAGCACCTATACAATTATCAATGAACACTCACATTTATTAGGAATCTGAATAGTCTTTGGAAGTCAGTTGGTAAACAAATTTCAGGACACAAAATCAATTTCCAGTACCAAGTATTCTTGCTTCAAAATCAAGCTCAGACCTCTGCTCTCTTTGAATATTCCTGAGAAGAGGCAGGATGTTGGCAAGAAGATAAAGAGTCGTTTCCAATCTGGCATTTTCATGTGTTTCTTTATGGCAAGCCTGGTAACATAAAACTTCAACTCAGGACACCTAATATGGTAATGAAAACAGAAAAAAATAATAATAATTACCTTTGTGGCAACATTTGCTTGAAGACAAGCCATGCAATTGCAAATACCATAACAAAAAGGGCATGAATCTTCAACGTCCTTTCTCGTTCTCTCAGGATACCTATTAATTGTCAAAATATGTATTATAACTAAGCCAAAATACTAACTACACCATTTGACACATTGACAAAAAAATAAAAATTTAGCAGTAATATTACCCAATTTGTTTCTCAGATGTCTGAGTATTTTTGGGCAATTAGCCTACTAGTTGGTTCATAAGATGTTCTTTTTCCAATATTAGACATAGAAAATATTTCAAACCCTGAGAAACAGGGATTGCTTCATCCTAGATTTAATAATGAAGAATTTGGAAGTTATTTTACCACTTTCCAATGCAATCATAGCAGTAGCGTTTCTTTTTGCACTTTGAACAGAAGACAATGCCAATTTTATCATTGCTTTTGCACTGATGACACGTTAAGCTTCGCTGACCTTTGCAACTGGTGGCATCCTGCAATACAGTTCATCAATATATTAAACTCAAATTAGCAAAAGAAGTTCCTATAGTACAACTACAAGTCTGGCAGCTAGAACAATCCAGAACATCTTAAATGAGACTTACAGAACAATCCAGAATTTACCTATTAGCAGAAATCGAGAGTGTTAAGTACAAACAGGACGAGAAACCAACTAACAGCCCAAAATCTATAAGTAACGGCCAAATCCTATCAGTTTTCACATGAAAGGAGCAGTAGGAGAGGCGCTTCTTCATCAGACCAACACATTAATTAAACCAAGGTTTGCAGCTGCTCCCAATTCAACAGCTAGTATGGAACTCAATCCACAGGTCCATATTGGCAGTAACTAGTCCATTCTCACTCTCTACTTTTATCTAATTTCAAGTGACTGTCTGTAACTTGTAGTCCAATAATGAATTTCTAGTACTTTGATCAGCAATGATGATTCAACATAGTGAACATGAATTTCATTAGTGGACTAGAAATGCATGTTCACCATGTTGAATCGCCCCTGCTGATCAAAGTACTTTGTCTTGTACCCATTTTGTCTTCTTCACTTAATTAATTCAGGTCAGCCAAACTGGCATAGCTAGACAATATTTTGGGTCTGTTTGGAAGTGTGTTTTTGGATGGGGTTTTCATTGCACAAGTTTTTTAATAACTTTGTCTACAATAACCTCAAGAAACACCCCAAAGTTTTAAAATATGCACCCCGAAACATGAAAAACACACACCATCTTCCTCTTCTACCACTACCCTTCCACCTCAGCCTGCTGCTGCCACCTCCCCAAACGTCGCTGGTGCCGGCTCACCCTCCCCCTCTTTTTTCCCTATTTTCCTCTCCTCCTCCCTCTTTCCCCTACTCCTCCCTCTTCCTCCTCTCATCCCCCACCCTCCTCTTCCCCCCTTCCCCAGCCACCCTCTCCTCCCCCCCTTCACCTGCCCCCTCCCCCTGTCCCCCTGGAGAAAAAATTTTCAAAGTTTGTTTTTAAAACCAAAACTTTGTCTACAATTGGGATTGATTACTTAAGTTCATGATTGTATTTCATGTTCAGACAACTTACTGCTAAATTCTTCCCAAATCATGTAAATACATGTTAACAACAGTCAAAGCAATTAAATGCAGACCTATCGGCAAAAAGATAATGAACTTACTGCCATTCCGGATGCTGATATTACACTTTTTTGTCCCATAATTGCACATCTCAAAGATTTGTTCACGAATTTTCTTGGTCTTTCCTTGGGCCTATCATGGAACCCACCAACATATGTAAAAAATTCCTCAGACCCCTTGCTTCCAGCAAAATCTCTGTCCTTACCATCTGTACAAGTGAAGACACCATCAGCATCAGGCGGAAGTGGTATTTTCTTAAATCCTTTATGCTTTCGTCGCCCATTCTTCCATTTGACTTCATTCATCTTTCCACTAACACCCACATTTTCACTCTGATGTTCTACTGCTTCAAGGATATTTTTTTTCTCTGTGAGCTTATGATACACAGTTGCCTCTTCTCCAATAGTCACAAGTAACATTTTCTTCTTATGTTTTGAACCTTTTAGCATGCCAATGTGCTTTGTTACACCAAGTTCTGATCTTTTCTTACTTTTGGAACTCTTTAGCCGATCTCGCCCATCCCTCCACATAGGAATATCATTTCCTACAGCATCATTAGTTTCAGTAACGTCAACAGGACTTGCATGATCATCATCAGCCACCACAGTTTTCTGCTTAAATTTTGAAGCCTTGACTACGCCCTGGCCCTGGCCATCCTTCGCTAGAACAGAATCTGCACATTCGTTGCCTAAAGAAACTTCACCAACCACTCCTCCAAGTTCAGCAATTGCAACAGTTGCGTGCTTGTTATCCTCAATCAGCCTACCTTCATTTCCACCATTGCAGCCAACGTCACTCGAAAATGGTACCTCCTCAATTTCTTGAGCAGCTACATCCTCCTCCTTGTTTTTCATACCCTTTGGCCTCCCTCGACGATTCTTGGTGCTTTTGGATCCTATTGGCATCCCTGGACAATCCTTCGTATTTTGGGATCCTTTTGGCCTCCCTTGGCGTTTCTTCTTGTTTTTGGATCCTTTTGGCCTCCCTCGACCATCTTTCTTTTTGAAAAATCCATCTCCAGATTCACCACATCCATTAACCAACTGAACTTGATCTACAACCTCACCAATTTTGGCACTTGCACCAATCTGCTCCTTATTATCATCAACAAAGTTATCAACATTTATAGTGCTGCAAGTAAAATCAGTTGATAACTGCACTCCCTGGGTTAATCCAACTTCACCACTATCAACATTCGAGACAACCCCATTCTTTTGAAAAGTAAGTTTCTTCTTGTTTTTCGAACCTTTTGGCCTCCCTATCTTCTTAGACCCCTCACCACTTCTTGTTTTTTGAACCTTTTTGAACCTTGCATGTTTGTTATCCTCAATGAGCCTACCTTCATTTCCACCATTGCAGCCAACGTCACTCGAAAATGGTACCTCCTCAATTTCTTGAGCAGCTACATCCTCCTCCTTGTTTTTCATACCCTTTGGCCTCCCTCGATGATTCTTGGTGCTTTTGGATCCTATTGGCATCCCTGGACAATCGTTCGTATTTTTGGATCCTTTTGGCCTCCCTCCGCGTTTCTTCTTGTTTTTGGATCCTTTTGGCCTCCCTCGACCATCCTTCTTTTTGAAAAATCCATCTCCAGATTCGCCACGTCCATTAACCAACTGAACTTGACCTACAACCTCATCAATTTTGGCACTTGCACCAATCTGCTCCTTATTATCATAAACAAAGTCATCAACATTTATAGTACTGCAAGTAAAATCAGTTGATAACTGCACTCCCCGGGTTAATCCAACTTCACCACTATCAACATTCGAGACAACCCCATTTTTTTGAAAAGTAAGTTTCTTCTTGTTTTTCGAACCTTTTGGCCTCCCTACCTTCTTGGACCCCATACCACTACTTTTATTCACATTCTCTCCAACACCGACGTCCACCTGCCCCTTAGTTGCTATGGCTTCAACAACCAAACCACCAACTTGATCTACAACCTCATCAATTTTGGCACTTGCACCAATCTGCTCCTTATTATCATCAACAAAGTCATCAACATTTATAGTACTGCAAGTAAAATCAGTTGATAACCGCACTCCCCGGGTTAATCCAACTTCACCACTATCAACATTCGAGACAACCCCATTTTTTTGAAAAGTAAGTTTCTTCTTGTTTTTCGAACCTTTTGGCCTCCCTATCTTCTTAGACCCCATACCGCTACTTTTATTCACATTCTCTCCAACACCCACGTCCACCGGCCCCTTAGTTGCTATGGCTTCAACATCCAAACCACCAACTTTCTCAAGATCAAGTTTCTTCTTATTTTTCGAGCCTTTTGGCCTACCTCTCTTTTTTGACCCCGTCATACTATTATCAACTACAGTTTCTTCAACTGTCGCATCCATTGTGAGCTGCTGCCCTTGGAACCCAGAGGTCTTGTGATGCTTCTTCTTACGTTTCTTCTTATCCTTGGAACCCAGTGGCCTTACAATTTTCCTCTTTTCACCTACATTCTCAATTCCAGGGCGAAAAACCATTACACCAGAAATTTCAGGTTCAGCAGCAGCAGTGCCTGTTTCTTGATTTTCCGGGGCGACAATCGGGGGCTGCGGTAGCAAAGGCTTTGACCTTGAGCGGAGCCGGAGATAGGCTGAATAGTGCTTCGCACAAAGACTTCGCCCGGTCATTGCCTTCAATTTACAGCTCCAGCCAGTTGAATTCTTCCTTTTACACCTACGCTGCTGCTGATCATCATCCCAATCACCAACATTACTTCCCATCACCGCCGTCTCCATGCCATCAGTGCCACCAAGTTTTTATTTTTCCAAGTGAGCCACGATGACAAACCCTAACCTCAGAAGAACCCACCGGAAAGACGAAAAAAAAAAGAAGAAACGAAAATGAGGAAATTCAGTTACCTGCTTCTCCGAATTTGATAATCAACGGCTCATGAAATACTTCTCTATCGCTGCTCCATGATAAAAACTCTAAATTTGTCGAAATGCAGTAGAATTCAGATTGTGCAGAGGCGGAGGACTGAGGAGAGCAGCAGTGCAAAGTATATAAAAAAACACCACTAAGCTTTTACTAGTAGTGGTAGTATAGGCAGCGGAAAACGGCGGCGGTGTCGTTTTGTTGTCTCGTATGCCCGGTTTTGTTGGCCAAAACCCAAAAAGACGCACTATGGATTCGGGGAATGAGAGGGGGATACAGAGGGCCCCTAAAGATTTCGTTTTAAGGTTTGCAAGCAACCCGCGCACTTTCGATTTCGAAGCATTTACAATTTATTAATTATTATCCCATTCCCCCAACAAACGAAACGAAAAAAAACGAAGGGCTGTTGACGTACTCGGGTAACTTTTATAAGTACTTTATTTACTCTATCCGTCCATATTTGGGAAAATTGTTGAAAATATTTTTCATATTTTGTAAAACAATTTTTTTCATCTCTTACTTTTAAAAGTATAATTTTACTTCCTTTATAAATTTATATTGATTAAATTTGATCCCTATCTAAATTTCTGATTAATTTTTGACTGAAATACATGTTATCATTTTTTATAGGCAAAATTATCAAATCACATTTCACAAAATAAATTTAATCCCTTATCAAATTTTTTGCATTTGACAAAATAAATTTTTCGCCCCTCACATTTCATAAAATAAAAATTTTAATCCCTTATTGATCATGTGTACAAATAGTTTTTTCTTGTTTTTGAAAATTTATATAAATGTCTATTTGATTTCATCTAATCATCACAAACAGAACCACGACACCTGTCAAAGGGTTGTTTCTCATTCCGGAGCTACTCTACCATATTCCAAATTCAATGATTTTAGGGATAATTTTCAGAAACCTCCCCTGAGGTTTCTGACAGTCTCACTCACCTCCACTGAACTTTGTAAAATATCAGCTACCTCCCCTAAAACTAAGCAGAGTGTATCAAATCTCACCCAATTCAAATGCACAAACAATTTTAAATATATACCAGGAGAGAGAAAAACACTTCATCCCACATCTGCCCTCAAGATTATCATTAGTGACTTAATTTTTGTTGAACAGTACAAACCATTTAACAACAATGAAATACGAAATTGATGGAAAAGGCAAGGTGTCTATTGCATTTTGGAAGATAGAAGCCAATAGCTCTTTGTGCACAGCTAAACCAACGATAAAGAGCAAATAATAGTTAAGTTGGTTAATCATTCGCTATTAGTTTTGCATCTAAATTGTAGTTACGTTGGTTAATCATTTGTATTACTCATTTAACTAATTTTGTCAAAATAGTTTCGAAATATATCATAAGTTATGAGGGTATATCTGTCAATTCATCATCAATGATATCGCAAATAGGACCCAATAACCTGACACGGGAGGTATCTGATATTTTGCAAAGTTCAGAAAAGGTGAGTGAGACTGTTAGAAACCTCAGGGGAGGTTTCTGAAATTATCCCATGATTTTAATAAACTCCCTACAGTCGTCCCGGACAAGTTACAACTGTTCTCAACAATTTGTGAAGCCGTAATTCCTAGAGCCTCTCACCCCGTAATCCGTAATTGCCTTGTAGGTGCCTTTTCCATTCCGACATTTCTTTGACGTTATTTATCCATTGCTGTAGTATAAATATTCTGTAATATAACAGATAACCTTTTTTAGTACTCATTTGAAATGATATATTTTGGTCCTAACATATAAATAGTGTCAGTGATTCATAAAATGATACATAATTGAATTACTAATTCTATATCATCTCATGCTTGATTGCGTATTATACATAAAATAATACATCTCGCCTAACCGAATTAATTTTTTATATAAGAGATGAAATAATCCCATGGAGGATTCGTTCGAGTTGTGTTTTAAAATGTACCAGCTCTTCTCAATACGCCAAATTCGACATTGGAAATGAGGTGCCATCGTCATTAGTGTTTAATCAAGTTAGCCGGCAAATCCTCCCTAAACAAGCAAGGATGCATGGTATGGTCTGTTCTGATGAAAGTGATGACAAAGGCATTATCATCATGTTCAGCCTGAGAAGCTGGTGAGATAACCAAAGCAAAAGCAAAAGCAAAGGGAGAGCAGAAACTAGGATTAAACCACTGAGCTTTGTCTAAAAGGCCACCAAAGTCCCTTTTTGGACTGTAAATTGACGGTTTACACGCCATCCGTAGCGAAAAAAATAAAAAAATAAAAAAAGTCGAAGCATCCTTTTAATTTAGTCAGATTCTTATACACACTAACCCTTTATATACAATCTCTTTAAACTTCACTTCCTCTAGATTAAAATGAATTAGATTATAGAAATGGTGTTGCTTTAAAAAAAAAAAAAAACTAAGATTAGGAAGCAGCAGTCCCAAGGAGTGAATGGAGGAAAGAGGCTACACAATGGACACATCAGATGCGTCAAACCCGGGAATCGAGGTGGGCTAGGGAGGGATGCCCGTAGGTGATTGGAGAGGTTTCAACGTGAACCTGTAAATTGCAAACTTTGGGCTGTGAAACATGTTCTGATGTGAACTGTGGGCTTTGATGCATGTGGTCTGAGGCTGACACGGGAGCTGGGTTACGGGAAGGTGAAGCTAATTCACAGGTGGGTTGACACTGGTGAGAGATCCACCAGACGAAATATCAGAGCTCCTGAAGAGGAGCTAATCCCAGCTAAGGGGCCGAGGCCCCTTAATAGGACCAAAAAGAAAAGAAAAGTATAAACTAACAAGAGCAATCTTGAACAGGATATATTATATACATTATGCAAAGCACTGGAAATTAGATACAAGGTTAATGAAGCAATGCATCAACAGCAAATAAAATGTTAACAGTTCAGGAAAATGGCTATGGGAACTTCTAGCCATAAAACCTCCACGCTGCTAGTCTTGAAGATGGCTACCTGCGCGATGAAGAGATTGTTAAAGTAGAAAAGCTGTCCGAGTCATTGGTTTAGAATTTGCATGGTAAGGCCGCTCAATGATTTTTCCTTTTCATCCAACAAACTTTGGTATCTTTCTTTCGTTTCTTTAAACTTCTTCATTACTTCTCCGAGTGTTCTCTGTTCTGCTTTGAGCTTATAATTTGTCTCTCTTAGCTCTTGCTTCTTAGCTTCAATCTCCTTCAGAACTTCCACTTTTCTTGGAGAAAAGTACCTCTGGCTATCTAGTGGAAGTACTGGAAACTTAACATCCGGTTCCCTGGGAGAGTAAAAGAAAACATTGAAGCATGCATGTTATTCTTCTTCCAAGACTCATTAAAATTGTAGGAAAATTTCTGACAGTAATCATACAAAACTGACACCTGCTGCACCCAAAAAAGTAACAAAAAGAAAGAAGTTTATGAGTTGTTGCAGTGAATGAGCTGGGCTTTTAGGTTGTGATGTTAGCAACTATTGAGAAAATGCTTCAGCACAAGAAAATATGGATAATGTAATTTCAGCTAAATACTGAAATGCGCTTTCTGCTTATGGTCCACTAATTCAATTCTTTGCCGCAACGCTTAATAGAGAATAACTGAATGAAATGACGAAATACTGTAAGCATACCAGTGTCCAAGGGATATAACTCCATTTCCTCGGAGTATTCCACCATCTAGTGACACTGCACCATCTTTTATACAACAGCTTGCCATGTTCATGCATTGCCTGTTTTCATAGACCTGCAGTTCACCAAACAGGCGATAAAATAATGTCTCCCGGAGACCATGACCTGAAGCAGTCCTCCAAAACCAGAAGTTCACGTCAAGTTCTATCATATTAACGGCATAACCCAAAAACCCTGGTGGAGGCTTTCCATTTGGTAAGGTAGGTTCTGGCAACGAAAGGTATCTTTGAGGATCACTAGAAAAATCCCCCGCATATGGCCTGCCAAAGAAACCGCAAACTCGAATTCTTAATAAATAAGGAGTCACTTCTGTGAACGTAGAATTTCCTTTAAAAGTATTATGTCCTCATGAAAAGTCAACCATATAAAGAAACTTTTATCCATCATACACGGTAAGATAATTTGCATTTAATACTTTTTGGTGTTCAACAAATCAGACAGATTATCAGCAGCACCTTATGTTTTCAACGCATAAGACATGGTATTGTCTGTTTATAGATATCCCAAGTTTCGTCGCAAGCTCATGAAGACCGTAGGCATTATTCACTCGTCCATCAGGGTCATGCTTCTCAAGATATGCTGCATCTGCATAGGATTTGCAGACTATAGCAAGCATTTGATGTTCACCAAGATACTGTGCAAATATCCTACATCAAATAAACAAAACAAAACTCACTCATTATTCTTTCTTAAATCGTACTAGCATCTAATTTCAGCTAAACACTAAAACGTGCTTTCTGATTCTGGTCCACCAAGTGGGGACTATAAAGTGAAAACACAAGGGTGTACCTGCTAAGATCATGGGTTTGAACCGTTCCTAGAAGTGCAACCACACCTAGAACTTTGTCTGCAAAATCAATTCCCTTCTCTTTATAAGTCACCGATTGGAATAATCTGCAGATAACAGCAGCTGCAGAATCACCCCTGCAAACAATCTGTTCTGCAACTAACTTTTTACCAGCTGTGCGCTCCAAATCATGGAGGTCAAGATACGGAGAGCCTGCAAAAAAATACAATCCAAAAAGAGTGTAAAACTTTGTTTTGTATACTTGCAGAAGTCCATATAAGAGCACATCTACAGAAACACCTTCATCATATAAACTCTATTTTCTGTTCGCTTTCAATATATATTCACTCCTCAATTTCACTATAGTTCCCTGCAGATACTCCCTACTTCAAATAGAACCAAGTTCACAGCATTAATCAAAGGCCAAAATGTTTCGACTATTTTGCAGAGACAATCCAATAACCTTACAGGTGAGCACAGTTCCATGGGCCAGTGCAGCTTCCCATTCACAATCTTTCTCATTTTCATCCACCCAAAAGCATTATTTATGATGATATTTTGCAAATTTTTAATATATAGGGCCTACCAAGAACAAAGAGGCTCCTGTTATTCTAGATAAGCAATTTTGGATTGTGGTTTTGAGATTATAAGAGGACTATCATATTAGAATAATTGCAAACAATCTCATATTTGAACTTATTTAACTTGTGAATTTTAACAATTAAACAACAACAGTCATGCTAACTAGACAACATTGAGACTCCAGAAACTTTTAATGGGGACCATGGACTTCACAATACTTGTAGCATTTCTCCAACCAGTTTCGCTATAAAACCTCATTGGCTGTCATTGACCTATATTTTCTTTTTAGGAATCAAATTTAGAATCAACCCAAAACAAATTTTGTGTGCAAGTCTATTCTATGACACTTATACTGCATGAACTTAACCAGACAATTGCTATAGCCCAAAATCATTGTAGATCAAGAGATGTGTTGAAACTATGAAAGATTTCCTAACTTGGACTGATGCTCAAATAAATAACATATAGGTTAAATCTGTTCTGTCAGTGCAAGAGGAACACCATTCATCCATAATTTGCATACATGCAAAATTTAAAGTAGAAAACACATAAAAAATGGTCTAAGTGAAAACCTTGCAAGTTGGACATGTCTCGCTCAATATCTGACAGCAGAAGATTGAGTGATTCTATATTCATTTCCCGTTGTTTGATGCATAAACCATACTGGCAAAGCTCATCCCAAAGCTCCTGTGGCCTCAGAGACATTAAAGCTCAGACAAAAGTAAGCTGGCCTCGTAAACAAGAAACATCTCTTCCTCTCTTTACGAGCTGGGTTTCTACTAAATGAGATTGAACAAACTAATTTTGAAGTTTAAATGGATATAATGCCTCATAACACTGTCTAGAAGGTTATATCTCATCCTTTTCCCCATTTTATAAACATGTCCTAAGTTTTAACTTTTGACAGGGATTGGTAACCACCACAGAAACAATCAGTATACCTCATGATCCTTCATTTCACATTTGACTTTGTTTCCCATGACTGAAGATGAAGCGAAGTCTGGAGGGAGCAATTTCCTTCTCTCTGCAGATTGATGGGGATCATCTCCCTCGGACTCCGATTCAGGGAGTTCCTGGGAATGCAAAATCTTAAACTTGTGAGCTTTGAGATAGAATATTTTCATATGCTCTATTCAAGTGCAGATTTACCTGTGGATGAAGAGTCTCACGATGATTCATTTTGGATTCGATTAAGTTTCCCATGTCTGAAGGTTCAGATGAGTCTCGAAGAAGCAAAATTCTTTTTTGTGCAGAATGATGGCGGCTATTACACAGAGCATCTAATTCAGAGGATTCCTGGCAAAGCAAGCTCTTTCCTTTTGAGCATGGAGTACGAACACTTGCATTCTCAGTATTTAAGTGCTTCTGTTGTTCATTTGGTCTCCAACTTCCAGCCTTAGATAATGCTCTTACTTTAACTTTCTTCTCAAAAGTTAAACCTCTCCGCCCTTTCTGAGTTTTAGTAACAAGAAAATGCAGGATCAGTACTTTCTGTGCATCTATTTACGAAATTAATAATACAAAATTAGTAAGTACGGTAAGCACATAACTTACAACACAAAATAAGAACGTATAGAGACCAGCTTTTTGAAATAAATTTGGTCGGTTATTTCCTAGTTGAAATATATAAAAGCCACGGCAATCTTCCCGTATTGAAGGCGTTACTTTCATAGAAAAAATATTAATATTTTCACTATCCACATGTACAGCTCTGAATTTTATATCCATTGTCATTTCAAGTTCATCTTGAACTATGTACTTTCGGTCCAGATTCTTGGATTTGACAGCACAACTAAAAGAGGCAGGACGAACAACTGCAACTATTTCCTCTGGAGGATCACAACCAGCACAAACTACATTATCAGGAAGTGCCTGCAACCAAAAACCAAACTCAAGCTTAAGATGTACAGATTTAGAATCAGAAAAGTTGATAAGAAAATTGTCTATGTCGATAGATCATAGGAAAATTAATGACTGATTTTCTTTTTACTTTCCCTTTTCACTCTCCAAGAACAGTTTAAAATGCAAAAGCCCTGAAGCAAATTTGTCTTATTGCTTTCAGGCTTTTCTTTAATGAGGGACATCTTCTCTTTTGCAGGCATGCAAATTCTTCAATCTGAAATATTTCTTTCTTTCTTTTTCTTTAAATAAAATTTCGGTAAAGACTGTATGATGTTCCCTTTTGCACCATCTTTATAGAAGGATTAGATACTAGGCAGTAAACATTTGCAAACTGTAAAGATCAGAGAAACTCATTACTAGAGTTGAATTCTGTGGAGACTTAAGGATAGAAAGACTAAACTATAGGCCAAAGGTAAAAGCACGACAGAAAATGGGAGGTGAAAAAAGTTAAAATAGGCAGAGATTAATTGGCTTGTACAAGTGGCCAAAGTGTAAAGAACTGGTTTGAAACCAGTGTGCTATGAACCGCACTAACCAGCACTTCCATTTTACGAATTTATGGTCAGAATGGAACCATCTGGAATGTAATGGATAATAAAAATCTCAACTGGAAGAAATTTGCAAAATGATCCAAAAACAAGAGCATGCCAAAAAAGAATTCATTTCAGCTTCAGCTGATGTCTCTGCCAAAATTGCTCTTGTTAACAGATTCTACTTGGTTATCCTACTACACTGAATAAAACAAGAATTTATTTCCCATAACAGAAGGTGGTTACCAACAAGCTGCTTTTTATGTAAAATTAAGTACTTGTAATAGCAACAATGAGTTTACAGGTTAGGGGTATATAAAACCCCAACTTACAGAACTCAATGGCTAGTACTCAAAAAGAGAAAGGAAATAATCAGCAAATCCAAAATTTCTGAACTTCAGAGTCCCTGTTCGTAGTCAATTTCTCAACACATTTAACATGAGGGCCACATGGTAGCACATACTGAAGAAAAATTTGAGTGTGAAAGCTACAAGTTCTACAGAAAAAACAGAAAACTCTTGTTTCGAGACAACCTAAAAATTGACTGGTTTTCTTTTACTTTTTTGAACATGAGCAACGCTGAGCTGGCTTATTTTGAATCCTTGAAGTTTTAGAAAGTATGAACCTTGAAGTTGAGCAAAAGGAGAGGGTGAATGTGCAGCCTTATTCTCCTAGACAATGGTAAGGTCATGGAAGGTAAGGTTCCTCATAAGGTAGCATCCAAGTAGGAGATAGGACCAAGGCATCTACCTTGTAGAACAAGATACTGGCAGATGAGTCACGGTTTCCTATATCCAATTGCATTTTCATAAACTGATACAATTCAAGAAATTAAACATGACATAAGATTAAAGGATCACGGGCATCCTTTGCACCCTTCCAACGCTTGATAGAGCTTTGGTGAGGATACAGATATTGAAACCAACAAGGATAGGATCTGGTCCTCTACCGTACATGACCCGTGCTTACCCCTGTAGGATCTGGTCCTTTACCATACATGACCCATGCTTAACCCTATCTATCTATGATATACTAAGGCATGTCCAACTTGAAGATGTTAAAAGATCTACCAGAACTCTGAATTTTTTTTTGCTGTATCATATACAAAATAACAAAATAATAGACCCAAAGGCAATAAGTTTGAAAATTAATAATGTAAATGGCATAAAACTAACCCCTCCGATTCCCAATTCTTGACAATCTTTAGCACTCAATAGACTGATAGAGGATGGCACTTTCAGACTATGCTTCTGAAGTTGGTTTTCCCACTCAGCGTCATCAATGGTTACACACTGCATTACATAAGAAATTGAGTAGCATTTCATGATGCTGGAATAGCAACCAATTTTGTTAAAAGAGAAAAAAGAATAGTACATTAAACTATCAGAGAAAGCCACTTACCTTTCCAGAATCAATCACATTAACTGGCAAAGAGATAGAGCCGCCAATTTTTATGCTTGGATTTTCATTATAAAAAACAAGTCTGCAACCACTTTCATCCGGAATACTGATTGGCCTGTAGGTATGAAAATTTAATCACAGAAGATATTTTTAGATACTTTTGAAAGAGACAAAGAAACTTGGATTGGCAAAAGAATGACAGGCTTGTCTTACCTGCAAATAAGTCGAGCTTCACCTATTTTGGATGCAGAAGGAAAGAAGATTTGTGACGTCGGTGGAGTTTCATACAGATGACAAAAATAAAAGAACACTCAGGTGTTATACAATAGAGGAGATACTACCAAATTCTTATCCGAATATAGCAGGAAAAGTTTTACAATGTTTAAGACTACATGATCAAATTATTCTAATTAGCCATCACAATCCATTAGAACTGCAGATCTGGAACTAAGAGTATTGCACGCACAAAACTACTTTTAAAAGAACGCTTACCTCCTGCATCCCCCTCCCATCCTTCAAGGATAACAAACTCTAATGTAGCATAGGAATTGGTTTTATGGTGACCAACATATGCTCCCTTGAGAATTTTTATCTTCTGTCCAGATTTCCAAATTGCTCCTTTCCTCCGAAAAACTTTGTGAACCCTTATAACTGAATGTTAAAGTATTATCAAGTAAAACTGATGTACACAAACTAACGAAATAATAAATTACTGAAGTATCACTAATTTACAATAGGTGGCAACGCTAAATGGAATTTTGAGTCTGCTGAACTGATTATAATTCAAGGATTACCCTTAGAAGAGATGCCAAGTTCTTGCTTATCGGAAGGATTAACCACAAAAGTTGGTTCATCATTGCCGCTACCGATTTCCTCATCGTATTTCTTATGCATACTAATAATCCAGTCTTCATATAGCTTCTCCAGTTTTGCAAGATTCAGCTCTTTTCCATCTTTATTAATTTCAATATGTACATCTACAAGATAAACGGTATTTGAATATCAAAATCTTAGTTATACTAATCGATAAATTCCAGTATTGATCACAAGAGCCAAACAGTCCTACCTTTCTCTTTCTCAAGGTGCTTTTTCCCAAAACTTTTTAACGCAATGGTATACGGATTTTGATGAGCTAAATCCGTCTGAAAAACAGTTTATTTGGCCAATTCCATTAGAACAAGAAAAAGCATGTATGAACAAGCTGTTGCAGCCTTTTCCTCTAATATTGGAACCACAACATTAAAAAAAGTATCAAGAATACATCATTTCACAACAAAGGGATACATAAGAAGCAAAAAAGTGAAAATACATGGATTTTATTTACCATGTATCTCATAAAATCTCTTATTTTTTTGTATGATCGCTCCACTGTTAAAAAAAGTCAGAAAGTTCAGGATATTGTAACAGTATAAGAGCACCAACATAACATCCTAGAGCCAAGGAGGCCTTAATTTAGTGGCTAAGGTTCAAGCCTCAGGAATTAGAGGTCCTGGGCTCAATTCCCCCTTCCCCTTCTTAAATCTCACCCTCCCTTGCTTGAAAAAAATAATAAAAAAAGAACAACCACAACACCCTAGAGCAAGTTTACATCAATAGGCGTGCATAACACAAAATTACAAACAAATGGCCATGCCTAAAGATGGAAGTGGATACAGCTTCAGTATACTCAAGTTGTTTACATATAAAGTAAACTTTAGAGAAGAGAAGCAATTTGCACCTTGGAAGGTGTTGGCTTGAAACCAGCATCAGTATCTACAACAATACCAACACAATGAGAATGGTAAAGTCAAGACTCGAATGTCTTAGCAAAAGGAAACCAGACATATCACGTGAAAAAAAAAGCATGATAAAGGCATTGTTAAAGCACAAAGATATGTTTTCTAAAACATGTGACACTCAGTTTTAAGAAAGCTCAACGCTACCTATAAAGCATTTCACACGATAGCAGCATCTCTTCAAGATCTGTCCGTGCTCTCCCTTTTTATGCTTAGGCTCCATAAATGGAAGCAATACCTAACCCAAAACAAATTCCTTGAAATTTGGTCAAGCTGTTCCAGGCCAAACACATAAGAATAGCAGGATAAACCCAATCTGTGAGCATACATCAGAGACAAGAAAAGCAGTTTATCACCTTCTACATTATGTGTCATCTATTCTGCCACCACCCAATATGTAAGACAAAATGGTATCAAGGGATTACATTGAACAGATAAAAGGATCATGAAAGCAGTAAGAACAGTAAATGCAAATAGCAACCAGTGATTGACTCATCCTGAACTAAGAAAAGATGTAATAATTTTTCACAAAAAATTGATACAACTTACCCAACGTGCATCTGGAAGCAGTCGACCCAGTCGTCGAACAGAAACCCGACTGAATGTCTTGAAGTCTTCTGTATTACCACAACCATCCCGTTTCAGTTCCTCCAATATTTTGTCTATGCTCTCTTTACCCTATGGTCAACATATAGGAGTACGCATTAAGTTATTAATTACTAAATTTACTATTCGAAAGAGACTAATTTTGCCAATTGCATCCGTTGTTAGTTCAGTCGATCACATATTTGCTTGGTAGATGAAATATTAAAAAAAAAACCTGAGTGATAGGAAAATAGACACATTTAAGGCGTGCATTTGCTTCCCGAGGTGCAGTGTATCCTGAAAATATTATGTTATGCAGTAAGTGCTCAACTCAAGCATACGATATAACAACCAAAAGCACATTATTGTCTAAAAACAGGACAAAGAGAAAATGGTTCGTTTAAGACTTAAAATTAGGTTCTCACCTGGGTTTGAAGATGATGTAGCTTGACTAGCATCCTTGGTCAAATGCAATTGCAAAGTAAAATCAGGCCCATTACAAGAGTTTACATTCGTCACAGCTACCTCGCCACCTAATATTTCTGCCAAACCAATGCCATTAACCTGGAAATAATGTCAAATTCATATTTATTATGTTCAGCAAATTCAGATGATACAACATGGAGACAAGTTTGAATAAACACCAGTTTCTTTTATTGTGCATCTCCATGTAAATTAGCTACTTTAGATGTCAAGTGGCAATCAAAAGTTGAGGGGGGTTTGAGGAATCATGGAATTATTCATTGGGAGAACAAGAACCAGGTAGAGATATTGCAAGAATTTGCATCATCCATTCTCTTTGAATTCATGCCAAAAAAGGTTTCACTGCAGGAGAATGTGACCAGAAAAATCAATTGCATAAAGGACCAACTAGTACAAATTTCTGCAGGAAAAGCCTGCCAACCAGCGTGTACGGGGAAAGAAAGCTGTTATTCAGTGAAGAGAAACATTATACCATGCTCAACTCGTATAAACTTCCAAAGATACATATATTGTGTTGAGAACAAGTTTTTTTTATAAATCCTTAGATGATAAAATCATTTAACAGTTCGAACCTGAAACTCAATAGGCATTTTGTACTTCCGAAGAAACATATACTTTATTCAAAACAAGTTTTTATATATCCTTAGATGATAAAATCGTTTAACAGTTCAAACCTGAAACTCAATAGGCATTTGGGTTTTGCCTGTCCTGGATAATTCATCACACTGCCACAATGTAAGAAGAAAACATGAACATACAAGAGATACACATACAATGAAATCAAATTTACGGGAAGTAACTCAGCAAACAATATATAAGCGGCACCATCACTGTTACATGAACATACAAGAGATACACATATAATGAAATCAAATTTACAGGAAGTAACTCAGTGGCATCACTACTGTTGTTCAATTTTTCTACATGAATTACTAAGTTTGTCTGGTTTCCTATTTTGTTCACAGACATACACCAAAGTTTATCTGGTACTGCCTATGTAGGTCCAAATAATCTTATGTAAGAAATCAAATATGATAACATCAAGTTGTTAAAAATTAACTTATGAAAGGACATCCATAAGAAGGTTTTTTGCCATAAATTTCAATTTTTTGTACTCAGGCAGTTTGTGTTCACAGGAGAAAAGTTTTGATTCATCAAAAGCACTGTTATGTTAACACTCTGCTTGTACAGGCCAAAAGAGAATCCAAACTCCTCAATTATCTGACAGATGCACTAATAATCTATAATTGTGTAGAAGGAATTTGGTTCCACGTGTGAAGCATCACCGAGCTAACTCCTGCCAAAACATAACATAAGCTTACATTTATGTTTCTCATTCTATAATCTCTAGCCTACAATAAGAAATTGATTGTTAAAGCAACAAAAAAGTTCCATGATGCATTGCTTGCATCGGAGTCTTCTGCAGATGATAAAACAAGGAACCAGCTAGTCCTGTTTCAATTGGTTAGTATGATACTAAATATGAGAGCCTGGTGTTAAACAAGAGAACCTGAATGTACGGGAAATAGATATCCTTCAGTCGGCACTTAAGTTGTTTCATCTTCATACTTCTCTGTTCAGTATTGAAGATCTCAACCTGCCAAAATATTAGGCTACAATTGATAAAATATGATTGTATACATGTAGAAAGAAGGTCCAAAACATTCTTTCTACATGACTACTACAGTTCTTATGTGCACCAACAGTGACATGTGAGCAAGCAAGCCTTAACCAAAGAGTGACTTAAACTGCATAGACAAGGCTCAGACAGAAGAAAAAGTTGTAAAATCTGACTTGATCACGTGCAAAGAAACACTAATATAATTCTTATGTGTTTAGTGACAAAGTAGTACAAACCAAATGAGATTTCAAGGATGAGCCTTTAAATCTAACAATTTCAACTAGGCATAAATTGTGTTGCTGGAGAAAAGAAAAATTGCAAACAGAAGAAAAAAATATGCTGACAAGTATGTCTAGAGAATATATAAATCATGAGAAATTGTATCCCAGCTCTTCATTCTTCAGCTGCACTGAAAGCTACCTAAGTATCAATCCAATCAACACAATCATGATAACTGGATGCATCTGTTCTGCATCTAGTATGGCGATAAGAGAATAGTTACCTTTGTGAAACTTCCATGGGAAGCTTTCTCTAATTCATCTTTGTCAGCGTCTCTAAGACCACCATTTGCCTATTGCAGAAAAGGAAGAAAATCGGATAGAAACTTCAGAAAGGATTAAGCAAGGGAATAAAGCACTGTTACAAGAGGCCACACTGAAAAGAGAACTCTACCCTCCAAGTCTGTCCTGAGCTAGAGCTGAGCAAAGATTCTCTTTCTAGATGTAACATATAAACTTTCTTCGATTGCTTTGTCTTGGAGGAAATTAAAGCACGCCTATGAGTAGAAAGGCAGATGGGGCAACTTTTATATCCAACATTCAAAAATTCTCTTGGCACTGTAAACTTAAACATGAACTTCCAAGTAGTTGTACCTTCCCAAGTGCATAGTTGCAAATGGTCCTCCATAACCGTACATACCGAAGAGAGGCTGCAGTTAGCAAAATAGATCCAAAACAATAATTGGATAAAAGATATGCTCACAGCTTTTTGTGAAATGACTCTGTATATGAAAATGAAGCTTTTACAATTCATTTGCAGATCTAATCACATATTTAGGAGCCATTTTAGTTTGAAAGGCAATCCACAGATGACCAAGCAGACGCCACTTCCTTCTTTTCAGAATTCTAGGATTAAATATCCTGTAGGCACAATGTTCAGGATCCTGAATTTACCCCTGGTTCACCTTATGGCTCCCAAAAAAAACTTTACCCAATGTGGATTAGACCCATCATCTTCATTCTCATTTTTTCCCATCATCTTCATTCTCATATTTTCCCTAGACTATGTGGCGCTTTAAAGGAAACTAGATCCGTAAAGTCCATTAACTGTCACAGTACAATGCTGTGATTTGTAGAACTTGAACATATATATAGCCTGATCCAATAATGAGAAGATTTTGTACCAAAGCTAGCCACTAAGAATTATTGAGATTATTGAGATTACAAGACATCTGCTGAAACACCACATAATTCAAGTAACTTGCTTCAGTTTTTTGATAGAAAAGTCTAAAAAGAAATTGTTACCGCTAGATATGGAGGTTTGCTTTCTATGCCCTGTTCTCTCGCTAATCTATGCAAAGATGCCCCGATCTTTCCCCTGACATTACAATTAATAGAATCAAAATTTAAGGAACCAAGCATTCAGCAAAATGCACAAGTAAAAGTAGAGTTACAACTGAACGAGAAACGGACCACAAACTTCATGCATTGTAGATCAAGTAACAACAAGAACTTGTCAGCAGTGATCTTCATAAAGTATGTCTCTTGGAAAAAGGAATCAGATCGACACCGGAATGCAGACTAATCGTTAAATTTCATGATTTCACTTATCTCCCACTACGGATCCTATTCCATCTCCTACTCCCTCCTTCCTACAACTAAGAAAGTCATTGGAATTAATTTCACACTTCAAACAAGATCTATTTAAGTCTTGACACAATATAGCGACCTCTAAATGTTTTAATGGACCTCTCATATTTTCATTGCCTGCAGGTCCATCAGTATAAACAGGCATATTGGACCTCCATTATGTATAAATGGTACGAACATTCCTAAGAATTACTATTAGGATGCGTCCTGCAATTATGCTTGCTTTATTTATTTCTAAGGGGACTGTAATTAACTAGTTAAAACCGGATAACAAGAAAATAGTAGAGACTAGTGTCAAACTCATACGCCATTGTGTATTTAACTCAAGTAACTATATAACCACACCATTTATGCTTATGCTCAGCAGAATATCACCATATATAACTGCAACTACTTACCACTTTGCTATGGAATTTTCATCACTTCCGTCCATCCCAGGGCCTGTATCAAAAATTTCAATTTTATCTTGTGCCAATTCCACCCTGGAAGCAAAGCAAACCAATATTGTTAGTTTTGATATTTTCAATTTTTAACTTGATAGAGTCTAGAAGCACTCCAGGTGACAGGGAATCACAAAAAATAAACTGCAACCACAGAATTTGATTCCGCAAAAAGTCGTTTAGAAAAGAAGAGATTTGATCAAGAGCAGAAAACAACAATGACACATGCATAAATGAATGTACATGCAGAATCTAACCAACAAATTCTTCATCATAAATATCACCAAAGTAGCGAGTACATAGCCTTCAGTAAAACCGACTCTTAAGAATTCTCATCAATGTAACAAACTGGAAACGGTAAAATCCAATTAAACATACGAGTAATTCCTTATTTGGAAGACATTTGGAGTCAATAAATGATTTGAGCAAGAAATTCCTAGAGGTTCATAGAAAATATTCATACACACACAAGCACAGTACCAGGACCAGATAAAAAATGCCTAATATGTCTTATAAACTTCTATTGTAACAACAGCAGCATCAATAGATTCTATACGCCTCTTACATGTGTACTGGGACACGTCCTCAAGATATGATTGGCTGCATTAATAAAAGCATCAAGAAAAGCCAGTAACTTACTTAATCCCTTGAATGAACTTCATCGGGGAGATTATGAGAGGCTCTTAACCTAATTACAAAAATACAATATGAACTAGCTAGCAATGGAGAATGAAATTTGAAACGCCATAGTTGAGGCCAATATTGTTCTGTCTTTTTGAGTTGCAACATGCATGTAAACAAAATAGATAGCTATTATTTACAGTTTACACCACTATAGCTGGAAAGTGGCATAGAAACAAACCAATGACACCACTGTATACGGTACCTAATTAACCTCCTCTCATTTCTGCCGTTAGACCACACTGCCTGCAAGGAATTATCCTGCAAAACAGACAAAAATAGCATTTAGGCGGCCAAATGAGCCCATGGTGAACAGAGAAGTAGAAAGCTGCATGCTTACTATCAAGTCTGCAAGGGCAGTTTCGAAGGTGTAATGCTCAGGCAGTTCCCTCAGTAGATCTGTATCTGGTGTTAGATCCCACATGTTCTACAAGCTCAAATAGGTGATACATAATTAACAGATTTAACAACAAACCCAAAGCTTACACGAGAAAATAACAATTAATGCAAAAAAGGTTGACTAGAAGCAAACCTCGTATTTTCCTATTTCTGCCGAACCATCCTTTACCAAAAGGAAGACAAAAATGAAAATGAAAAAAATCAGTCAACCTTGACAACGCGACCGAGAATTAACATGATAAGAGAGACAAACTCACTTGAAGAAGCAAAATGTTGGGATTTTTACTATTACGCCTGAAGTTGTTCAAAACTAGTTTCTTGCTAATCGGGTTGGCATTAGCATCAAATAAATGAAAATCTTGACTCGACCAGTTTATACTGCTGCTTGGCTTAGAAGCCTCTGTCTGTCTCACAACACTCAAGTACTCGCGCTTCACCGTATGAACAAACTCCTCCAGAGTCATTTCAGCACCAGGTCGGCGGAGGTTCAGGTCCACACTGGTGCCATTAGGCAAAAGAACCCGAAATTTGAAAACCTTTTCTGCACTTAATTGATCACCTTCTGCAGGAAAGAACCTCTTTATTGATCTGCCCTGGCTGGAATCTTTATCAATAGGCCTCTTGTTCGGCCTACTCTGAGGCGTTCTGGAATCCATCTACTGTTAAGTCAGCTATTCCTAGGAAAAAAGAAAATGGTTAAAATGTTAATTTACTCTCAACTTCAATTGTCGTGCAAGTTTCCAAGGATAAAGAAATCAGATAAACAAAGAAAGTTAGTTGTCATACATATTTATCAAGTCATGCAGCCAAACAAATATATATATATATTTCTTTCCATTTTATAATTTCCCCCCACGAAAGAAAGAAGGAAAATCCTGAAATCAAGGAAGCCTACCAAAACCTTTAACACCAAAACTGTTTTCTTTTAATTGGAAATCCAGCAAGAAGTTACTGTTTTCTTTTAAGACCAAAACTTGAGAGTAGTAGCAGCACTTACTAGCAGTCGCAGAGCTGAATTTTTTAAAAAGAGACGGTAAAATCTTTTAGTAGACCAAAACTTCACGAACGAAAAACCATAACTAGATGATTTTGCGTCGGCCTGACTGGGTATGGGAAGCAAGTGTGCGAGGAGACTGGAGAGTAGTTCAATAATCACCAATACTGTATACCACTGAATGATCAACGGCGCAGATACCAACAAAATTCTCAGAAGCGGCAAGTACTATGATAAAAAATTAGCAAAGGAGGAGAAATGCAGCCAGCCGGGCTGAGAACAGAAGTGGTGCAGAGGGAGGTGAGAAAGCTGAAGAAAAAACAAGGAGGACAAGCAGGTGCGGGGTATCAAGGTCTCTTTCCTAGTAAGAGTAGAGTAGAGTAGAGTAGGGGGATGAAGATATGATCAGATGGAAGGGTGGGAGAGTGGAAGTGGAAGCGGAAGCGAAGGGGACAACTTTTAATTATAGTGCAAAGTGCATGAGCCAATATATGTACTCCGTCATCCCTAACACAGTTGTCAAAATCCGGCGGCCGGATGCTCCTCCGTACTCACTCTCCTGCTTCAAATTAAATCGATCCTACGTTAAATTTTTTGTTTGTTAAGAAAAAAAAAACATCAAATTGAATTGATTGGTTCGCAATTCTTGCAGCACATACGTACGTACGTACGTTTGCTCATAAGATTGTCAACAACAAAAATGTCCGATCGATGTAAATTGGTCAAATTGGTTGGACCATTTAGTCATTCCAAATTTGTTTACTTATTTTGATTCCGATCCTTGAATTTGGGAAGTCTACCCATTTCGCCAGACCAGATTGCTCGTAATTGGTGGATGGTGGACGCTGGACAAAAGCGGGCCGAAGTTTTTTTGTGCTTTACCCAATGTTTTAAAAACCGGACCGTTAATTGAACCGGTGAAGTGAAAGGGTCGATGTTCAATCGGTCGGACCGGTTCAACCTCGGTTCAATGAATTTTTTTAAAAATAATTTATATAAATATATATATATGTACAAAATAAGACATGTAATGGACTAATTTAATATTTTATATGATGAAAAGTTTACTATTTTTTAATAACTTGGATTTTTAAAAATAAATTTTTTAAATTATAAGTTAAAACAAATAAATTTCATCTCAATTTCAATTATATCTAAATCCAACCCCAAAATATCACAATATTTTGAAATTATACAAAATTCATGTCTCTGAGAATTTAGATATTATGAATTTAAATTTTAATTTACGTTTTGGGATTTAGAGATTGCAATTTAAAAAAGAAAATTTGGAGTTCAAAGGAAATCAAGAAAATCGAAAATAGAAATGTAAACTTGATAAGAAACAAAAAATAAGATAAAAGTGAGTGGTTGTGGCATTAAATAATTTGAGTTAAAAAAAATTCTTTTTTAACTTTTTTCAATTTAATGGACAAAAACAAAATTAAAAGATGGAAGAAAACATCAATAAATTAAAAATAAAGAGGTTTGATTAAAAAGGGAGTGACAAAAGAAAAGATGATAGAGAGAGAGAGAGTTGAAAATTAAAAAGAAAGAGCTATGAGGAGATGAGATTTTGTAAGAAAAATGGAAAAAAGAAATATGAGTGTTTGTTTTATATAAATAAGTTATCAAAAAAAACTAATAAGATGTGATGGTGCAACGGTTAATACATTGGTCTTTTATTACAAAGGTCTTGGGTTCGAATCTTGATTGCTGCATTTTGCAAAACTTTTAAAAAAAAAAAAGAAAAAAAAAAAGAGGGAAAGCTGAAAACCGGAAAATCGCCGGTTCAATCCGGTTCGACGGTTTTCACGGTTCACCCGGTCTTTGGCCGGTTTTCTAGCAAAGTCAACAATGTCATTGAACCGGACCGGTGCCATGGCCGGTTTGCGGTTCAACCGGTCGAACCGGCCGGTCCGGTCCGGTTCCCAAAACATTGGCTTTACCGGTCGCCGATGGGTGGCTTCCTTTTGTATTGTAATCTGTGCCTCCCGAAGGGAAGGAGGGAAAAAAGAAAAAAAGGGGGCTGGGGAGTGGGGCTTGGCTTCCCTTCCTTGCTCGGTAAGGAGCTTGCTCCGCAAGGAAATGCTCCCGCCAATTCCAAAACAATAATTGCTGGCTGGTGGGACCACGACCACTTCCTCGTACGTACTCTCGCTCCAAATTTTTTCAAGCTTTCGCCCAATCAGGGGACTTGTTTTACATATGTTATGTTCGATCCATTGCCCAGATTTCATCTAGCGCATCCGAACCCTACGTGTGGAAAACTTTTTCGCCCTCCACTGAAAAGGCCTGCTGGTGATTTCAAATCAAAACACTCGTGAGAACCACGGGATGCCCAGAAAGTTTACGGGCCTGCTTTGTCTACCTCATGCCACATTGACGACCACAGTGCTCAGATCTGGGCCTGTACCTTCCGAAGTGGGGACTAACCACGCAATTGCATTAGTTTGTTGGGCCGATTCTTTAAGCTGTGAAGTACCCGAATTCAAGAAAGGCAGCTCAACATGGGAGAACTTCAGAAGAAGCCCCTCTTTAGGTGCAATTCTCGACCGGAAAAATAGGGTACTCCCTTCCCTTATTTTTAACATTTTGTAACATTACCGTACATATAATTAATGAGGGATGAAAATTTTTATTTTTTAAAATATAAGAAATAAAAAAATTATTTTGTAAAATATGAGGGACGCAAAAATTTATTTTGTAAAATGTAATTGATTATAAATTGGTTCATGTGAAATGTGATTTGACAAATTTGTCCATAAAAAAAGTGATCACTTGCAAGGCACGTGGTGGATTCTCGCAAAACAGTAATCAGAAATCTAGATAGAGATCAAATTTGACTAATATAAATTTGTAAAGAACGTAAAATTACACTTTTAAAAGTGATGAACAAAAAAATAATCATTTTACAAAATGTGAATGACTTTTTAAACGATTTTCTCTTTTTATTATGATGAATGGTTTTTACTTTTTGGTGTACTGAATTTTTAGTTTAGCAAAAGTTCATTTTCATATATTTTTAAAATTTGTTTAGATGCGTGTATTTTAGTTTCACGAGCATTTGACTAGTTTAAATAGCAAGTAAAAAATACACGAGGATTGATGCAAAAAATGCAACCTAGCAAATTTGATAATGAAAATTAAACTTGTAGGTTTACCCATTAAGAAGATTTGGTAGAACATTTATCTAAACGGGTAAAGATTTGGAAGGAGATATTTTGGATGGTATTCGACTAATCGTCATCCTTGCTTTTAAATAGAGTTTATTTTGATTTCCTTTAAATCACTTACACTTTTGCTTGTATCGTTTATTTGCAATTATTTAAGTTAGAGATTAATTTCCCTAAGAATCCTTCTGGTTGTTCATAAGGATTAGTTAGTAAGGTTGGTATTTTTCATTCTGGTCTTCAAGTCTTCGTTAATAGGTAAACATAGTCCAAATAAGGTACTGATGCCTTAATAAGGTGCGAAAGAGAGTCTTATGTCTCACCTTATGATGGAATACGCAGCTGAACAGCTTTCTGGTTTTGTGGTGGTTGACCCGAATTAATGACGTCGGCCAATTATCATTTCCGTACTATGTATTAGAAAATTGTGCAGATGGTACTTAAAATCAACCTCCTTGGATTAGTTGTTTTTTGGAATGTTTTTGAAAAACTTTGCTGTAACAGAGTTTTTAGAATATATTTTGAAATATTTTTAAAAAATATTTTAGGATATTTAAGAGTATAAGAGTTTTTATAATATATTTTGAGATATTTCTTAAAATTTTAAAAAAAATTAAACTAATTTTTAGATTACCTTTTAGAGTACTTTTTAAAAATTTTTATTGTATTTGAAAAATTAGTTTTTGAAAAACACCCCAAAAATAGGGGATCCAAAAAATGCACTGCGGTAACTGCATGGTGCATTTGAAGGTGGAAGATGTTTTGAAATTGGATGGAAAAGATGGAATATAGAACACTAATTTTAATGCGTAAAAAATTATTGTATTTTTTAATTTTATTGTGGTATTATATACATTTATTATGTTTGTGTATACATCAAATTTTATGGTACTGTCTATAATATACTATGGAGTTGATATTGGTGACGCTAAAAGTCTTGATCCCTCGAAATCTATGGACTGTTTAGAATATGAGTTTTTTGAATATTTGTATAAAACTTTACTGTAGATTACTGTAAAAGTTGTAGAAAAACTTGGGGTGTTTGTAAGATGAATTTTTTTTTTCCTTTTCATTTTCTTTCTTTCTTTTTTCTTTTCCTTCCTCCCTTCCCGCTTCTTCTCCCTCCCCTATTCCTTCTCCCGAGACTTCCATGGCAGCAACTAACAGGTGATTTTTTATTTTTTTTTTCTCTCTTCCCCTCTCCCTCTCCCCTTCCCCCGCCACCCCTCCCCTCCCCTCCCCTAGCTGCGATCTGGTCGCCCCTTTCCCTCTCCCCCTTTGCGATCTGGTCGAGCGACCAGATCGATCAAAGGGGGAGAGGGAGGCTGGCGGGGAAGGCAAAGGCAAAGAGGGGAGGGGAAGGGAGAAAGAAAAAAAAAAGAGCACCAACAGATCAGTCAAAGGGGGAGGAGAGAGGAGCAGAGGGGGTGAGAGAGAGAGAAAAAAAAGAGAAAGGCCGGAACTGGCTGCCGGCATAGTGACCAGCTCCGGCAGCAGTGGTGGAGGTGGTGGCCGGCGACAGAGGACGTGGTGGGTTAGGTGGGGGAGGAAAAAGAAGAAAAATTGAAGGGAAAGTTTTTTGTGTATTTTTGAAGTGTGTAGGTTAGAAACTTTGATAAATTTTTTGGGATTCCTGTAACAAAAATTGTTAAAAACTAGTTTTATACAAATTTGATAAAAAACCAAGGTTCCAAACAGGCCCCTAGACATGCAAGGCAACTTTAGTGCACATTGAAGCTTCAAGGTCCGTCGTACATTATTGTTTGGATAGAGTATTATTTAAAATATTATTTGGAATAATTATTGTAGCACTTTTTGTAATGTGATGTATGTAAGATAAAAAGGTAATTGGAAATATAAAAAAGGTGAGTTGGAAAATGTGTTTATGATGCAAACGAAATATTATTTGAGATATTTGTGCTATCCAAACACTACTGGCCTTTGTTTGGATAGAGAATTATTCCAAATAATGAATAATTACTGTAGCACTTTTTTATGATGTGATGTATGTGAGATAAAAAGGTAATTGAAAATATAAAAATGTAGATTGAAAAATGTGTTCATGATACAAGTGAAAAAATTTGTTGAAAGAATTTGCTATTCGAATATAGTCACTAGTAATATCATGTATATATAATAAAAATTATTATTATTATTATTATTATCTTTCCACTTCTCATCGCACCATTTTCACCTTAATTTTCAACTATAAAATTCGAACCCTGACAACAGGAAAGACTGTTTTCATCTACACATAGGACATCTACGAGGTTTGAAGGGTTTATCACTTTGAACCCATCTCTAACTTAACCAATTAAAAAGTCGCAATTACACAATGCACAATAGATGGAGACCCAAAGATAACCTGTCCCTCTCCTGATTTATTACGCTTTTAAGTCCCAGCCACCCCAATGGACATTCATCTCTCCTCTCTCACGCTTTCTCCTTTTTTTCCTTTAAATGCAAGCAAAAGCAATTTGAGGCCTGCACGTTTAAGCGCTCCCTCCACTGTTGGAGGCTGGATGTGCAAATAAATTGTGCTGACACTACACTATTATAACTTCACAGCGCAGCAAACACCAACAAAGTATTCACTACCCTTCTGCAGCCTCCTCCTCAATCTACAGCACTGTTATATTAATGTTGATTGCCTACTCAATTTGGCAATAACACCACAACTAAAGAAATAATTGTAGCACACGGCTAATATCCTAAAAAGCAGTTTTAGGGATTTTTTTTTCTAATAATGAGAGGTTTTTCTTTTTGTTGGTTTTAATTACGATAGTATTTGAAATATTTGACAGCTTTTCTGAACCATTTGTTATTATTGCAAAAATGTTGAGAAGCCTGACATGGAGATAGATGCTCAAGCACAAATGTGCACTTAAAAGTAACAGGTTGATTGAAATGGTAGAAAAATCCGCTTGGCTGGCAAAATACCATAACAGGGAATTTGAAAAAAATAAAATAAAATTCAGGATATGCTACTCCGGTTACAAACCATTTGGAGTGGTCATTTTTTCAAATACAATACTACAGTAATACATAAATAAAAATAACTCAAAAAAATCTCATCCATACAATAGATCAAATATTTCAAAAAAAAAATTATAGTAAAAATTTTTCATATGCACTGCTGCAGTAAAATTTTTCAAAAACACAACAAAAAAACACCTAATTCAAATAGAGCATTTTTGTAAGAATCAACTAGCAATATTTTAAACAAAGTATAGAGCGGTTACTTAACATCAATGCCCATCAGTCATATGCTTCATCCTCGAAGTAGAGTTGCTGTTGGCATTCTCTAATGACTTTCTCTTTGCGCTTTTTTTTTAGTAATATTCTATACATTGAAAGTGTATATACTTTCACTATAAGATACATGACACATAATTTAAATTTGAATTTAAAACTCAAATATTGCATATATGTATCGTATATTCAACCGTAATAATGTATACACCGTTAGCGCATATAAGAAATTTTTTTTTTAAGGCACAAAAAAATATTATTTTTATTTTTTGGGTGTTCTTGGGAAATTGAGAATCAAGGGCACATCTGTAATGTCTGGGCTCCGGGCGGGGGAGTGAGGTCCCCAATGGTCACACACAACTCATAAGTCACAAGCTCACAGCCCAGCCGTATGGAGTACGCAATAGAAGCGATGCCCGTTGCCCCACTAACTGAGTCCCCCCATCCCCCGTGAGAACGATAAATACCCAACCGCCAAAGCCGCGGTCTCCACCAGCCGGTATGATGACTTGCTACTACTTGCTTCCCTCTCCATTCATCCCATGGTTTGTCTTTCTTCCGATTCTGCCTTCCTCTCCAGTTATCAAATCCCAACTCTCTTGATCACAACTTCCATTTTCCTCTCTTTTTACTCTTTCCGGGGTTTCCAGCTTCTTCTTCTTCCACTTTCATGTTCCTTCATCTTTCTTTCTACATACAAATGGACGTCATCAAGCAAAGACAACCATAAATCACGTTCACTCCTCCATCCGCCATCTCTCTTTTTCTATCCAGGTTTGATCTCTTTCCCTCCTCAAGTTATTGCCCTGTGATACTGGTTTTTCTCGCGTCTTTCACTCTCGATAATGCTCCATCAGATGTGCCCATCACTCGTTCTCTTTCTCTCGTGGGATTTTCTTTTTCTTTGTTAACAACTGACAACTCTCGTGGCTGTGGGCATTCGTTAAAGTGTGAATGGGTGCTGCACAAGACTTCACAAATACACTACTCATTCTCTCGACATTCTCATGAGTTCCTGCGAAGCATTTGCATTTTACGTGTTGTGTATCATGAAGGCTGACTTTCATTTTTTTTCCCTCTTCTCTTGTGGTTGGGTTTCGGGGGCCATTTAGAAATGGGCAAGAAAGGAAATAGCTGGTTTGCATCCGTGAAGAGGGTCTTCAAGCATCACTCCAAGGACTCGCCGGAAAAGAAGGTAATTACTTCTATGTCTCTATTTCTAGCCGTTAGCGATTACTACTAGTAATATATTGTATCACTAACTCCATTACTACACCCAAAATATATATATATTTTTAAAAATATAATCTTCTGGGCAAAACTTGATCTCCGAATATTTCTTTTCCCGCATTTGTCAGAGTAACCGAAAGTACCCAACCAGGAATTTAAGACCGTTTCTAATTTTGGCCTGATTGATGCATGAATACTGTGTAATGCGCTGTAGAAGGTAAAACATTCTCGATACAATGAAGGACGAGGATTCTTGTTGATTAGGAAGGGGTCAGCATACTTGGATATTGGCTAATCTTCCCAACAATTATATGCTTTTCCAAATTTGGAATTGACTACCAATCAGTAATAATGTCGGATGTCTTTGATTGCACGGAACAGGAAATTTTATCAACCACAAATTCCTATTGTCTATTGATTGATATTTCCTCTAGTATTTGTTGGTTGTTACAGTAGTCATATTTACTCAATCCTCCCTTACGGCCTTACCAAAACCAAACAACATGCGCACACCGTCCCTGATAGGTGATTATGCTACCTATCTTTACACATGGATCTGCAAATTCTTGGGGTATCATAATATTGTCTGATCAAGTGAATTTGGTCTCTGACATAACCATCCATCCCTAAGCTTGGCAGTTGATGGGATATGATTTTTTTTTCCCTCCTAATAAAACATCATTAACCCGATCCGGATCGGATAATATGGTCCCCCATCAGCATGGCCTAAGCTAAAAAGTAAAGGTCATGATAAATTGCTCTCTCTCTCTCTCCAACGTGGCCTATCACCATCACATCTAATGTGTAATCATGTGCTAGTTGTGTTAGATCTCAATCATTCCCAGTAATCCTGCTGCTGTGTCTGACTCCACAATTACGGAAAACATTGAAGCAACAAATAGGCTGATTAATTTAGGCCAGAGATGAGTGCTGATGCTGAAATGTTATAATTTGATCTTGCAGAAGGAAAACGTAGAAAAATGGCAACATGAAGCGCCAGAAGTTGTGTCAGTTGAACATTTTCCGGCGGCAAGCTCCCCTGATTTCTCAAATGGCGAGAGTTTCGATTCATCCTCGGCGGCTGAAGACCCCAACCATGCCATAGCTGTCGCCGTAGCAACTGCTGCAGCAGCCGAAGCTGCTGTTGCAGCCGCACAAGCGGCTGCTAAGGTGGTCCGTTTGGCAGGTTACGGACGTCAATCTAAGGAAGACAGGGCTGCTACGCTCATTCAATCACGTTACAGGGGATACTTGGTAAAATAGCATTTTACTGCACTCAAAATGACCTATTGGTTTTTATGCAAATCAGGCGGAAAATGAAAAGCTTTGTTTGGATTGCTGGTTTTGTCGAAAAATTACGACGTTTTTCGTGATCACATTTCCCTATTACCTTTTTCCCTCACATACATCAAATCGCTACAGTAATTTTTCCATGAAAAATCACGGAAAATGCAATCCAAACACAACCTGAGCATTTATAGGGTTGTTGAACATGGCCCTCAGAATAGGAGATGCTCTTTAAAAATCCGAAACTTTATTGGTAGGGGCTGAATACTGGAATGTGGACAGGTCATCTGAAAAGTCTGGTCATTTAATTATAGGCCATATATATATATATATATATATTGTTAAAAGGAAGGTCCTGAAATAAATAATTTTGCCAACAAATGGCGTTGCCCAAAATTTGTCATCTACCACTTTTCATCTCATTAATAATTAAATATGTTTGCTAATTATGAAGGCAAGACGTGCGCTGCGTGCCCTGAAGGGCCTAGTGAGGCTGCAAGCATTAGTGAGAGGTCATAACGTCCGGAAGCAAGCACAGATGACTATGAGATGCATGCAAGCACTAGTGCGTGTGCAGGCAAGAGTGCGTGCCCGCAGAATTCAGTTAGCCCAAGACAGGCTTCGGAGCAGGATGGAAGAAGAAGAGGAAAGGCTTGGACTGGGCGAGGAAGCTTCAAGGCGAAGGAGCCCCACGAAGAACATTGAAATGGAATGTTGGGACAACAGAAGTCTGAGCATAGACAAGATAAAGGAGCATTCCATGAGGAAACACGATGCTGAAATGAAGAGGGAAAGAGCTCTAGCTTATGCTTTTGCCTACCAGGTTTGTGGCTTTCTGTCGTCGATTAAGCTAACCCTCCAAACCAGGCATTCTGTTGTTTGATTGCGGTCGCGTCTAGTTCACTCTGATTGATCATTTGGATTTGGCATAACAACAGCGACAAGAAGAAGACCACAAGTTATTGCACAACAACGATCCAAACGGTGATAAAGAGAGATTCTTCGGCAGCGAGCATGAGAAGCCACGATGGGGATGGAACTGGCTGGAACAGTGGATGGCATCACAGCCATACCACGCCCGACATTTGGTACCTCCGCGCGAGACTCCCTACGTCGCATTAACATCCACCACCACCGATGACATGTCGGAGAAGACTGTTGAGATGGATTTGGCGAGCGAAAATGTCGTCAAGTCCATCCGCAGCAGCATTGGAGGGGACATGGATCTGATGGAGACGACGAGCCCATATGCAGCAGCTAGGCAGCAGCGACAGTTGGGCTCAGAGTTCGTTCCGAGTTACATGGCCCCAACTCAGTCTGCCAAAGCAAAGGTAAGGAATCATCAGGACTCGATCAAGAATCGAAGCACTTCAACAAAGAGGGGAGCGGTTGCTGGGCCAGGGTACGACTCCTCGAGCGCCGGTGGGAGAACATCAACTTTCCACGTCCCCAGGAGCCCAAACCCAAAGAGCAATGGAAACCGTGGGCCGGGCAAGTGGATTGGCGGGGGATACAGCCCAGACTCGAGCAGCGAGGACAGGGCATTCCCATTGCCCTTGGGACTTGGGAGCCCGTGGATATAAGACGATCATAATCATTTTGGTTCTATTGTGGTTCAGAGTTATATGTCAATCCGCGGTGCCTACAGCATCTTTCTTAGCTCATTGTGAAATAAGGATTGGTGATTTATTACTAGTTCTTGAGGGAAAAAAAAAAGGAAGGATTGGTGATTTATTAGTTCTTAAGAAGAAAAAAAAAAAGGATTGGTGATTTAGTAAGATAGTTTTGTTGGAGCTAAGCTAAGTAGAGTGTTAACTTTCTTTTTTTTTTTTGGGTATTTGTCAGAAAGGTGGAGAGTGTAAGTGTAATGTATGCCGATGCTTTCCTACTCGTTTCTTGTGAATTACCGATGGATACTTCGTCAGCACGTTATTCGAAGTTACCAACCACAAGGCTAATTAAGTTGAATCAATCACTTTGCCTGCTGGTATGTTTAATGATAACTGCAGTACATTTTTTTTTAGTTTTATTACTTGCGTGAAGCCATTTTGTGTTTTCTTATATTCTACAATGAAACTAAGGGCTTGTTTGACAAGTAAGTTTTTTTTGTCAAATTTTGTCTTTTATAAGTTTTTTAACAACTTTAATAACAGTAATCTCAAAAAACTCCTCAAAATTTTTTAAACCATACACTTCAAAAAATTTTCTTACAATTTCTACAATAAATTACAATAAAATTTTAAACAAACACTCAAAAAACTCATTTGCGATACGGGCCTAAAGTAAGGGAAGTTGATTGGATGATTCAGCATTGCTCAAAAGATTCTTGTGTGCGTTGTGCGAAGGGAGTAGCATTTGCAGCAGTTGTTTATCATCTGGGATATAGTAGGAACAAACAAAAGTATTTCAGAACTTAGTTCATTCTCCTGAAGTCGACGTCGTAGCTGAACAAATTATGAAGGATGTGAAAGGAGTTGCTGCAGGGTGTAAGAGATTTTTTGTGTGCCTAATGCTGATTGTGTGGTACTTGGAATTAGGGCTGTCAACGGGCCGGGTCCGGGCCGGAATTCATTATTCCGGACCCGGACCCGAATCACTATGCCGGACCCGGACCCGACCCGTTTACCCGACGGTCTTTTATTCTATGTTCCGGATCCGGATCCGGCGGGTCCCGGATCCGGATCCGGGTCTACCCGAACAAATTTAGCAAAATTTATAATTTTTAATAAAAATGAAAAAAAAATATATTTGTAAACTAATTTTTAACTAATGCAAAGAAAAAACCAAATAAGAAAAGAAATCAAATTAACTTTATTAAAATACATCACTCTAATCAAATTATATTGATAAATATATATATTTAAAATTATTAATTCATTTATATCCGGATCCGGGTCTAATACGGGCCGGAATACTATATTCCGTATCCGACCCGTTTTTTTGTTTGACAAAACGGATCCGGATCCGGATCCGGAAAAAGGAATTAAATCCCTACCCATACCCGCAATAATTTCACGGATCCGGTCCGGATCCGGGTCTAGACCCGACCCGTTGACAGCCCTACTTGGAATTAGTCTATATTTTGTAAAAATTTTGTTTACGGTTTTGACAGCATATACTCTTGTAATTAGTGATGGAAGCATGCCTCTTCCCTCGTGTACTGACTCTTTACTGATTCATCAATGGAAAATATATATAGAACTTACCAAAAAAAAAAAAAAGGAAAAAAGTATTCTGTTAAGTAAACGTCATTAATACCTTAATACGTTTGAAATTTTTGGCAACGTGGGAATCCGAAAGATCGAATGAAAATAGAGCATGACTACAAATATTAATATTAATCTACTACTTACTATTGTTTGAGGTTTATAGTCAAATTTGCCGTAGCAAATTAAGGCCATGTTTGGATTGCTTGTTTCTGTCAAAAAATATTGTCGTTTTCCTTTATCACATTTTCCTATCACTTTTTTTCCTCATAACCTAAACATTCCAAGCTAAAAGTGAACATCTTTTAAATACCTCAAAGAAAAAAATATAGAAAATAAACAGTACTTGTTAAATTCCTCATAATCGGTTGGAAAAATGAAAAAGAAGACGATGCCGGGAGTGACATGAAGCCCCGAGAAAGGTGGACGCGGGGACGAATGTAAGCCCCGTTTGGAACCTGAGTTTTTCGAAAGTTTGTCTGAAACTTTACTGTAATGCACTGTAGAAGTTTTTGGAAAATTTTTTTAAGATGAAAAACTTTTTTTTTCCTTTTCCTTTTCTTTTTCGCTTTCTTTTTCTCTTTCTTTCCCTCGGACTTTACGTAGCCGGCTGTTGCATCCCCTTTCGCCGTCCACCACTACCAATGACGTAGAAAACATGGCCTTCCAAATCAGAAACTCCCCACTTTACCACGCTGCCCTTTACCAGAAAAGAATCCAATCGCCGCAGCCGCCACCACCACCACCAGTCTTCCTCCAAATCCAGTACCTCAGGGCCCAGAGGTATTCTACCTCTTCCTCGTCGAAAACCCATGTCCCCAACAACCTTAAGCATCAGCAATATGATTACTCTTTGCTCCCTTTTGAATTAGTGCAGAAAATTGCCGCGTATTTCTCGCTGTCCAATTTATGGGCTGCGTCGCTAGTTTGCCACGCTTGGAGGGATGCCTTCCAGCCCTTGAGGGAAGCTATGGTGTTTCTGAGGTGGGGTAAGCGGTATAAGCATGGGCGAGGTGGGTTGAGGCCGAACGTTGATAAGAAAGATCGGAGAAAGAAAGATGCAGAAACCGGAATCCTGTCTCTTGAAGAGAGGTGCAGAAGTTGTAGATCGGTCAAAAGGGAGGGGGAGAGGGAGAGGGAGAAAGGGGAAAAAAAGGAAGGTCGGCGCCGGAATAGATGACCAGCACCGGAACCGGTGGCAGAGGTGGTGGCCGGCGATAAAGGTGCGGTGGATCGGGGTGGGAGGAGAAAGAAGAAGAAAAGAGGAAGTTTTTTGTGTATTAGATATTTTGAAGTGTGTAGGTTAAAAAAATTGATAAGTTTTTTTGGATTCCTGTAATTAAAGTTGTTAAAAAACTAGTAGCTAAAAAACTTGGGTGAAAAACTTGGTTCCAAACAGGCCCTAATTGAGCAAAGTATCAATGACACGTGTCTAACAGTCACTAGTAGTAGAGGTAGGAGTCTTCCGTGGGCCTTGGTATTTGCCTTTTCCTTAAAATGTCAAAATTTCCTGGACTGAAGGGAAGTAAACCAAACAACGTCGTTTCGATTGGACTCCCTCCGTCTCCCTCGGCTCTCGCGGGTTCATCAATCATCATCAGATCCCAGTAGCTGTACTTTGGTGGGCGGGCTGGCTTTGCCTGCTTTTCCAGGTTCCACTTGAATCTTGCGTGCGTTTCTCTCTCTCTCTCTCTCTCTCGCGGAGAGCAAGAAAAGGAAATATATCCCTTGCGTCTTTATTTGGGTCTTTCCATATCTCGGTATATATCTCACTCTCTCCCCATCCTCTGTTTCTCCATCTCTATCACTCACACTCACGCACTCACTCTGGTTGCTCAATGCATATGGCAAGTACGCAAACTTCAAGAATCATCCCCTGTCGCCACACACCATTTCCCCCGGCTTCTGCGGAGAGCCCTGCAAATGGCAAGGGTTGGGCTGTGCTGAGGCAAGTGGGTTTTGCTTCTTTTTATCGACATAACAGAAGCGGAAAACGGTTCTCCGTCTGCGTTAGAAGATCCTATGCTGAACCGAACGGACTCGATGGGCCCGGGTTTACTAAGAAATCTCAAGATGGATCTTCTTCCAGTGCTGTGGAAGATGATCAGAAGGAGGGTCTAGTATTGGGCACCCAGAGGCATGAAGGCCCTGCCTCTCTTGCTGGCTTTCACTTGATTCCTCAGTCCGGTAAATATACACCACCTTGATTTTCTCCTCTCCTGCTTCCTTTTCCTGTATTCTATGCAGTTTGGCATTTTAAAAGCGGGTTACTTCATTTTCCTATCTCTAGCAGTCTGCCAGATGATATTTTAAAGTGCTGCGATTGATTTCGGTTGTGAAATTTCTTTTGTACTGTTGCTGATCTTGCTAATTCGTTGTGTCATTGAAATTCTTTTATAAGTGTGTTTGGATACCCAAAAAAAAAAAAATCAAATATTATTTTGTTTGCATTAGAAACCTTTTTTCTCAATCTATTCTTTTTATCTCACGAACGTGACGCGATATAAAAAATGTTACAGTAGTTATTTAAAATAATATTCTATCCAAATATTACAACTTCGCAAGAACCTGTCTTTCCAATAGACTCGCTGCATTTCATTTATACCGTTATACTAGTCAAGTGTACCCTGGTGCTTCTGAATTTGACGACTATTCAAGCTACCCAGAATTGCATCATGACAACAATAGCGTTATAAATGGTTACAGAGTGCAATTCATATTTTTAGTCCTACCGTTTCCCTTAGTTATGCGGATGTTGTTAAAAAAGTACAAAATCTGCATAAAGTCTTTGGAGCAATTTTTAAAGCTGAAGAACTGTTCAAGTTTAAGCTTTGACCAGCAGTTACTCTGTTGAACTTGATCTACAGGTGATGCAAAGGTCACGGACTCGTATACAAAGGTTCCTAGTGGTCAAGAGCATGCAACTCCAGATACAGAAGAAAATATTTTGGCCAGAATAACCTTCAATATTATCTTTGTTGCGGCGGAGGTTGCTCCATATTCCAAGACAGGGGGTTTAGGAGATGTTTGTGGTTCTTTGCCTATAGCTTTAGCTGCCCGTGGGCACCGCGTAATGGTTGTCTCTCCTAGATACTTGGACGGAGGCCCTTCAGATAAAAGATTTGCTAATGCAGTTGAAGTTGGTTGCCCAACCAAAATTTATTGCTTTGGTGGTGTACAAGAAGTTTCTTTTTACCATGAATACAGGGGAGGGGTTGACTGGGTAAGGAAACATAACATGCTATATTTTTAGCTTTTTATTTTTTCATTCCTTTTGTTTTAGTAGCGTCTGATTCAATTGTAGCACTGTGGTTTACCTTAAGTATTGTGAGGGAAAAATTTTACCCTACTTGATGATGATCTCAACAGTTATGGGATCTTGCTTCTTTTGCTAGGTATTTGTGGACCATCCCTCATATCACAGACCTGGAACGCCATATGGTGATGTATTTGGTTCTTTTGGTGATAATCAGGTGTGTGGTTGTTTCCTGTTATTGCTAAGATAGATGAAGCTATTGGCAACAATATCCGCTGACAATGATAAGTGTTGATTTCCCTCCCTTTTTTGGTTGAGCAGTTTCGTTTCACTTTGCTTTGTCACGCAGCATGTGAAGCTCCATTAGTGCTTCCATTAGGAGGGTTCACTTACGGAGAGAAATGCCTGTTCCTTGCTAATGATTGGCATGCTGGCCTGGTTCCCGTGTATGTCACCTATTAATCCCTTTTAGGTCTCGTTGGTATAAACCTTCATCCTTGTTTTTACATGGCAATAGTACTTAATAAAACCTTCATTTATGGTTAGGCTTCTCGCAGCCAAGTATCGTCCTTATGGTGTCTATAAGGATGCTCGGAGTATAATCGTGATTCATAACCTTGCACATCAGGTGCCTTTTTATTTCTCCACTCATCCATGCTTATTTACTTCCTTCTCCAAGTTACTTGGCCTTTTTATTTTGGAAATCATGCTATCGGCTGTATAATTGTCTGAAAATAGCTGGAAATGAAGATCACTTGAGGGTTAATGAATTTTCCTTCTGTTACACTTCCAATCTGCAGCTCTTTGTGTGTAGCTACCTTGTCAAGTCATGAACCGTTAGTGAGAAATTAAGGCCTTGTTTAAGGATCATATTTAAGTATAAGCTTCTCCTTTTGCATTCAAAAGATTTGCAATTATAAGTGCTGTCATGTATAGCCATGACTTTGGTTCCATGTCCAATCCAATCTTTGCTGGCAGTTCTTTGAACCAATCTGTCACTAGATATGTAGTGTTACTAGATTGCAGTGACTAATAGGCCTCCAATGACCACCTAATTTCATTGGAATTAATTAGACAACAGGTAAAGATGGGTTAATGATCATTAAAATCTTCTAAAAATGCTTTGGATCATGAGTTCTGATGCAATTAGTAACTGAAGCTGCTTTGTTATGCTTGCAAGGGAGTGGAGCCCGCAATAACTTACGACAATCTGGGATTGCCTCCAGATTGGTATGGGGCAGTGGGATGGGTTTTTCCAACTTGGGCAAGGACACATGCTTTAGACACAGGCGAAGCTGTGAATGTCTTGAAAGGTGCAATTGTAACTGCAGACAGAATACTGACAGTCAGCCAGGTCTGATGTCTTGGAACTTAGTTTTATTTACATGATTATGCATTATTAAGTATCATGGATTTAATTGGGTAGTTTATGAAAATAATTTGCTGCTATGTGGAGCCTGTAATAAGAAGCTTTGTTACTTTGTAACTGATTCAGCCTGTAAAAGTATCTTCTTTTATCCCAGTTTCGTACAAGTATTTATTGGGAGAACAATATCAAAATGCATTTTTTTGTTTTAACCTAATTATTCTTTTTCGTTTATGGCAGGGTTATTCTCGGGAAATTACTACTCATGAAGGTGGATATGGGCTACATGAGCTTCTGAGTAGCAGAAAGACGGTTCTCAATGGTATGTCTTATACTGGTTATTTCTTAGGTACAGACTTCTGATATGTGAGAATAGGTAGCTTTTACCTGAGGTACCTTTATGATGTAGTAAGCTTCTTCTGAAGGGTACAGATTGAGTTTGAGGGTCCTGCAGATTATTGTTTCTCTTACACTTAATTTATCTTTTTTTTTTTTTTTTTTTGCATTAATTGGTATTACCAAGCTTGTAAGTGCTTAAAAGATTTTTTATGCTTGTGCAGGAATAACAAATGGCATTGATGTCAATGATTGGGATCCCTCTTCTGATCCTCATATTTCTTCCCATTACTCCTTGATTGACCTTTCTGGAAAGGTACTGTTGCTTCATTATCAGAGCAGGTCACTTAAATTGGATTGATAACCTTACGTCAGAAAGTGGACTTGTATGAATGAAGACATCTCTATCTGCTTCAGAAATAGTAATTATTTGACACATTAAGGGCCCTTGGGTGGTAAGGATAAACTAAAGATGAAAAAGGTGAAGGGAAAGAAAATAAAAGACCGATTGTTTGCGTCAAGTTATGGACCTGCTTCTCTGGTTGTTTTTATCTCCATGTTAGTGGTAATTTGCAGGTTCTGTGCAAGATTGCGTTGCAGAAGGAATTAGGTCTTCCAGTTCGATCTGATTGTCCTCTGGTGAGAATACACTCATTCTAGTTATTTACTGGATTATTCCTCTTTTGCATTGATTATAAGTTCAATTCGATTCAGATAGGGTTTATAGGTAGATTGGACTTCCAGAAAGGTATTGACATGTTACTGTCTGCCACCCCAGAACTTTTGCAAGATGATGTCCAGCTTGTAAGCTCTCTCTCTCTCTCTCGATTGAAACTGTATTGCACATGCACCATGTGCCATATCGGATGTGATGTCCTTGCTCGTATATTGCTCTTCTCCGTTTTGTGGGGATATATGAGGCAACTCAGGCAGTATTATCTTTCTCCTTCACTTTACACACTGATGTCAATACACATTGTATTTCTTGGCCATTGTTGGGTGCTTTTGGGCCTCCCCACCTGGAAAGCTTGCTCAAGATTCCACAACCAATGTAAATAACCCCAACTATCTCCCCTCAAAGATTGGGCCTGAGGCTTGATTTGACCATCAACTTGATTAGCCAAATTATTGTTAGGCAGAGTTGTTCTAACTGGGGGTTCTTACACCAACTTTGGGTGTTATTGGGCCTTTGCACCCCAAATGCTAGCTTAAGAGGTGAGGTTTCTTCTTCACACTTATAAACCAGCAACCAGCCCGTTCCACAACTGGTGTTGGATAATCCGAACAGTCGAGATTATGGACTATTTGGTATTTAGTTGGTTTTAGGATGCCTCATTTAGAAGTTAATGCCAGTTCTAGTGTTGCCATGTTTCATCTTGAGGTTGTGTTTTATCTTGGCTAGAGGTTCTTATTCAATTGAGATGTGAAACTATTCTATGATGCTCTAACAGGATGTATAGGTAGACATTTTACTCTGTTTGATCATTGGCCTTCTTTATATCTGCATATAGTGTAGTCATGGAACCAGTTGACTTTTTAAGTGTTATTCAGTTAGCTTCATATAAATGAGGTATGATAAATAGAAAAAATTTGGCGCTCTATATTTACTGGAGTGGTTGTAAGTTGATATACGATTTCTGTGGAGGGATGATGGTGCTGCAGTATGCCCTACTTAAATTGAGGACCTTTGTTTTCTCTTTTGTATTTCTTGACATAAATCCCGAACCCTGTCTTTTTCAAGAAAAAATGTACGTTAATCCAATGTTTGTCAGGTAATGCTTGGATCTGGGGAGAGACAATATGAAGATTGGATGCGGCACCTGGAGTCACTATATCCAGACAAATATAGGGGTTGGGTTGGATTTAATGTTCCTATTTCACATAGAATAACTGCAGGGTAATTGAGCAAGAATTGACCTTCTGAGATTTATTGTTAAGAAGCAATTTTTATGAAGTTCACTTCTTATCGCTGTGCAATTGGCAGTTGTGACATACTAACAATGCCTTCAAGATTTGAACCATGTGGTTTGAACCAGTTGTATGCAATGAGATATGGCACCGTGCCTGTTGTTCACAGAACTGGAGGTCTTAGGGTGAGTGGAGACTTGAAATTGCAAATCTTCTAATAACACAATATTATGCATTACATGTGCTGTTTACGATCTTTTTCTTTCAGGACACAGTAGAGAACTACAATCCATATGCTCAAGAAGGAACAGGAGAGGGAACTGGGTATGGACTTTTAATCAAATTTTTTTTGGTAAACAAGAAGCCATCTCTATAGCTGAAACACTGTTGCTACTAAGACAGTATATGCATCTCCTTGGGATCTGGTGCCTCGATACAAGATATCCAAATTGATGATACTTGTATGGTTGTAAAATCAGATAGCAAGATACTACAAAATTACTGTGTTTGCTCGGTTAAGGTGAAGTTGCACTTTTATTAAAACAATTATAGAAGGATATTGGCCATAAGGTTCTTAATTTGACTAAAATAAACCTCTAGCCACTGCCTTCGGAGAATAAAAGACAACTGAGCAGTGATGTGCTTTTGAGGCCATAGAATGCAATTCGTAATCGTATATACTAGTTTTCTTGAATACTTTCATATTTTGAAGGACACAGAGAGGTGGATCCCCTTTTGCTTTTGCTTTTCCTTCTTTGGTCTGCAGTCAGATGCTATCTTTTTCTCCCTTGGTCTTGTATATGCTTTCAAAAGGTGCTGAATATGAAATGTCTAACAGGTGGACTTTTTCCCCTCTATCAAGAGAAAATCTGATTGCTGTAAGTTCTCTCAATGTATATATGCCCGTATTTTCATAATTCGTCTGTTACTTTTCACATGTAGGGTATGGTTATCCTTTCTTAGTCTACCTGATAGGGGCATTGAATGCTAACATAATTGGTGAATTATCTTCACAAGTTGGTATTTGATGATGTCTGCAGGCACTAAGAATAGCTGTTGGGACTTACAGAGACCACAAGTCATCTTGGGAGGGTTTGATGAAGAGAGGAATGGAGAGGGACTACTCTTGGAACAACGCAGCAGTTCAATATGAACAAGTCTTTGACTGGGCCTTCCTGGATCCTCCTTATGTCAAGTGAGTGAGTTAAGGAGAGAGGAAGGCAATCAGCATCTATAGGCAAAAGAAATTTCCTGATTTTGGAATACACCCAAAATTTGTTACCACGAATTACTGCATTTTTGCTAGAGCGTTGTATAATTATTATACAGTCATGACCTCGGGAACAAATCATAGATTTCTTTTTAACTTGCACTGCATCAATTAACAAAATCAAGTCAGGAGAGTTGTCCCTCTGGGATTTTTCTATAAAGCATGCAATCGATGGTAAAATCATCGACCCACCAGGAGATACTTGAGTAGTCTCTGTAATTGTGCAGATAAAATGGCTAACTTCTTGTAGTATTGAACGAAGGTCCAAAGTTAACAGAAATGATGCCACAGCAGCACACCAACTCCGATAGGGTGACCATATTAATCCAGACATTGGTGGTTCCTTTTGCATGACATGATGAGTAGCTGAATCAACTGTCATGTTTTTGCTAGAAGAAATTTTGAGAAAGCAACAGAAGCTTTGGTACCTCGTAGGATTTGGGTAGTAGATTTTTTTTTTTTTAAGACGATAATTGTTGTATAATCTATTTTATTCTATACTAGAGAAAGGGGGCGGAGCTAAAGAGGACCAAGAGTTTTGGAGGGGACTGAACCATCATCGGATTAGACGGATATACTACATACTCGTTCGAATTTTTTTAATAGAGTTACTTAATGTGGCAATTAGTAGGAGGCAATGTTTGAACTTTTGACCTTCCACCTCATCCTCATCGAGCTTTAATGATTTGGGTAGCAGATGAGAAGAAGCAAAAGAGGCAATTTCCATGTCCAATTCCAGTTGGATCAGGGTAAGAGCCAGAGAGGCAGTCGGTTTGGAGTGGGTAGCGTCAACTTACGTGGGATGCTGTTTCCGTGTGCTTCAGAGTCCCACATCGCCAGCAGTTAAAAGGAGAGCTACGTGAGGAGGTAGTATAAAAGCGAAGCGAGGCAGTCTTTTATAAGCATCTTTGCGCTTGGGGCAATGACGCAGCTCATGAGGTTCTAACCGAGGCGCGTCTATTGCTGGTTGAAAACTATTTCCAAACCCCCTCTTTGGCCTGGGTTCGGCCTAGGCCATCGAGAATTTCTGGAAGGGCTCCCTTCTGGGTAAAGCCCTACAATTCTTAGTTTAATGATTGTGAAATGGTGATTGTATGTTGAGGCTTTTATTCGTACGATCTAGCAATCAGAACGAAAATAAAATAAAAGATGCATGGAGAAATAGGGTCAAATAAAACCTATTCCCTTATCATATATTTGTTTCTGGGGATAATTTCATAAACCTCTCCTAAGGTTTTATGAAATATCACATGGTTTCCGAGGTTTTCAAAATCTTACTTAGTATCCTTGAATTTTTCAAAATTATTTAGTACCCTTGAATTGACATTTTGGTAATATTGGAAGTTTTTCTAACCAAAAGTAATATTAAAGATTTTGGTAATATTGAAAGTTTTTCTAACCAAAAGTAATATTAAAGATTTTGGTAATATTGGAAGTTCTTCTAACCAAAAGTAATATTAAAGAATTCATGTTTGAGGAGAGAGGTTATTTTAGTGTCTTTAATACATTAGGCTATAAAAAATGAATATTTTACAAACTAATAAAAAAAATATTAAATTTGAACTATCTTAAAAGTGAGGAGATGAAAATTGGTAAAATTTTATATTACAATCAATAGTCACTTTTACAGTAGGAAGAGATAGTAAAAGCAAATACTATTTTTTAAACCATTTCTACAAATATGAACTCTTTATAGCGTTGAAGGTAATTAGCAAGTAAAATCATACATTTGAACAAAAAAAAACTTAGTAATAGATGAAATTCAACTTCAATATCATATAAAAAATTTATTCAAAATATACAGATTTTTTTTATAGGTGTGAAATATGAAAATTTTATTATAGAAAAAAGTCAAAATTTGAAAACCTGTCGGAGTTTCAATTACTTTATTTCTCTTGCGCTCTGCATGAATAGGAATAAATAAATAAATAAAGTTATGAAACACCAAAAAAGGAAAACAATAAAAGAACCTGCAGCTATTCTTTTCCAAATGTATTGAATATTTCATTGATTAAATCCTATATTTTATTGACATTTGCAATTCAATTATACATACATATATATATAAAAATAAAAAGAACCTGCAGCTATTCTTCTCCAAATACATTGAATATTTCATTGATTAAATCCTATATTTCATTGGCATTTGCAAAATTCAATTATATATATATATGTATGTATGTATGCATGTATGTATATATGTTTGTATAGACATTGTTAAAGAAAAGTAAGAAATTTAGAAAAAGAAAAATAAGTTTATAAAATTTAAATATGAGGGTATTATTGACAAGTCATCACCTTTGATATTAGTATATGACCCTACTATCACTTCAAGGGTGCTAAGTGAGATTTTGAAAAGTTTAGGGGAGCTAGGTGATATTTCATGAAACCTCAAGGGAGGTTTCTGAAATTATCCCTTGTTTCTTTTTTGGTGTCTCTCTTCTTTTTCATTCAAGTTTAGTTTTTTTAAAATTTTCAATATTCTAAGCAGATAAAAAGTATTTCTCTAAACAAAAAAATTAGGATGTTCATTGTGTAATTTACAAAATTGAAGAAATAGTTGTTGAGATATGCCAATTTTTGTTATATATTTTATTAGATTGTGTTTGGTATTAGAATAATTTAGTTAGTAATTGAATAAGTCTTAGATTCTATTTGATAATTCAATTCAACACTTAAACTTAATGAATTCAAATCTTAACATATTTAGATGCATTTGATAACAAAAAAATAAACATTTGAATTAATTAATTAACACTAAATTTCTATGGTAAAATTTGCTCCCAAAATTAAGTGATAACTATTCACTTATCATTGCACTTATCATTGAATGTGATATGCATTTAAATATATTAAATTTAATACTAAATAATTCAATAATTTATTGGATTCATACTTCAGATTTCAAATTTAAATTTTCAAACTTTAATTTTATCAAAACGCATCCCTATAGTTAGCATATTTGTTAACCAAAGATTGTGTTGGTTTGTTAACAACACAATCTTTGTAAATCATTTTTTGGCAATACTAGCTAAACTATTGTTTCTTAGTTTATGCCCTAAAAATAAAAACTATACATATTCTTGACAAATTGATTTCATCTATTCTCCAATTTAAAAAATTAAGAAAATAATTTTATTCTATTTCCTTATAATTACACAATTCAAAGTCAAATATTTATTTTTACAATCACACATTCACACGTATTCCTCAAATGAATTTTTGCTCATTATGATTGTCTTTATTTTATTTTTTAAACTATTCAATTATTAGTGTATTCATGTGAAACTTTATCACCATGAATTAGAATGGTCAAAATCAAATCACATATTAAACTTAAATGTTAAAAGGAAGTAGAAAATATAAAAATAAAAATCTAGCATAATAAATGAGGGTCTTTTTGTCTCATGAGAGGGTTAAGTGACAAAAAATAAAGGTTATGGAGAAAAGTGAGAATCAGGATATACTTTGGGAGGATAAATTGTAATTAACCAAAAAAAAAGGTCATATCCTTTTCTTGGTTATGTACCCAACAAACAAGGCAAAAGATATTTTCATTTAAATTTGTTTGGAAAGAGTATTATTTAAAATACTCCCCCTGTCCCACTTTGATAGTCATGTATTTCTTTTTCATCTGTCCCAAATTGCAGTCCACTTTCCAATTAAAGAATGTAGTTGTATTTTAATTTTTCTAAAATACCCTTATTCAATGTAAGTAGTTGTTACTATAAACCTACCCCATTTAATGAGAGTTGATTCTTTTTTTACCATCAATTCAAGTTCTCACAAAGTTGTATCATATTTAATGTGAGGGTATTTTAGGAAAATAGCAATCTAAATTTACTTTTCCAACAAAGTTAACTATTTTTTCTTAAACTGTGTGAAAAAAGAAACAGGACTATCAAAGTGGGACGGAGGGAGTATTATTTGGAATAATTACTGTAGCATTTTTTATGATGTAATGTATGTGAGATAAAAAGGTGTTTGAGAATATAAAAAGGTGGGTTGGGAAATGTGTTTATGATGCAAACGAAATAATATTTGGGATAATTTCACTATCCAAACACTCATAATTTTTGGTAAAATGCCATGATTATCTCAAAATGTGATTATATTTAATTTAACTAGAAAAAGGAAAATTTGATATATTATCAAAAAAATTATATGAAATTAAAATTTGAATTTTCACAATATCACTAGCCAACAAACAGACAAGACAATAACATGGATTTTTTGTTATGAATGAATTAAAGTAGTTAAAGCGCCACGTAGTGACAATAAATCGGGTGAACTTGGTTAAAGAAATGGAAGTGCTATCTATCATTCGGGTGAACTTGGTTAAAAATGTAAATTTGATGGAAAGAAAATAGCAGAAAATTATTAGAGACTTTCCAAGATTCTAGGCCTAGTCTTCCAAGTTCCAGCCTTGAAAATTGAGAGAAGGGCTGGGGGAAGGGAAGGGAAAGAAGGTAGGAAGGATGGAAGCATCTTCCTCCACTCCTGATCTCTTTTGCATTCTTTGATGATGCAAAAACAGCAGCTGGTTTAAGTGAGGTGGTTCTTACTTCTTCTCCAATCTCTTTTCCGATAGCTTAATACAGCTTATCCGTCTAGAGAATAACCCCTCCCCCTCCATTCTCCTCCCTTGTCCCTCCAAACCCTAACATTTTTTTTTTTCAAAATATCCCTCTATCTAATCTCCTTTGTTGTTGTCATCAATCTCTGTAACTATTTCTATTTCGCATCTTCCAATTCACCGCCCCACGTTAGCCCTCATTGGTTAAAGTGATCTGATTGGTTGACCTTTACGTGTATTATAGAAAAAGCCTTTTTATTTTCGTTTTCTTAACCTTGACTTTTTCTCTATTATTTTCTTTTTTTTTCGGATGAATACCGATCTGGGTTCGAGTCGCTTTGATGTTATTCGGAGACTATGATGATTTCGGATCCAAATCTGGTATATTACGCTTGCGTTGCAAAAGGCACCACAATTCTTGCTGAGTTCAATTCAAAGGATGCTGATCTTGGTTCCTTAGCGATCAAATGCCTTGAAAAAACGCCACCTTTGCATTCTGTTTTCACCCATACGGTCCGCAACAGGACCTACACATTCTTTATTGAAGATCCTTTTGCTTATTTTGCCATATTTGATGAAAATCTTGAGAACTCCGAAGGGTTGGCTTTTCTGAAGAGTGTCAAGGACGCCTTCAATGAGGTTGCTGGAAGCAGTTCTGCTAAGAAAAGGTTGCAGAAGTTGTCTTCTCACTGTTTTCAGGGCGAATTTAGCCCTGTTTTTCATCATCTGTTGACCGCAGATGCAGATATGGGGGGGATCCATTCTCCTAATTCAGGGTTGAAACTTAGTCTTGGCTGGAACGGAAGCATGGATTCCTCCAGAGGAGGGCCCGTTGGGAGGCCGTTGTTGGGCACTGCCAAGAGCTTGATGAAGAAAAAGAAGAAGTTTTGGTTAGGTGATTGTATGGGTGGCTCTGCTGCAAATGCCAAAGATGCCTCTCCGGATGAGGGGGCAGCAGCTGGATTGAGCAGGGAGTTTACAGTGGTGATGCACAAGAATGGACTGCATTCTGGGGAATTGGGACAACAGAAGGCTAAGGTAGTCTGGAAAAAGCATGTTTGGGTGGTGTTGTCAATGGACTTGATCATTTGTACTATCTTGTTTGTTGTATGGTTGTGCATTTGTGGGGGTTTCAAATGCGTTGATGCGTGAAAATGGAATCTTCATTTGGAAGCAATCCTGATTATGAATTGGATGTTTTTTCATCTATATTGATGTTCCCATCTGTCTTGATTGCTTTACTACGAAGTGGACGAAGGAATTTGGGCTTCAATAAAAGCGGATCAAGGAACTTTTTAGCCGAGATGTTTGGCAGACTATTTTGGCAGAGTCAGCTGTAATTATAATCTCTGTCTCTTGTTGCTGTGGTTCAAATGTTCAAGCTCAAGCTCAAGCTGGTATTGCATTTGGATTTCTTTTTTGAAATTCATAAACTCTTTAATTTTTATCTGTCTTTAGTATGCAGATATGAATCCGTATATTCTCTTGTGCATGTTGTAATGTGTATGTGCCTATACTTGAGATACTTGCATGGTACAAATGTAGTTTTCTTTATGGACGTCTTCGCATTTGTGCATTAGATTGCGGTATGGTTGCTTGTAATGAAATCTATACATCATTTCCTGTATGGACTTGAATCAGAAAGCCACAAGTTTGTTAAATGACAATGACAAGCAAGAAGTTCTCAGATGAGAATCGACGTGTCGGCTCTGTTTGGATCTCCTGTTTTTGGAATGTTTTTCAAAAACTAGTTTTTCAAATACAATAAAAGTTACAACAAAGTACTCTAAAAAATAATTTTAAATTATTTTAAAATTTTACCAAATATCTCATAATAAAGTGCCAATAAAAAATATTTCAAAATATTTTTTAAAAATATTTCAAAATATACTCTAAAAACTCTGCTACAGCAAAGTTTTTCAAAAACATTCCCAAAAACAGCTAATCCAAACGGACAACGCTGTGAAAGCATGTCCTATATACCAATCAGAAACTGCTTTCACTATATCAAGAACATTTGCGTTTCAGAAGTGTGAATATTTTCTGCAATACTGTGGTATTCTATTTTTAGAACCAGGATTAGTCAGAATCAGTGTCCCTTAACTGAATCTATGCTTAACTAATATATTTGTTGAAGTTTCTTTTGAATCTGATTGACGATGCCATTGTGGTTTCAGAAATACCAAACATTTGATTTGATGGAATCAAGAGAAAAGATAGGAATAGGAGGAATCGGGTATTTGTGTTCGGATTAATGCTGATGGTGGAAAAGGGTAGGAGATGGAGGAAAGGTGCTTAACAATTAGTAGTAGTTTCTGTTCTCTTCTTTCCTTATAATCTGCTTTCCAACAATATGTATTGGCTTTCCTTTGTTTCGTTCCATATCAAATCCAAAAGTGAGTTGATAGTCATTTTTCTCAAAATTGTGTTGTGTTGATAACAAATAAACTTCGTCTTGCTCTTTCCAGACCCAATTCAGTATTTAACTTAATCTCTAAATATGACTGAAGATCAAGCTTGTTAGGCGTTTCAGAATGCAAATGTTTGGATTGTTGTAACCAAACGGGTAAATGAAAAAATGAACAAAGGTTTGTCAAACAAGTCAAAAAACAGATATTCTTGACTACTACAGTAAAATTTTTAACACTGCTATAGTAAAATTTTTTAAAAATACCCTCAAACAGAGTTGGCCGGTTTCGTTTGGATTAGCTGTTTTTGGGAATATTTTTAAAAATTTTATTATAGCAGAGTTTTTAGAATATATTTTAGGATATTTTTAGAAAATATTTTGAAATATTTAAGAGTAGTAGTGTTTTTAAAATATATTTTGAAATATTTTTTAAATATTAAAAAAAATGTAGACTATTTTTTAGAGTACCTTTTAGAGTACTTTTTAAAAATTTTTATACTATTTAAAAAACTAGTTTTTGAAAAATTGAAGGATCCAAACAGACATATTTTCATGGAAAAAATTAACGTCATAATATGGACTGCCAGCCCCCGAGTGTGCATAGCAACAACCTACAAGGGCATGGCATCCACATTACTTATAAGCTACCGTAAACAAACCAGAAGGAAGAAACAAGAAAGCCTGCGGATCATATGAAGGGTATGCTATTATTTTAGATTTAATCAATTTGATAAATTACACCTAAAGGTTCACACCAAACTAGTGCTAAAGTGAAATCTTATACTTCATTTTTCACAAGAATCTTTTACAAAATTCCCAACGAATACTCTAATAGCATCAACAACAAAGAAACAGACTGAAGCAACAGACTAAGGACGGTTAACAAATACGTAGGCAGTAGATGGAAATTTAGAGAAGACTGAGACACGATAATCAAGTAGCAATAGCAAAGAATCAAGAAAGCCTACCGTGAACTGACGCCGACTCCAAACCTACAACTCGTTAAAACGAGCTACAGTCCCATCCTGCCTTTGGAACTAATATAAAAAGTACTCCTAGTTAAAATCCAACCATCGCACAGATATCTCCTACGATCCAAAATATTCCATAAAAAGACTTAAAAACTATAGAAAAACCAAATTAGAATAACTTCAAGATGAAAATGTGTTCCAGTGCCAGGACTTCTAACCCTTGGAGATTAGCTGTTGGCTGCATCAGGGATGATGTAAAATCTCACTCTGTACAAGGTGACAACACATTTCATAAAAATCATCAAAAAAGAGGCAAGAAATTAGAATGGAATTGAACAATTGCAAGAACTCAAGAGAAGCCAACCGAGACTTATGCATTGATCTTTAAAATACAGGACACTACTGTTACAAAAATCTCCATCAACATGTAAATAATCTCATTGTTATATACAAGAGAATGAATTCAAATTGATGAACAAAATTATTACAGATGTTCAATTGGTGTCAAGACTTGCCTAAAAAAGTAGCTTATTGGTAAACAAAGAAAACAGGGACAGCCATAAAACCACCTTATATTAACCGCAAGGGGTTAGCTTCTTGTTGCCAGCACCACGTGGGTTATCATCTTTCCAGTCATCCCACTGCCTTGCCTTTTCTTGAGCTGCATCATCGTCCTCCTCCTCATCTTCACCAGGTCTTAACTTGTCCTTATACCATGATGAATTGGCTTCTTCCATAAGCTTCGCATTTCTCTCCTGCCATTTGTTCATGATCTCCATCTCCTTTAGCCCAGCTTCCTCGATGCTCATGGTTGGCAGCCTATATGAAAAAAAAAAAAAAGCGACACATTATGATTAGCATTTTATTTCCTTTGAGCTTCCTGATGTACTTTTAATACTGGGCATACAACCCTTCATTTCATTTAGTTGCACAATAAAATTTTACCTGTAATGAGGCTGGAAAACTTGTGCAGCAAGCCTTTCCCGCTCACTTGTTGGGTTTTTGGCAACAAGACTTGCTGGTCCAAATATCATTGGCTGATGTTTGTGCTCATGGGCATCTGAAACCCTCTTTCTTCCTTCGATAACATCCTGAGCAAAAGTAGCACATGTGATGGGGGCAGCTGGTTTTGTGAATCTAGCCCGAGAAGCTGCATCACGATGCCAAGCCTCAGCTTTCTTAGCGCGTTCATCAAGAATAGCTGGTGAAACTTCCCCGTCCCCTTCCTATAAAAATCACAAAGCAGGCTTCAAAATGGAGCATTCAACAAGGGAAATTTCTAAAGAACACGTTACCAACACACTGAAAAAATAAAACTGAGAAGAACAATTAACAGATAAGCCTTTTAAGGAAAACAAAAGATCCAAAGAAACAAAAGCAACCAAAGAAGAAGAAATAAGATACAGAAGTAAATAACATCTTAAGCTCCTGTAGTTTTATGAATTGCCATTTATCTGGCAATCATTTGAAGTCATCACCCCCTATTGATTGAAAGAATTAGCATATGCCAATCCACCACTCCCCCAATTAAGTCCACAAGCAACACAAAAGGACCATGTGAGGAATCATTCTAAAAGAGGTGACGACCCTCATTACTGCCAAGTGTGCATCTGCTACTTTTTTATGACTTATGATGGGCGATTAGACACATTATACATAATGTGGAACTAATTAATGCTTTATCATAACCTAGTACAAAATTGATCTTTATCATGTCATAACTAAGGAAATGTTGCTGAGGGGGGGCACATATCCCCAGACAAGGAGGTGTTTGAGCACATTGCTGATACGAATATGATTGTTATCCAAGAAAAAGAACAATCACACACCATACTTAATAACATCAAATACCCAAGATGCAAATATGTGATCTCAGAATGAGCGTCCCCATTCAAATATGATTGAGGGACATCTCAAAATTAAAGTATTCAGACAAGAAGTGTGAAAATTATGTTCCAGATATTTCCTAAAGAAGAAAACATTAATACCTGTAACTTCTTCTCGTTAATGGCAGATAGCATTTCTTCCTCCTTCTTAAGCATTTCCAGCAGATCAAAAGCCTATTATAAAATTATAAAAGATATCAAAGAGATGGAAACTGATCATACAAAAATTCTGAGGCTACTAAACCACCAACCAACCTTGCAGAGGGCCAATGAGATGGTAGTAAGCCAAGCCTGCAAAAAGGACCTTAAGGTTTAAAATAGGGGAAGCCAAAACATTAAACAAGGAATTGAATTTACTTAAAAAATTTGCAACACAATTTAAAGACAAACTACAAAGGGGGAAGGAAAAATCCTGTTTCATCCGAGACAAAAAGTAAACACTCCACGACAAGTGTCCAGATTGAGTAAGAAAAAAAGAGAGTAGCTTACCAAAAAGTGCAAAACCAATGTTTTACAGAAAATAATTCTACACACGAAGCCTAAACTTAAGGCAACTGAAACAATATACATCCACAGTTTCCTCTTGGTATGCTAGTTGACATCATGTTGGCCATTTACTTGGTCTATTCCATCTGATGAATATTTACAAATAAAATCAAGTGGAAGGCAACATCACAGATTGCTTATTTAAGTGCAAGATGAGAAGCCATAAATCCTGCAGACTCAGAGTTCCTTCGTCACCTTCCCCCAGCCCAAGCCCCTCCTCATCCCCCAGTCCTAAAAGGAGGGAAGGAAAGAGGAAGGGTGAAACGAAAAATAGTTGGAAGACGAAAAAATCATTAAAGAAAAAAAAAAAGCTAACCTCCCTCTCCTCTTCTCCATCATCATCCAGCAAATCTTCTTCCCTTGTCTCAACAGGAGTGGATATTGCTGCTGCTCTAGTTGACCGCCCTCGCCTTTCCTTTCGCTCCTTTATTTCAAGCAGTTTTGCCTCAGCAGCTTTCTGCCGTCTAAAACGAGCAACCTGAAATTACAAATCACATTAAGTTTATAACTTTATAACTTTATATAGGACAAAAGCATACAAAAGAAGGCCATTAAGTTACTAAATTTATATTCAGCAGTACCACTGTTCTATGGTTAAATAGCAAACCAAGAACTACCTTTTTTGCCCTAAGGTCAGCAAAAGAATTAGCACCCCCTGAAGAGGACATTTGTAACTCTTCTTCAGGCACAAGCTCCATGGCTTCACAGAACGAAATAAATTCCTGGCAAAATGGTTCAACAGGAGTTATAAAAATTTCAAAGTGGCAACCTTTTCATGGAAAAAGAACTAGCAACAATAAAGGACTACGATATTGAAGCACGTAATTTTAGCAACAAATAGTGGGGTGTTCTCTACCTTTAGCTTAGCTTGAGAAACCTTGAGAACCTGTATCCTGTCATCTTGCGCAACTTTTTCTGTCAACTCACCAAGATAGAACAGCACCTGTCCCAGTTTATCATAAGCATAACATATCTCAGGCCCAATACAGCATCCAACTAGGAATATATCATCAGAGGAGACTGAAAACCTTCAGGCTTCTCCAAATTAAAGAAGCAATACTAAAATCACAGGAACGCAATATTTGAAGCCAGGTTTAATTTCTAGTATAAGACTGCAAGAAACAATCACATAAAGGTATCAAACAAAGGAATCCCCCATACAAGTTATGCATCTGTTGAGCATGGCCAAGTTCCTTTCTCATTAGGAATTGATAACACATCATTCACTTCAACTCCTTGATTCAAGTAGGAAATAGCTTATTGGTACAATTTACGGTTATTATAATGTAATCAGGAAGACAAAACATCGATTTGATTGCAAAATGGAGGGAGAGAAACAACGTAACTTCTTCTTCGGAATACCAGGTCACACAAAGCATTCTACTCAAGAAAATGCTTCTCAAAAAATACTAAACTGCCAGAATAAGAGATTCCATCCATGGCTTACTTCAGATGCTAAAGCTAGCGACGTGAATATTAAAAAAAAAAAGGAACTAAAAAACTCAACAGGACCAGGCAAAACCAATAGACTCACGAGAAGATACTTGAGATTAGTGGTGCTAATGTCATCCTTGGTCTCATTTGTCGAGAAGAGTCCTAATTTACTCATCATTTCCTCGCACTGCGCCAAATTTTCACAACCTTTTTTCAGGGTCTCCTGAAAATCCACAAATTAATATTAGCGTTAATAAAACAATCATATCTGCACACAGCGAAATAAAAAGAAATAAACGCAACATAAACATATGAATCCATAAAAATAATAAATGTTGAAATTATCAAAAAATTCTTACCTGATCAACTGTTGATTCGGAGGCGGCGAGATGAATCTTTCGAGCCTGCTCGAAAAGAGCTGGCAAAGACAACTCCTCCATCTTCATTTCACCCATAGGTGAACTTATTCGATTACCGAAATTCAAAACCCTACGACTCTGCTTTAGTTAGCCTAAAATTTGTATCAATCTGGAATTCGGAAGGGAGAGAAGGAGCTTCTCTTTCTTTTGAAATTCCTTATTTGTGCTTTTCTCGTGTATTCTGATACGAATAGGTTGGGACAGAGGGGAGGATCGCGGCAACTCGTACGCCTAGTGCGTAGGTTAGCGCCGGTTGAAAGAGTTATAGTGTGCAAGAGAGAGAGAGGCGTGGGGGTGGCCGGCACCAGGTGATGAAATAATCGATTTCTGGAAGAGCCTGGATGAGCATAGAATATGTGGACTGTCAAAGCAAATGATTTCGAAGGCCCAAGAGTGTTGCTTTAATTGTGGGCCGTTGTTCAACTATGGGCTGGACGATAGTTCTCCAAAAATTTGTGTGCACGTGCGGATCCAGATTTTTACGGCGAATGAAGAATTCGAAGCAGGACCACCATTATCCAGTGCTGCCGTCAGGACTCAGGAGGGCGGTCCTCCAAAATTTATCAACTTGTGTTTACTAGAAATGAGAAATTAGCTCTTTGGTGGGGTGAGAATTGAAGAACCATTGACCTTTGCACTTGGTAACCAATATGCTATGCGTTTTTCGTTGACTATTTGACTCTTAAAAGTTTCAAAATTTCAAGATATCTAGCAGTGGAGAGACATGTATGGGCTCCTCGGGGTCAGCTCGGCTGGTGAGCCTCGGGGTAATCCTCGGGGTGGCACAGGTTCGAGTCTGGCCTCACATACCGCCTGGGTGTTCTTGGGGGGCGGGGTACTTCAGGCGCAGGAGATTAGTCGGGCCGCCTTCGGGTCTTGACCCGGACACTCCTGTGTTGACAAAAAAAAAAAAAAAAAGAGAGAGACATGTATGGCTTTTTTTTTGGCCCCCTTTTTTTGAGTTCGTTGCACATGTGTGGCTTGATATGTATTTAAACCAATAACGGACAAAAAAACCTTACCCACATAGTATACTTTTGATTGTTCAATTAATGCTTGTTTTAAGGACAGATTATTTGGTTAGCTCTCAACCTATTAAGTCAGTACATTTTTAATCCTCTAATTAATAACTCCTAAAAATGTATCCTTCTAACCCTTTTATACATTTGAGATGTTAAAACAAAAAGAAACTACACCATGCATAATATACAAGCAAAAATCTACTCATAACTAGCTAGATTGATAGAAATCTGAGTTTAGATTTGGAATATACTCGAAAAACACATTCTAAAAGTGTAGTTTCGTTTAAATTTGATAACACTAGAAAAGTGGTCAACTATTAGCCAACAACAATTAGTAGCTATTGACCGGCGTGTAGTAGTTGCAACGATGATTATATGTGATTGAAGGATTGAAGATAATCAAAATTACATCAATCTGAGATAGAATTCGTTAAGAGTAATGGTTAAAATTACATAAGTGCTAGAAATATACGTTTTTAGAAATAAGAGAGCAAAACGTATACGAATAATGATTGAAGAGTTGAAAGTGTTCAAAATTAATAATAATTCGAGAACTGACCAAAATTTTTGCCCTTGTTTTAGCAACAGTCACTAAATTCACAAAATTGGTATCTAAGTGACCATCGAATTTTGGACGAATTTGCCGAGATTTAGCACATGTGCTACATGCGTATAGCTCATTTCGTTACAATTAATTACAAAATTTGATGAAAAGGCTACACTAATCTTGCGAGTCGAGTAATCATTTTTACAAAAAAAAAAAAAAAAAAAAAGTCTTAAGTAGCAAAAAAAAGCATAATTTGCACAGTTTAATGATCGTTAGAGTTTCTTGCCCTTGTGCGATTAGTCTCCATCCAGGTCCTTCCTCTTTTCACTTACTCCAATTTAAGCATTACTTTTTCAATCAAAGGAAGATGGCGGATGCATAGACTTTTCTCGGAGTGCTTTAAGCACGATGAATCAAGTGGTGGACAAATCCAGCCTCCGCCAGCAAGAGGCAAGAGGCAAGAGGCAAGAGCCTAATGGTTCCAATTCCAAGGGTGAATCTCTTGAAAGTTGAGACTAAACTCCCCAAGGAGGCGGTCACATGCCCTCATGAGTAGTCAAAAAATATATGGAGTACCAATCAAAAGCTATACAGTACTCAAAACTAGGGTTGCATGTAGAGCTTTCCTTCAGCAAGTCCCATCTTTACAGGTCTAAAATTTGTGAAACCAAGGAAGCAAAAGTAGGCACCGTGGCCTCTGCCTTACCATTTCTCGCTTCCTCTGATGGGACCATGATGACCTGGGTGGCATCGTCATGCTTCTGATCATCAGTAAACAGTACTGTAGGGCTGCGCTGCACTAATAGTGTCCCTCACAAAATTAACATCTCTTGGACCATCAGTCAAATTTTATCTTGTATCTCATTTTTTATGATATATGTTGAATCTATAAAATTTTGTTTTAGAATTACACGTTGTTGAAAGTAAATTACATCATATGTAAATAAAATTATGCCATGTATAAAATGCACGTGACCTTCAGAAACGATTGCAGAAGCAACCATTCCCGCTCCTGATCCATCATAATACTGGTGTGTGAAGGGGCTATGATCTCCCAATCGTCTGCCTAGGCTACCATATATATATATATATATATGGGCATAGTCATTTGCTTGATTCATATTTTCTGCTTTTTAGCGTTTATGTAGCCTAATTCTATAATTTTTTTTTTGAAAATCACAACTCTGCGACTTTTAGTACGTATGTACTTTTCCTTTGTTCCTTTAATTGTGTCCTTTATTGGCATTTTTGGCTGACTCTGGACTAGTTCATTTCGTCCGGCGTCCACTGATGGAAGCCAGAAATGGCACTTAAAGCTAGGACTACTGCGTACTTGGAAACGTATTGCACCACCTTGTGGTCCACTTCAGTTCTAACTAAGTGTGGTGCAAATTAGGAAGGATTTTCGCAACGAATGTTGTCTGTATTCGTTAACACACCGATATTTCGCTCAATCTATGATATATATTTATATATATATATAGACATCAATAATAATTATTTTTTCTTATATTTATACATTTTTTAAAATTAATCTCTATATATATATATTAATTAATTTTATATTTTTAAAATTTTAACACTTGAAATATATTTTAATGCATGTCCACAAGACACTCGATAAACAAATCGAATTAGAAAATCACGGCCAAGTGAGTCAGGCAGGCAAATGATCGCATTCGTCCTAAGTGTGTTACTATTTGACCACATATAGATCCCGTTTGGCAAGTGAGTTTTTTGGATATTTGTCTAAAACTTTATTGTAGTTTACTGTAAAAGTTATAGAAAAAATTTTTGAAGTGCGTAAACATATGGATATTTTGAAGTATATGATTTAAAAAATTTGAAATTTTTTTTGAGATTATTGTAGTTAAAGTTATTAAAAAACTTAAAACAAACAAATTTGATAAAAAAAACTAGCTTGTCAAACAAGGCGGTAGTATCATATTCGGAGAAGTAAAAGCGGCAAACCAGACTAAACAGCCGTCACGAAAAAATCGTCTCCAAGATGTGGGCGCAAAGGGGAACAAGGTACGCCCTAGCCAACCTGGAAAGATTACAATATTCTATGGAAACTACTTGAAAGAGACGTGTAATAATTTTATGGGCATCATCATTATATTATTGCCTTCTGTTAATCTAGTCTTGTAGTAATGCTGACAAAGAACCCAGGAATCTAGCTCTTCTGATCCCATTTCCTTCATGACTATAACCGAAGAAGAAGAAATCAAGAAAGCCAGGAAAACAGGGGTTCAGACATGAACGCAAAAGTGGGGCTGATGGGGCCAACCTCCGCTAAGAACCAGGAGCAAATTTCCTTCAACTTTGCTTCAGTTCGGTTACAGCAAGGCCCCTATTTTTAACCGATTCTGCAGTCTCAACACGTGTATAGTCCATGCTTATGGCGTTCTCTGACAAATTTATAATGGATAACTAACACACCTCAGAGATGGTACTATGGTATGATACTACTAGTTTTGTGCAGTAGGGTGTGGCTGCTGCTGCCGCTTCTGCTCTAGGTTTCCACCGAAATCTCGGGGCTTATATTTCCAGGGATTGAAGAGAAATTTACTCCCTTTTCCTTGTAAGACTCAAATTTACTCTTCGCTTCCTGATTGCTCAATTATTAATTTCTCTAGGCTACTATCTGTCTCTCAACAACCCTGCTGCACTCCTTTATGCTTCTCAAATGTTCTGTTAGGTACATGTATTTCAGTGTTCGTGTTACTATGTTTGACAATCTTACGTTCATGTTTAGCTTGCAGTTGGAAATTTTGTTTGTATGACTCTATCGTTGATTTGTTTTGGTATTTGGTTTTGTGTATCTTCAAGCTCATTCTTGGCTATTCTTGCGGTTGGAAATTCTTTGACAAAATCAATTGTGTACGAATGCCTAATTTTGGCAAATAGATTCCAGCTTACACTCAATTCTTGGCTTTCAGAGAAGAGGCAAAATCATACTGTTGAGTAATGGACGGAAAAGGGATATCAAGATCCATTATGGTTTTTTCTGAAGAGAAAAATGAGAACTTGTATCCTAAGTTTTTTGGCGTCTCCTGTGCGTTTTTTGCCCTTAGAATCTTGTCGGAGCCTAAATTGTCCTCTGAACAATGGTCAGACATTAAAAATGGGATGCTTCAAGGAAGTGCTTACCTTCTGGGATTGTTTGTTTGGAGGGCCCAGAAGGACGAAGCCGGGAATGATAAATCAGAGCTTCGCCAGAAGCTTGAGAATGCACAGGGAGAGATTGAAGAGTTGAAAAATAGAAGACGTGAGGACGCAAAGGCAAATGAGAAAGTAGTAGGCATCTTTGCTGCACAGGAACAAGGCTGGTTCAATGAGAGGAAGAAGCTTAGACAACAAATTGGGGGTCTTATGAACGAATTAAGAATTTCTGAAACTAATAAGGATAAAGCTCTTTCTGATTTGAAGGGAAAGCTGCAGGACAATGAACTGCTATTGAAGTCTAAGGATAAGATTCTCAAGGAAGAAGAGCAGAAGAGGCAGGATCTTGAAGAAAAACTGAAGAATGCTGAGAGTACTATAGCAGAATTCAGAGAAGCTGCAAAGCAGGAAAATCAACGGCACTCCAATGAGATTTCAAAACACAAGACTGCCTGCATTGAGCTTGTCTCAAACCAGAGACAGCTTGAAGCAGAGATGGGTCGGGCTCTTAGGCAAATTGAATCATTGAAACAGGACCGTGATATAATTCTGGAGCAAAAGGAGCAGTCACTGTTGATGACTCAAAAGCTATCCCTCGAGCTTGTCAAAATGCGAAGGGATATGGAACAGAAAGACCAAATTCTGTCCGCCATGCTAAGAAAATCTAAATTGGATACAACAGAGAAACAAATGCTTTTAGAGGAAGTAACATTGTCAAAGGCAAAAAGAAAGCAGGCTGAGCTAAAAACAGAGAGGTTAAAGACAGATTCTGAGCCTAGGCGTGACAGGTATTCCCTAAGAAGTATGCTTTCTAAACATGCAAATACAAAGGCAGATGCTGTTTCTGGAAGAAAAGGGGTTCATTCAAATGCAATGATGGCATCAAACATGGAAAGGCCTACAACACACCAAATGAATTATCTTGTTGAGTATGAGCAACCTGGATTCAGGGAAGGAATAGAAGCTTTTTCACCTCTGTCGGATCGCTACTTATCTGAGGGAATTCAAGATACAAGTAAGACTTAAGTTCTTGATGTGCTTTTCTATACTTTGAGTAATACACTTACACATAGACTAGAAAAGAAAATTGTTTACTCCTGCAAATATATGATTATCATCTTTCCAGTTCATTTTACCCGACTATGATTTATATGATTTCAGCTGACTTTCACCAGTTGGAGGGTTGGGTTCGATCTCAAGCTGAGAAGTATAGAACTGCTATTGATCAGAGGCATCAACTTGAGATAGATGCTTTTGCAGAACAACTTAGAGTCAAAGATGAGAAGTTAGAAGCTTTTCGCTGGCGTTTATTGAGTATGGAACTTGAGTCAAAGAGGCTGCAATCCATTATTGAGGGGCTTGATAATGACTTATCACAACTCAAACAAGCTAATATGAAGTTGGAAGTTGTACTGTTGAACCGAGAAGCAGAATTACAATCCCTGAAGGAGAAGTTGGCATTGCGGATGGAAAATCATCCTAACAGCCAAAGGATCTCCTCAAATGCTTATCCGCATGATCTTACATTAGCCTATGATACCATTTGGTCAAAAGTGAAGATAGTAAAGAGAAGACCAGGGGAGGATGCGCAGGAGTCAAAGACAACCGCAGAGAGAAATTACCAACCGGCAGAAGAAGAGAAGCAAGAGAAATCTTCTGCTAATTACCCGAGCAAAGATATAGTTTTGACACTCCAACCTCCACAAGTGGAACTTGAAGAAGAGTTAGGTGATGCAATTGATCAAGATTCCATTCAAGAGCAATCTTCTAGTTCACAAGGTGCTGAAAAAGCTGAAGCATCGCAATCAGCAGTCAAGTGCTTAACAAACAAGATTAATTCTTCATGGAAAATGGATCTTCATGCTCTTGGAGTCTCATACAAGATCAGAAGGCTGAAGCAGCAGTTGCTCATGCTTGAGAGATTGACTGGAAAGCGAGAGTGTCATGAAAGCAGTGATAGCAGTAACAATGGACAAATTAACAAAAATGTTTTTTGTGCTCTAATGTCCTTGCTCAACAAACAGGTTGGTCGGTACCAATCCCTCCAGGGGAAGACTGATGATCTATGCCAGCGAATGGTACATTTCTATTTCATTATGCTAATTTTACAGTTTAGGGGTTAATTTTCTTCATCAAATGCAAGGACCAAAACCATTTCACTATCTTGTAAGGTCTTTATCTTGTAAATTCACAAAATATTGGGCTTTCTCTGGATAACAATTAGATGGAGGCCCTTTGATGATGTATAGAAAAAGTGATCACAGTTGGACGCTTGACACCATAGTTCTACTTATCATTTTCGCATGTGTTGTGCAGCATGAAAACAGCTTATATGTGAGAGGTGGAGATCTGAATACTGCAAAAACAAGGGAGGAAATTCGATTGCTCGAGCAATATCTTGAAGAGACATTTCACCTCCAGAGATATATGGTTGCTACAGGACAGAAGTTGATGGAATTACAAGCCAAGATTGCTTCTGGATTTCTTAGTGCAGTTGAAGAGTTCGAGACACCTGCTAGCTTTGACATGAAGAGGTTTGCTGATAATATCAAAACACTCTTCCGAGAAGTCCAAAGAGGTCTTGAAATTAGGATATCTCGAATTATTGGAGATCTAGAAGGCACTCTTGCTTGTGATGGTATCATACACTTTAAAAAGTAGTGAAGGAGAGTTTTAGGAAAGTTCTTAAAGTTTTTTCTTACTTCTTTCTTTTTTAGTGTCTTTTTCCGAATTTAGCACTGCTGAGCAAATCTGTACAGAAATCACTACGTGAAATACAAATTTCTTGGTATTGTATCTCCTCTACCCCATTGAGCCAAATTATAAGTTGAACCCAGCTAGCAACTCTATGAGAAAGCCACTGAAAAGCAAGTACCAACTACTAAACTCTTGCAGTTAGTGATTGAGAATTTCACACTTTGCATGCTGGTTGCCTCAATATATTTCTCATCAGGAGCAGCATTTGCAGAATCTTGGGAAGTGTTTACAGCCATTTTTGTCTGATTCTGTAATCTTATTTGGTTAACAACATTGGTGCATGTAAATTTGTTGAGGCATGGTCTTTTCTGCTTTCACTTTGCTGACTGTTATTTTTTCAGGCCTGGTCTTCCTTTCTACCAACCCATGGAAGAAAGTTCTGTTGCAGTGAAAGGGAGAAGCAACCTTCCATGTAATACGGACAACTGCAGGTGACGACATTGTCTCCATGGTAGTGAAGTTGAACAAATTCACTCCTGTTACATACTTCCTTTCAATCTTTAGTGCAAGATCAGGCTGGTCATGTCTGCTGATTATATTGATTTGGATATGAAGCAACCGTACGATATAATCTGAATCAGGTACTTAGTCAAATGATTTTTTTTTTTTTTTTGGGGTGGAAATTTTACTGCTAAAAGTCATGGCACAAAGAGTCATGGTCAGCAAGAGGATCTCCTCCTTTGGTAGTGCTTAATAATAAAAGGAGAGGTATGGAGATGAGATGCAAGATTGATTGTGTGATTGCATTAACTGGGATGGGATCATTCATTCTTGGGACTTACATCACATGCTGGTGGATCGTGTTTCCTTTTTTCTCGGGGTATGTCTGGAGTCTTAGTGGATTCAAAGTGTTATCAAGCATGGAGCTAGGCTCCAGCGAGTTGAAAATTCAACAAGGCACTGGAGTGATACACTGTAGTTTGTTATTGTTGTTAAACCATGTAGGGTGGCAATGATTAGGGAGGATGAGGAATGGTTGCTGTCCAATGCATAAATGAAAGCCAGTGGGCAGCTTCATCTGAGGGCTCAAAGCAAACAGTAGTTTGATTCTGATGGATGGAAAAACAACAAAAACTCTTGTCATGTTTCTTCTGTCACTTTGAATGGATATCTGAGCTCTTGTCATGTTCCCTCTTCAAAATAGAGACTTGTATTAACGTGATTGTAGCACTTCCACTTTCAATCCCTCTGCCCCGTCAGATTGAATTAATAACACATACTCCGCAGCGGAATCGGTGGTAAATTTGTCGAGGCATGCAGTTTAATTTGTTACTACTATTGTATAATCGCAACAATACAAAGAGGAATTATCGTTGTACCAAAAACATCATAAATTGTGTTGTCGTAGGAATTGGTTTATCAGCGATCTCTGGGTCCTGTCTTTGGACCGAGTCCTCCCCGCAGTTGGGTTTGATGAAGCTGCCTTTTTTTTTTTTTTTCTTCAAATTTTTGGAATAAAGCAATCAGCAGCGTCAACTCACGCATAGGCACGGGTAGTTGTAAATGATGCAAATCACAAGCCTTCACACATCCCATTCATGCAAAAGAAGCCAGAAATCAATCAATGCCGGCCAAATTGTCATACGTTGGCAACCCTCGTTTGGATGTCTCAAGTAACAAACAATAATAGTCTACTTCGTGTTGTCTTTTTTTTTTTTTTTTTGTCAACACAGGGGTATCTGGATCAATTTTTGCGGGGTCCCGACTAATCCCCACTACCTATGTTTTCAGAACCGGACCGGATAGCGACTCGGCCGAGGTCAGGGGTCAGGGGTCAATGGGTTCGACCGGGGGTCGATAGGGGTCGAACCGGATGACGTCATAAATAAAAATTATTTAAAAATTAAAATATTATATATATAATATCTAATAATATATTGATATTAATAAAGGTATATTCATATATATTTGATGTTTCAAATATATTTAACAAGAAAATACAAAGAAATTAGAACAATCAAGTAGCAATTTATATTATTTAATAAATATTAACAAGTTTAGAATTAAAATTATGAATTTAATTGAAAAATAACATCAAATTTTAGGACAATATTTATAAAGTATCAAATATTTGAGGTATATCAATAAGTTTTAACAATTTAGGGGGCCAAAACATAATATTAAAAAGTTTGAATTTTTTTTTAAAAAATTACTGTTGAACCGGAAAAACCGGTTTTTTTTCAAACCCGGTCAAACCCGATTTTTGACCGGCTTTGACCGGGTCTTAAATTTCCGGTTTTTTAATGTGACTCGGACCGGCTACCTGGCCGGTTCCCGGTTCGACCCCCGGTCCGGTCCGAGTTTGAAAACAGAGCCCACTACTGTCCGGGAGAGGAGGCCCCATTCCACACCAAACAAGTCAACAACGGGGCTCGAACCCCGTCCGAGCAACCCGCGGGGGCTCGTATTGTCTCTTCATCTATATATGTTTTGGTCTCGTACTGTCTCTTCATCTATATATGTTTTGGTCGTAAAATTCCTTATTATACTCTCTCTCGTAGACTAGTAGTACTAGTAGTAGTCTGTGACCGTTGCATTGCTACAGCGGAGTGTGGCTGCTGACTAATTCAAGATCGTCTGTTGTTGTGCCTTCTGTATGATAGTTTGGTTTGTCAATTCACCCAGCTCCTCTTGCATTCAGTCAATTTGGCTTTTAATTGGAAACTTTTCCGTCCGTTTCTTTCATTGAAAATAAATAACTCGTGAATAAGAAGCGCCTGGAGCGTTTTAGACCTGCCCGCTTCCCAGCTAAATCTCTCTCTCTCTCTCTGTCTCTCCCTCGCATTCCACATTTCAGTTTTCAGGCACCCTCTCCCCCTCCCCCCCAATCTGAATGCATAAGAAGGTCAAGAAATTTAGAGAGACGATCGAGGAGGAATCCAGTAAAACATTTGCTGCAGATAGATGATCAGTTTGGATTTGGAGACCGAAAATGAAGCAGCAAGTCCAACCAGTACTCCAAAGCTTTCCTTGTATAAACTCCCAAGCAAGCAAAGACAGCCGCCACCAGTGATGTTCACTCCACCCGTCACTACTTCAGCAGCATCAATTCCATTCCAATGGGAGGAGGTGCCGGGGAAGCTCAGACCCGATTTCAGACCCACGTCTTCCCCGGCCGCCGCCGTTAAAGACAAGAATTCTTCTGTAGCCAGATGTCTAGACCTCCCGCCCCGGCTGTTGAATAACAAGAATAATACTAGTACTGCTCCTCACAATATCATCCATCATCCTCCTAGTAAACAACTATTCCCAGTCACGAACGATTCTTCTCCCACGACGGTGCTCGACGGGCCTTATCCTCATGGCGCTGGCGGCCCATCCTTCTCTCGCAGCTCCGCATTTTCTTTGCCTAAAACTAGAGGGTCTTTCAGGAGCCTGGAGGATGAAATTTTTAGAGATGTCAATAAGTACCGACAACATCGTCATGATGCCATTGATGAAGTTGTTGGGAAAAGAAAGGTGATCAATGATAAGGAGAGATTCGCTTCTTGGAAATGGGGGAGCTACAAGGAGAACAACGCTACTACCAATGATGGCAGTTTCTCCTTCTCTGCTGGATATGATCACAGTTTTGGTTGTACTTCTTTCGCTTCAACAAGTCGTGGGACAATCAAGAGGAGAAGCAGCTTCTCGAGTTTCTCTCATGCCAGCTCCAACCTCATCGTAAGTGTCTGTCAACCCTCTTCAACATATTATATACAATCCATTTTAGTTTCCTTGTGATCAACTGTTAACTTCCCTGCTAGTTGATCTTTGATCTACATTTGGAAACTAAAAATTCTTGCTTCTGATTTTCTACTTTATTTTTGCTAATTTACATGAATCCCTCCTGTTTAATATACTGGGACATCGTCTAGAAGTATAACGTTGTGTGTATTTTTACGTCTAGCTAATTGTTAATTAAAGAAAACAATATTGGATCTAATTCAGTAGAATACCGCTGTAGGCCGGCATTTATGGGAGCTTCAAGCAAGTGCTCCCGTGGAGACGAAGACAAGGACAAAAGAAGGATCAAACAGTCGGCTGAAATCAAATGGGAATCTCCGGCAGCTGGCTTCAGTACTCTGTCCAAAGAGAAGGAAATGGAATATGCAACCTGCCTGTGCCTTTTGGGGCTCCTTAACTTCGCCTACTATATCTCTACCGAAAGGCCACCATTAATTTCACGTCCTCATCGGATTTCTTGATCCTGATTATGGGGAAAAACTAAAAATTCATATTTTTGTTCCCATGTAGCAGGATTTTTGTATCTAGTACAATCAAACAAAATCGCATATCAAAATTGCTGACACTATCATGGATGGATGCTGCCCACCCTCCATATGTATGTATATTAATCCTCTGGAAACCTGACTCAAAAATGTATTTTTGTCCTTTTATTAGTCTACTACGACAGTATGACTTGCACATGAACTTCTTGAGAGTTCCATGAAATGTATCCATATCCTATTCTCTGACGTGTTTAACCGGGTGGAACGATTTGAACAGCGCAAAGAAAGAAGAAGAAGAAACCAATGGAAATTTTCTTCTCTCCAAGCTAATTTAAGACTAAGCCCAATCCAATCCTACCTCAAGTACTTGCTCAATCTAAGAGTAAGCCCAAACTAACTCGGACCGTATACGTGTCTATTGGACCGTATACTAACTTAAATCATTGCATATCTTGGGCCGTATACGTGTCTATTGGCTATATTCATGCACGTGTACAAACTACAAACAGGATGAGGAATTAACCAGAAAAATCTAATCTCTCTTCATGCACAAACATGATATATATTCGAGTACATATATGGCTGGATATATGAATTGTTCACTGAACCTGAACCTCTACATTCATCCAGTACTAGCATTTTAATTTCTAGATGGATGTCCTGTTTGTGCATCAGGAGATCAACGATGGTATTTTTTTTTTTTTGGTAAGAAACGATGGTTTTACTTACTGGGCCTTGTGCAGTTCATATCCATGTCGAGAGGAGGAACAAGGAATTCAACCAGAATGTCCCAAGCAAGCAATATGAATAAAAAGCTAATTCGGAATATTCAATTCAAAAGACAAACTGAACCAAATCCTACATTCGAAAATCTAAAGGGAAACTAAGATCCAAAATCTAAAAGATAAATCCTACGTTCTGAAATCTAAAGGAAACTAAAAATCACGAGTAGAGTCAAGCCATGGCAGCAGCAGCCATTGCCCTTCTTTTCTTGTAATTGGCTTTGAAGCATGCTTGTCTGAGTTTCTTGGTTCTTTCAGTCAGTTCCATCTCGGGAAGCACCTTTAACATTCTTTTGTGCTCTTCCAGCATTTCAATCTCACTTGTCAATCCCAACTCCTACAAGAATTCAAAAGGTTACTGCAACATTCTTTAAAACTTCAGTAATTCCCGTTTGAATACTTAACCATACTACAGTTTCCATACTGTTTTCTGGGTTGTTTTATTAGAAGGTGAGGAGGAGGAATTAACGAGAGGAACTTTTATTCCGTCCTCTGTTTTTCTTTAAAAAAAAATAAATAAATTCCTTTATCCATTCAGTGTTCAGGATTCAGTACTAATCAGGATGGAGTACTGCATGCAGCTAGCCTGGATGGTACCTTAGCACTGTCAATCAACGACTTCAAGCTCTTGATTTTCCTGTGTGGCCAGCGCCTGATGTTGAGTTCCCTGCATCGCTTCTTCAGGACAGTGAGGCCAACCTTCAGTTCCTTAGCTGCTTTTGTAATTGGAACATCAAAGTACTTTTGAATCTCATCCACCTCAAGCGCCGATGACTTGTACCTCCCACTTACCAACCCGTCGTCCGAAACCAAGGGCTCTGACGATCTCGAGCACACCGCATTTCCTCCAGATGCTTCGGCAAAAACAGTCTCACCATTCTCGAGCAGCGCTTGATCACGTATCTCTCCAGCTGCATTCAGCGGTTTAGCATCGACAACATTGACGTCTCCCTCAAAAAATGGTTCTTTGACGTCTGGCGGTGAGTGCCACCCAAAATCCCCACAAATGTCTTCAAAATCCTTGAATTCCATTTCCAAGCATGGAATGCTATTATTCTTCCATTTCCAAGCATGGAATGGCTCTTTACAGTTACATATGCCCGATGGGCATTGCCCCAGGCTTTCAGGAAACGCAAGGTATGACTGTTCCCATGCTCTGCAAGAAAGCAAGAAATGCATATATATTAAGAAGATCGTGAAAAATTACGTCAACAAGTAAAATAGCTAGACACATCGATCAAAATAGCTAGTAGATTCATAATTTTGGTGACATCCATCCTCAGTCTTACGTACCCTGAAGGTGGTTGTTCTTCGAAATATAAAGATCCATCAGATGCAAGGAGGTTCTCCAGCTGGTATACCACGCTGAGGGCTGGGGGATTCATTCTGCGCAAGGGAATGCTAGCAGGGCTGGGGGAAAAGCTGAAGAAGTAGCTAACATGGTACGTATAAATTGTGGTGGAGAAAAATTGGAGTTCGTGCAGATGATCATGGGAGTTACAGGAGGGATATTATGGAATCAACTTAAATAAGGCATTAATGGTGAACAATTACCAATTACCAATTACAGAAGGGGCTGCATCATGCAATGTCTCTTTAATGCTTTATAATGTTAAACACGAATGAACATACATGCCAAACTCCCAAGTACATTCCAAAAAGTGCATGTACATTACTACTAGTCTACTACTACATTTTAATTAAAAAAAAAAATTAGATTTTTTGACTCTGTTCAACTCTAAATTTTACAAGCAAGCAAAAAAAAGAAGAAGAAAAAAAGACGGCTCAGATGTCTAACTATGCATTCCAGCCGATCAGTAGTAGACAGTTGGTGATCGAAAAGATAAAAAGATGATTAGAATTTATGAAATAAATTATTTTATCTGAAATCATCTCAATCCAAATAAATCCAGTATGTTCTTTGCATTTTTTGAATAAGATTAATGGTTTTTTTTTATCGATAAATATCTTTGAATTTAAAAACAAAAAAAAAGGCATCAATATGCATGTCTTTGCATCATTGCATGGTCAAAAGTCCAACCCGTGGTCCGTCTAAATTAAAGCGACGATGTCCATGTAAATGTTTTCCCTTTAAAATATTCAATTCGAAAAGAATTTCCAGATTGTCAACAGTAAAACCAGGGGGAAAAAAAAAAGAGAAGAAGATAGAATTGGTTAAAGCTGAGAATAGATGGATGAGTGGATTATCATGCATATTAACCTTACCTGATGTATGAGATTAATGCATGAATTCCAAAATTGTTGGATCATTTAAGGAGTAGGTTACACTTTACAATTAACGAGGCGGATGGAGTTAAATGAGGAGGGAAATCGTGCTTATCCAGTACAACCTCCCTTCGAAATATGCATTAATTGATTAATTCCTCTAATCTGAGCCGTCATTTCTTGAAAATTGGCCATAACACACTGCTAACTAATTATACTACCCACGTCTAATCTCGCAGTTAATAAGCATCGAAGTCCGGGTATCGGAATGCGGCGGCCGCTATCTGAAACCGTTGAAGGTTTTTTTCCACCCACACATCCACACTGTACGGTGTACGCTACCCTCTTCAGTCTTCAGAGCCAGCCAGCCAGGGCGGATGGCTAAATTTTGGGGAATTTTTTTTTAAAAAAATTTTAAGTGAATATTCATTTTATATATTTTTAATTACCATTTAATCTCATATACTACACTAATTTTTTCAAAAAATTGTAATTCAAAAGGACTCTAATTTGGATAAATCACGCTTTGTTTGTGTCTCTCAATTTCTTACACTTCGAGAGATTTACACACCGTTCCTAAGTTCTTATAAAAGCCTTAAATGTGAATTGGGAATTTCAGATTTTGTTTCCCGATGACTCACGAGCTTCAACTAGATGATTAAATTGATGTTTAAGATTTTGTTTCCTTTGAATAATTTTATACGTAATTAAATTTGGTTTGGTTACTAAGATCGAGATTTCAATAATTAGAGATCTTAAATTCAAATTTTTCTCTTTCACTTCTTATCATTTTAAATCTCGCCTTCTCCTATTAAAAAAAAAATTTTTTTCTAGGGGATGGAAGTTATCAGTGAACAAGAGAAAAAGCGAAGAAGCCCACTTTATAGCGTTGCTCGGAAAATGCTAAAATAAAGCCAAGCAAAGCTAAAACGAGCGCCATAAACCCAATACCCGACTGGCTGTTACCGAGAGGGGAGAAGCCCAAATATATGGTCGTAGACTTTGAGTAAGTCCTTCTGCGGCCCAAAATCCAGAGTAGATGTGTTTTAGAGTCCATCCGGTAGACTTGGTAATTGGGCTCTGGGCCAGATGGAGAGCATCAAGCAGCAAGCAATAGTAGATCAAAATCAATGGGTGCGGTGTGAATTGAATTCCAGTAGTAGCCGTTCTAGGATAAGAGGGGTGGGACCCTTCACTTCCATCACCACCATTTGCGGCACTGATTGAATTAAATTACGAGTTAGTTAGCATTGTATGAGGATTGTCTCCCCAGTCACGGTAGGAGTTTGGATTTTGCGAGTCGAGTCCCACAATTTGGAAGCAGATCGGTGAAATAGTCAGACTTCACTTGACTTGCTCGAATTGTTTGTGGGTCCTCTCCATGTTTCTATTATTACTGTTTCTGATAGATTCTTATTAAGAGGGAGAGGAGGGACTTGGTATTAGGAAGCAAGAAAAACTCTTCTGGCTTGTGCTAGTTGTGATATCTCATTCGTACAAACTACTACACTTGATTGTTTGACTAAAAGCTCTCACTGCTGATACAAATTAGTATCATCATTTTGACGTAATATAGGTATCAAGTATCAAAGCAGAGCCGCCCCCCCGGGGGGGGGGGGGGGTGAGCTTGACGGATACTAAACCCCAATATGACAGTGGGTCAAACTGTCAAAAGTCTTTCTTTCTTTCTTTCTTTATGTTATGGGGACTTCAATTTAATCAGTTTAGGTTAGCTTAAAATGACATTTAGCTATTCTGAATTACTACTAACTACAAAACCCACTGGTTTTTCTTTCTTTATTTGATGGCTTAGATGAATTTTTACTACTAGTATTATCACATTTGTAGCGGCAATTTCGTGCAGTGGTCACTTATTGCCAGCCTAGAAGTGTCAAAATCGGTAGTTCGAACGGATCATAGTTGAGTAATAATGGATATAATTTTATTAATCCATTTATACAAATTTAATAAATGGATCAAAATAAACCAACTCATTTATATCCATTTCAGAAATGCGTGTGTGTATGAGTATGTCCAATTATAAATGTAAGACTCAACCAATGGCCCTTTTTGCTGTTGGCCACCACTAAAGATTTTAAGTTTTGGTGGGGTGGGAGGTCAAAAGTTTAAATTTTGCCTCCCATCATCATTGTGCCACTATATGTGGCTTCTTCAAAATGCATACAATTGCATAGTGCACTCGTCTGGTTCGATGGTAGTTTAATTTCTGCCATTTTCCAATTAGTTCAGTTGGGCATTCCGTCTCTCTAGCATAGGTTAAAATATGAATAGGAGTAGAGTAGATATTACCGTTTAATAAAAAAAAAAAAAATCTATGAGTCAATTGAAATTCTACTTGTTTTTATATTTATTTTTTTCCATATTGTTTGACATCAAATAACAGCATTTTATTATTATTAGACTGATAAGAAATTTAAATATATATATTTAACACCTACTAAAATTTGATTTTAAATATAAATTTATTTTTATATGAATATAAAATGATTGAATCGAATTAATCCACTGCTCACCAAATTGAACTGTGGTGGACGCTAACGTTACCAACCAGCCACCACTATGCCGTCAAATGATCCTCTCCATGATTGCCTCCAAGGTCATGCTTTTCAAAAAGTGCTGGTCTAGAGGGCGGACCACGCCTTTTCCATTCAGCCAAAAATAATTAAAAAGAAAAAAGAAAAGGGTTCACCAAACTTTACCTTTCATTTTCCCCACTCTTTTTGTCACGACACAGTTGAGACTCCAAGCAACGAAAGTTTTACATTGTTGAACCACCGCAATTGAGCATATACAAATAGTTTCTTGATTTAGAATTGAGCCAGACAATTTTAGTGTATTTACAAAAAAAAAAAAAAAAAAAAGGTTAGGGTTTGAAACATCAAAATGCGGCTAACTATCTATGGATTTCATCGTCTTATGTGTATTAGTAATTTAAATACGTCTATGAAATATCATCTTCAAGTAGTTAATTTTGATTTTGCAGACTCATTTATCCAACGCCTTTTTAGTGATTGGATTCACCACACTCCTCATTTATCAAAACACTTTGCAGTTCACCTAAAACAATAAATTTTGGTGCCTAAGTGTTTAATAAAATAAAAATTCAATTATAGCCAATTACGTAAGACTTGTTAAAATTTTAGGTGAGAAAACCTAATTGGTTCGTTCATATATTAATACTAGGGATAATATCATGTACCATCCTTGAGGTTGCTCCTAATATCACCTGACTCCCTAAGGTTTCAAAAACATCACTTAACTCCCATAGTAATTGCAAATAGACTATATTAACTCTCACTTCAAATATAATTCACATATCAAATAAATGGAGCTAAATATTTTATAAAAAAAGGAAACAAAAGTCATTTTTTTTTCTGCAGTATTCTCTCTTATTTATTTTTTGGATGACTATGTAATTTTATATTTGTAAATTATAATAAAGTGAATTTTGTAATCTTTTACTCTTTATAATTATGATATAACGGGATATGATTTATTTGTTTATTTTGATTTATTTTTTATAATAATCAGTACAATTTAAAGGTTTGGGCATGAGTTGAGAAAATGTTGGAGAAAAAGATAATGTTCATAAGAAATTGGTTTTGAGCATATAGAATTAAACTAGTCAACTGTATTTCTTGGCAAATATCTTTTTTATTTTTCAAATATATATTTTTATGGATTATAACATTATGATGTGGTAGTACTGCTAAAAATTATTTTTTAAATGATGGTTTTGTTGAAGTAAACAAAGCGATCTAGGAGAGCTTTTATTTAGCAAGTAGAAGGGTAATTTAGGATTTTTAAAAATTTTGTCACACAAATGACAAAAAGTAAGGAAGGTAAGTGGTATTTTTAAAACCTTAAAAGTGTCAGGTGATATTAAGAGAAAAACCTTAGGGGAGGTTTTTGATATTATCCCTTAATACTACGATACGATGTAATGGTGCACTAACAAATTTATGGTGTTATGAATTAGTATGATGGTAGCTGGTATAGAGTGTAAATGGGTCAATGAGAGCAATTGAAATTTGAAATAGCGTGTTGGTGGAGGTCCTTGTCCTTGGGGGTGGGAGTGGAGCAGTACGTATTTCACTAATATATTTTGTGTGGCGCCGCTGGCGTGCCTTGAAAGAGCGTGCGGTCGCTGATGGATGCAATTCATATTTGAGCTTGAACAAACATTTGGTTGGCCTGCCTGGGGCCGCCTATTCCTACATCCAATAATCCTTTTCTATTTTTTGTTGGAGTTTCGTCTTTAATAAATCTGTGAATTTCCCTCATCATTTATCCCACCAAAGTCCAATTGAGCTATATATGGAGCTACCAAAAAAAATCCATTTAAACTAGAGAGATGGATAATGCACCCTCTGATCTGAAGTCTCTCTTTTTTAGACCTGGAAGGGATTGTAAATCCATGCATCTTAGTACATGAGTTTTCGCCCAGCAGAGGACACTGGAGAGAAGGAAGTGAGTTAGTGGGGAACCACTAAACCGGCAATCATTAGAAAGAGGACTTGGGCTCAAGAGATAAGACCCCTGACCCCCAAATTTCAGCTTATAAAAAGTACTAAAAGGGGTGGACTTGGGATTAATAATGAGATGCTCCAAATTCTTCTTGCAAATAGACGTGGGTAGCCTTGATGGTGCTCCCTCCCTCTTGTCCAATCCCATCATCCTCTTCCAATTTTTTCCGGTTCCCTCCCTCTCTTCTCACCTGCTCTCTCCTCTTCTCTTCTGTCTTCAAAACCACTTTCCCCACCTCCAAATAGTACACCGTTCCACAATACAATCCAACCCACAAGTTGTCGTTTTCCAATTTTCCCTTTGGTTTAGTCAAAATCTTTAGACCGAACCCCATTTGTCCCGTCAGTTAGAATGGGCCTATTTATGTCTCATTTGCTTTCCTCCCTTTAAGAAAATTGAAGCCCCACTTCCACTCCCCTCCCCTCCCCATGATCAAACAAAGCTTAATGGGAAGGTGGGTGTGGCTTTTATAGCTTTGGAACAAGGCAAAGCTTATGCTTTACAATACTCGTACCAATTTACTTACCATATTAAGTTCTTCTTCATTGCTTCATTACTTGTTCCTGTCTTGGTTGTTGAAAGATTTGATTTTTAACACTTTACGGTGACTACTAGATTCTTTCCAACACCTTCGCATTGGAAAATTGTGGGCTTTTGAAGTATGTGTTGTTTGAGTTTATTCTTCTTATCTTTTTTCCCCTCTCCAATTAAGTAGCTAGATGTCTATTATCTGTTCAAATTTCTACAGTCAAAGCTTGCAACTTTTTTGATGTTTTTAAGGAATTCGGATGCTTTTGGCAGGAATATCTTTAGTGAGGGACAATAGGAGTGTAATGATCAAGTTTTTTTTCTGGACAAGATGGGCTTTTGGGATTCCAGTTATCTTTCGTTTATCATTAAGCTTGTAATTCAGGATTATTTCGCGGCCTAAACAAGGGGAAAAGAAGAGAGAGAAAAGAGACTTGAAATATACTAGTTCTTGTTCAGTTGAAGATAAAATGGAAAGTGTCTTCCAGGGACATTGCTGATTTTCTCGCAGTCTTTGTCTTGTGTATAGTATTGGTCGGTCCGTTGAATCACGTAGCTGCTTTTCGAGACTGAAATGCGATTCTAGCACGTTTATCCAGCCAATAGAACGATCAGAAAAATAAAATGAAAGGAAAGGGGTCTAGTCTATTTTCTATTGTGGCAAAAATCTTTTTCCATGTTCTTTTTAATCATTTTTTTTCCGGCTCTCTGTCAATAAGCTTTGAATTTATTGTCCAAGATGTTGATTGATTTTTCACTGCAGAGCTCAAAAAACAATGAGAACACTTCACTTGATGACCCATGTGAGAACTAAAATCGGGATTTTGTTTTCAGGATAAGAACTTTTTAGCTTCTGTTGCTGTGAAATGGAGGCTTTAACTTCAACTGCTTCAGTTACTCTCCCTCGAGAACCAGCCATCTATGATGAGGCCTCTATGCAGCAAAGCATGGTCTTCTCTGACAGTCTAAAGGTACTTTCTTGATCCCTGATTGGTTTGGCTTCTAGTAGTTATTTCACAGCGAGAAAGTTTTAAATGGAAATTTCTTCTTCAAGGACGGAGTAGCATTCATATGTACACGAAGAAACAAAAGTTTCTGTTACGGGACTAAATTATCTTTCTGCAAGGAAATACACATATCTTAGTGATGTATATGTAAAAAATCTGAAAATACTAGATTAATGAAATTACAAGAGAGCTTGCTGGATTTGATGCATGTTTGGGGCTAGATTTGTTAGAAACTTGGATTTACACAGTAAAGGGGCAACTCTTTTACTAAATAATCTCTTTCCTGGTCTGTAATTAAGAAAAAAGTGTAAGGAATTTGTCTGTCCTTTTTCCTTATGCGTATGGTTGAATCATTCATGCATCTTGTCAAGTACACTTCGAGCTTCTTGATAATCCTTAATTCCTGTGCTTCCATGCCAAGGCTATTACTCCATACTATTTAGCTTTTTTGACTTGGTTGTGAAAACTTATGTATCTTATGGCATGATTTTTGATAGGATTTGAAGAATCTGAGAAAACAATTATACTCTGCAGCCGAGTATTTTGAATTATCATATACCAGTGATGACCAAAAACAAATGTGAGTTACTTTCTGTTATGTAGAACTTTTAACATAATCATGGCATTTTATTTTCATCTGAATTGAAATATCCTGCTTGCACAGAGTTGTAAATACTTTGAAAGATTATGCAATCAAAGCTCTTGTAAATACTGTGGATCATTTGGGCTCTATGTCGTACAAGGTCAATGATCTCTTGGATGAAAAGGTTGATGAAGTTTCTGGAACTGAGCTTCGGGTATCTTGCATTGAGCAGGTAAGTTGGGTTGCGTCTTTTGTCCAAATAGTCTGTTTCCCTGCATCGTTTAAATTTGTTACTTTGACCTTCCAATTTCAACATTTTTGGAAATGCATAACCATCTTAAGCAGTGTTCTACTTTAATTTTCTAAGTAAACTTAGATTAAATTGGATTGCATTAAGGAATAGAAAAATTGCTTAGCTTTTTCTTCCTTATTATACTTTTGGGCGGAGAAGGCAGAGGCTGCAGGCATCGTGTTACTGTTTATCCAACATGCATCACCTGAAAATGTCTAATAACAGATATTTGTCACTGCAGCACTTTCCTGAAATTGGCTATGTAGGAGTAATAATGTTGTTATATAAAGACATCATTTTGGGAGGATTGACGTCTTCCAGATTCCTGGATGCACGATCCAGAAAGTTTGCTGACAGAAAATGATTCATTGCCAAAATTCATTTGAATGATAGGAATATTTTGCATTAAGCTGTTATCAGTAAATCTGGAAATGAAAAATTTACATTTACATTTTTCTTCGACAATTTATCCTGTCTTTTCATATCAATACAAAAGGATCAGAGGGGATTTGTGAAGGGGACAGATTAATAGATAGACATTCTTCATGATGGCATTCCAATTGGCACAACGAGTTACTTGGCTGTGGTATTGATTGATGTACAAAATCAAGCGTCAAATGCATTTTGCAATTCCTATTAATGTTTCAGTTTGAACTAGATTTCTTGAAATTACAAGGTTTTGGCGGTCAAGGGCCAGAAAGTGAACCATAGGTCTTAATGAAAATGTGGATATGTTGATTCTTGCTCTCTTGTTGTGCTTCCAGAGATTGAGGACTTGCCAGGATTATATTGATCGTGAGGGTCTCTCACAGCAGTCACTGGTCATAAATACTCCGAAATACCATAAAAGATACATATTGACCGGTAAATAGAAAATCTCTATTCTCATGTTTTTGATTTCCCTTCTTTTCTGTCATCTCAATCGTAACTGTTTAACAACTACAAATTTTTTGTTCAGCTGCAGAGAGCATGAACGGTGTCAATCATTTAAGGTTGCATCAACAAAGATGTAGCCTGGATGATGAAGATGACTGGCATCAATTTAGGAATGGTAGTTTCTTGCTTACGATTCTGTTGGACTTGCTATTTTCTCTGTAACTTGTGTTGTTTGAGCAACTCTTCAGCACAACATAATTGTGTTTCAACAGCAGTTCGAGCGACAATTAGAGAAATCCCATCATCTGCAGTTAGGTAATAATCCTGTGGTTAATCGTGGTTCATCAACTTGAAACATCTAATTTACCAGATCATGCTTGCTGCAGGAATGGGCGTTCTCCATCACCTTCACCGCGACTTTCTCAGCAACCTGGAAACTTTTCATTCTCAGGCACTTTTCCTGGAAAGGAATCAGGTTCTCTCATAATCAACTCTCATCTATTTTCCTTGTTAATTTCTTATGTAAAATATTTTATCATTTGTTTTGGTTTCTTATAAGGACTGTTTTGGTGATCAGAAAAGCGAACAGTTTCACCGCATCGATTTCCCCTTTTACGCACTGGATCTCTTGCTAGTCGACAAACTACTCCAAAGAAATCTAGGCCAACAAGTCCAAATCCAACTCGACCAACCACTCCCAATCCTTCTATTGGAAGACAGGTATTTGATAGATCCTTTCTTTTGTTTCACTAGTTTCTTTCCTTTTAACCTAGAGCAAACTGTACTTCTTTGATCTCCTGTCCCAAACAAGAAGACAATAATATCAAGTGTAGTCAGAATTCTTAATTATTATTAGTTTGCTTTCATGTTTTCTGGTGTTTGTTATTGTTTAAATGCTTTTTGTCTCTACCAGTTCCCTGCAGAAGCTCGGAAATCAGCTTCAATGAGGTTCCATGCTGAAAGAGGGAGTCCCAAAGATCCCAGAGATACTGATCACAATTCTAGCAAAAGTAAACGCCTGCTCAAGGCATTGCTTAGCCGAAGAAAGTCAAAGAAAGACGACATGCTATATACTTACTTAGATGAATACTAATGCCACCCACTGGCGGAAAAGGAAGATGTCGCCCACCTGGCTCTATATTTCCCTGCTACACCCGCCCATTTTGTAATGCTAGCTGTTCCCACTTCCTAGTATTCTTTTTCTCTTTTCTACCATTTTAAGTTGCTTGAGCAGAAATATGTTGTGTCATAGATACCGTGATATCAGCAAGAGTTAAATCATATTATTACTACCTTTCCCCTTTTTGTACCAGCAAGGATGCACCAAAGGGTATAAGCGGCAATGGCTTATTTATTTTTATTAGAGAGAGAGAGAGAGAGAGAGGAAAAGGGAAATAGGTGCAACGCTGTTGGTTTGATGAATATTGCGAGTAGCGTAGCGTAGACATGCTTATATTTGCGACTATGTAGGCAGTACGAGATTTCATCTCTGCTGGGAAAATAAGCAGTGGAAATGCAGTTTCAAGTTAGCTAATTTTTGTCCTTGTTCAGCCAGTGCCCGTCAAAAGTACTACTACTACTAAGTCCTCTACGGGGAATATAAGCACAAGAAATGCACTTTCAAGCTAGTATGTTTTGTGCGCGTTCAGTGCTAAACCCTCCTAAACTACTAATTCCTCAGCCAGATAAAAATGCAACAAGAACAATAAGGCCTATAAACAAAACACTTGAAGCCAGAAGATAAATTATAAGGGTCTCTTTAATATCTTCTTATAAACTTGCACAGAAATAACAGAAACTCTAATCCGATAGCCAAATGGGATTTAACAAGAAACTCGCATCTGATGCATTGTTTTGGAACACAAATTTAAACTGCTTCACTTGATAATACAATTGATCCAAGTGGACATAAATGTCAAACTTCCACTCCTTGATCGAATTCATCTATGGTTTTCGTGGCAAGAGTCAGCACATCAACAAATGCACTAAATGATGCCCGCAGAAATCTTGGCTCTACTGCCTCAAAATGCCTGTAGAAAATAAACTGAATCACGTTAAACCTACACACCTTAGTCATTTGGATAACAAACTACGAGAAGCATTGGGGGTGTGCACTCAATTGATTCCAGCATCAACATAGATAGATTGGCAGACATGTTCACAAGCATTTCAGAAGATATCTGAACCAAAGTCTTGATCAAAAGAATGGTAAGGAGCTTACACTAAAAGCTTTCCATCCGAGACTGACATTTCGCGCTTTACCTTGTCTGGCTGCAACTATATGACCATTAAAAGAGTCAAATGTTAAACCATTTAACTGATGGGAAGAGTTAGACATCACCATACCTCCTTATCTACATCCAATGCTGAGTAGACAATGCGAACTTTTCTTTCAGATTCATAATTTACTTCCAAGTCACTGCATTTAACATTTTTCCACACAATTAAACAAGCAGCAAGTATCTGATGCATGCTCGTGCTGCTAATTACCATCCAGAGATCTAATCTATGAATCCCATTCTGTTTTACTTGCCGTGATTCATTTTTATTATCACAATCAAGTAATTTTATCATAATGAATTCCAAAAATCCCCTGCCTAATTGCTTATACCCAATATTAAACAGACTATTGATCACAATACAACTTTCTTTGATACACAGCAATTTAGTCAAACATAAACAAGATACTCCAAACCTGCAAGTAAATTTAGAATAAGTAACAGAAGGGATTGAGTTCCCTTCATTTCTTTTGCGATAGTCATGTATTACAAAATATTAGTCCCTAGTCTAAATCAGCCAAAATACGACAGAGGGGAATCTTCTCTTCGGAACAAGGAAAAAAAAAAGGTTTTTGTGAAACTGGCGTCTCTCAAGAAACCAGAGTTGCGGGAATTGAGAAATTAGACATACACAAGTAAACTGCGTAGGGTTGAAGTAAACACCTCCCAATCCACATCTCCGAATCAAAACAGAAATTATAAAAAAAAAAAAAAAAAAATTACATTTGAATCAACGGAACCATAATAACGGGACGAGTTAGAAATTAGTTCCGCTGGAGTGCAGCATAGCACCTTCCCCAACCCAAGCACGAGCTGCAATGTTATGCAGTGATGTGGTATTATATGCCTAAACAAGAGAGCGATAGAAACAGATGGAGAAAGAGAGAGACTGACCAACTGAAATCCCATTTGGTTAGGACAGTATCTACCGTTGTTTCGTCGGAAGGGATAACCTCCATCTTTATTCCTAGGGCAAGTTGGTCTCCTACTTCCGCCTCCGAACAGAAGCCGGCCAATGTTTTGTTGATTAAGTTCAAAAAAGAAAAGGATAAATTACCTTTGACCCCTTTCTAGTTTGGTGTTTTATCACGTAAGTACATAACCTCCTATAGTTTAAAAATCTATATATAACTCCCTCATAATTTAGATACTATCAATAGTAAAAATTCAAAATTAAACTAATAAACTAACAAATTTTTCCTTTGAATCCATCATGTGATCCACACATGCGCGATCATTTTTAGAAATTTAAAAAGGTTAGAGAAATGACTTTCACCACCCTCATAACTTCTGGTCAAATGCTAAAAATTATTGAGGATAGAGAGATGATTAAACCCTCATGACGAGGAGTCTCACGCTAGGCAAAAATTGCCGGTTACATACGAGCAATCGGTTACATAATGAAAAAAACACGTGTTTCCTCTTTTCTCGGTAATATATGGAAAATTCTATCATCCCTTTCTATCATAAGCCATGATTGTAATCTAATAAATTTTTGCCATATAATTGAATAATTTAAACTCTTGAAACCATTTAAGTGTTGATATCTCTCTTTTAATACATCCAATAGTGAATTGAAACGTAACGATATCACATCCAGAAGGTATCGTAGAACATTCCTAAAAGTTGATTTTGAGAAAATTTGGGATGATTCTTACCTTGCATGCATCTTTTGTTATTTGTTTTCGCAGATTAGCGTAGTTAATTTAAGCAAGTTTCCTTCTTATTTTCCCCCGGTACAAGCACGATTTATAAGCAAAACTGGTAAAGTGGTTTCATTACTTTTGTTTTTTGTTTGGGCTTACTTTTACAAGTTATCTGTCTTCCTATTTATATAGATCGAAAAAACTAGTCTTCTGGCTTTGGGGAAAAAAATAGCCGGCAACGCCCACCACAATAGTGATTATTGGAGAGAAAAGAAAAAAAATTTAAGACTAAGTTCCTACCCCATAAATCTTGAAGGTAAAAGAAGAAATTAACCCAAATTAATTCGGATAACTAGGACTCGGTTAGGCAAAGTCAATTTGTCCGAAGGTTAGACGCAGTACATTTTATAGTACTTAACAAATGAGACTGCAATTGTGCCGCCCATCCTCAAACTGGAAATGCTGGCGCAGGATGTGAAAAGTGATTGATCTAATGGACGGCTTTGCTAGACGACTGTTTTGATTTTAGGAAAAACTGCTTGACGTGATTGAGAATATGTACTGCTTTGGATAATGATGTTGCTTTAGTGCATTTGGCTTTATTGGATTATCGTTAATTGGATTGGATTCCCAGTCCACCAAGAAACTTTGAGCGCCGGAGTAACAAACGAAAGTGACGCCAAAAAAGAAGGGGTCTACGCGCATTAGGTTAGGTGTTGTAATGGACTGCCTTGTTTGGATGCATTTTAGTGGTTGGCAATAAAGAATATCCTCGCGGTATATTTCTTGAAATGGCCCCGACTTAAATTGCTGCGGATCACGCCATTATTCATACGTCTCTCCCCTATGAAGAAGCCCTTTCTTTTTCCTCTTTTTTTCCCCCATTCCCGATGTTTGTTTACTCATCCAAGTCTCTAGCTTGAGGATCATTTGTGGCTTCTTCTTCTTCTTCTTCTTCTTCTTCGAGCATATTATGAGTTGGCGGTTCTGGGTCAGTGACTGGGTGCTCAGGTGATCATACTTAGAAAGGTATGTCATGTTCGTGGCAAATTTTGTTTGGTCTCAAAGTGAATCACGAGTCTTAGTATTTATCCCTTCTCTTCATGCCGGAGTCTAGTTCAACGAGCTCTTGAGTTGAGAGTCTTTTGAGAGCGAAGTGATGCTCGAGAATTCTAAGTATGTTCTTTCCAACCAATTCTCAATTTGATTGCCTTCGGTTTTGGAGACTGCGGAAGATGATCAGATGACGCTTGAGGCGCCAGATTAATCCGCACTGATGACCCAAGTCAAATTCATACCAGGTATCCTCTTTTTTTTCCTGAAGAAAATATTAGTACTAACTAGTTCGGGATTATAACGTTCTCCTAATGTTAACATAGACACTGCGTCTAATTTGCTGCATCGTTCTGAGCTTCTTCTGTTGACCATTAAACTTGTTCATGTACTTGTATGATGAATCGGATTTGTCCTCTAGATTAATTTCTTGAGAGAGATTCCATGAATAAGTTAAAAAAATAAAAAGAGTCTCCGAGCGTCTCTGTCTCCGTCTGTTAAAAAGAGAGATTAGTGTTGAGAGAATCCAACGCTGTTTAATGGAATAATCTTTTCTTCAACTGATACGTGAACTCCCCTAACTGATACTGTGCAGAATTCTTTGAGTTTCATTGGTTTATAGACATGAGAAGACGAGGAATCAACAGTTTTGTATTAATATCAGGTACACGGTAAAATGGACATGCAGTTACAAGTAATATTTCCTGACCATTGATTGAGGTGTCACTGAAACAGGAGCACAGAAAAAATGCAAGGCATCCAGTTTATGATTGCCTTGCCATCTTTACAATCATCTTGCCTAAAACTTGGCTGTTTCATTTTTCTCTTCCCTGCTGCACTCCACGAACAAAACTGTGACTATGGTCATTGTTGGTACCCAGGCCGACTTTTTGTCTCCTTGTGATCTTCTTAGATTAACCAAGAAATAAATTAGGCGAGTTTTGCTTGTTTTAGTGAAAAGCCGCGTTACCAGAAGCTCATAAATAATCAAATGCCCTGCAGATATATATATAAAGAGATCCGATTAGGCTTGTACATCTCCATCAACATATCAGCACCGCAAAAGGTAATAGGACAATTACCAGTAAACAAGCTTCTCACCTCTCTTAGCTATGTCAGGGTAGGTCCTACTTTGGCCGGTCTTAGACTTCTTGTAGATCTTCTCAGGTACTCCGCTACCAACACGAGGAGGCCAAAAAGGTACAAGAAGAAGGCATGAAGCTTTCCTACAAGGTCAACCATGAAACTCAAACTAGCTCCTCCCTCAGAGTTGATTCTCCCAAATTTTATCCACCCTGAAAAAGCGTCAGCACACAAGCACGAAACAATTTAATGGAATAGGCCAGTTGACAACATTTAAACACCATCATTACAGCTATTGGCCCTTTATGAGACACCTAAACTTAGGCTTCAGCAAACCCCGTTTCAAGTTTCAACAGATTTACGTTTATTATATCCGAGCCAGCCTAGTTTCAAAATTGAAAAATGGTATGCTGTCAATATTGCTATTTTGTACAACTCCATAGCGCAAGATGGCTACAATGCCAATATTTTATATCCATATTTAATCTTTGTCTGAATGGATCCTTTCTTAGTTTAGAGCAAGTCACTTAGTGTTGCATTATTCTTCTGATAACATGAAATACTCACCAGAGCTTTTCAGGGGCAAGTTTGTCCAATCATGTGTGCTTAATTTTTCTTCTGATGCCTTGAGCAATTCAAGAAGAGCTTTATTGACCTGGAGTTAATGATGAAGTTACTGATTCGAGCAAGAAATAGAAACTGATCATATCACACACATCCAGTTCAGGAAAAAATAGAATTTTAGGAGGCCAACAGTCTAAAACGAAATACTGAGTAAACTTCCCAACAAGTAACAGAAAAAAAAAAAAAAAAAAAAAAGAAGTGAATTGCACCAGTAATTGAATTCCGTGGAAGCATGGTTTTCTACTTACAATCTCAAAAGTGAAACAAGAAACTAAGCCTGTAACCAGCACTTCATACAATCAAAGTTCGGCATGAGAATGGAATTTTGAAACAATTTCTAGCTGCTTCACAGTGCCTCATCATTATTTTGACACACACACAGAGAACATTGTAACTCAGCCTTGTGACATTTTAATTCCAAATTATAAGACGATCACACAAGTTTTGTAGCTGATAGCATAATTATTAAACCCAGCAAGGAGCTCAACCCGGAGAGGTGATCGGGTCACCGGTTCAATCATGGGTGGAGCGGTTCAACTGCGGATTACACGATAGTTATATTATATAATATAATAATATATTTTAAATTATAAAAATAGTAAAATTTTTAAGTTAGTGGTTCAATTAGCAGTTTAATCGGAGATTTTTTTCAATTCACAGGTTGAATCGCCAGCTCGTTGACTAGCGATTTAACCGGGGGTTTGTTGCTTAACTGGTTTAATTAGCAACCCAGCCCAGTTCTATGGCCAGTTCGATCGCCGGGCCGGCCCAACCTATGGCTGATAGGTAGCTTAATGCCTTTAAGGACCAGGCAAGCTACTTTTTCCCCCGGTTTGGTCAGTCAATTAAATGTCTTTCCCAATTTGGCTTCTTATAGTTCACAAAATTCATAACAATCTGCAGGTACTATGGATTTCAGAACAAGCCATCAGCCAGCTAATAACATCAGCAAGATCCAGGTAATGCAAGCACCACCAGTCAAGCTAAGCCAGAGTTTTTCCATGCTTATCATCTCATTTCAGTGCCTCAGTGTTTTTCATTTTTTATTTCTCGTCTTCTTCTTCTCTCTTTCTCTCTCAATTTTAATTTTGGTCGGATTTGGCAGGGAAATATGGCACCTGGTTTCAAAACAAATTTTCAGCCTACTTTTTCCATTCTCAGCTACAAAAAAAGAATTTCTACCTCTTCAGTCCTCTCATGACTGACAAGATGTCCCCCATGAAGTTCTACCATTCGGGCAGAAGGATACAATTTCTCAGCAATCCTCTTTGCATGGCATAATTGAGCAATGACATCATGTCTGAACCATCAAAAGACTACTCAGTTTTGCTAAGTAGAGATCTTTCAGGTAAAATTGCAACTAACAAGTAAAGTTCTTGTGCCGTGAACAGTAATAATACCTTCCATGGATAACTGATACTAGGAATCCAGCCGCACGGATTGCTTCAAACTCTGCAAGCGTCAGCTTATGCGTCCAGCATGCATTTATTTGACCTTCAAATCCATAATTGGTCTGCATGCCAGTAGATGATATACCTTTAACATATTCCTGCAAAATGGCCTCAAATAAGTCTGCCATTCTAACAGCTTTTACTCATATACTGTAATTTCACCTTTGTTAAGTAATGGCCACATATTATGGCATCAGTAACTCGAGAAAAGTGGATCATGCATAAAATTGCCACAAAGAGCGTAACATGTTAATGAGAAAATGACAGAAAACCAAAAATATTGTGATACATATACAATTACAAAACATTTGGATACGGCCAACTGCTTCATAGCCAATGATAGTTATTAATCCCAGGTTTGAGTGAGCAAAAAATGCAGGAGGATAACCATAACATCTTAGTAGTTTGCTGGTCAACTATATTATTCTGCACAAAAGTTGAAAAGGAATAGGTAGTAATTCCTACCTATTCCTTACCACCTTGAGGGAATCCACCAGGAAGAATGATTAGACCTTAAGACAATTTGAAATAAAGGACAAGTAAAATGGCAGACTAAGACTCTGCCAACTCTCTGTTGGTTGAAACAGATGCCCTATTTGGATTATCAAATATTGCTTGTGTAAAGGTTTGAAAATGATTTAAACCACAGGTAACAATCATGCACCATGAACAACACACTGGTTGATAATCACGCAATCGTTTACAGCAAGTCAACAAAAGCCATTGGTTGGTTGCAAAGCCTGCCAACTTGCTGAAGTTGTATCTTAAATGCACTGCAATACATCTTAAGCGTCATGCAAAAAAGGCAAGCTGGCTCACTGTTCCTTACTTGATATAGAATTGCTCTTCTGGTTTGCGTGCCAACATACTCTTCAAGATATTCCTGCATAGACGTTACATTTCCTTAAATGTCAATCATCTCAGTGACACTATTTGATACCCTGGATTTCTAACATCAACAAAACCAAACAAGCCTTAAAAAATGTGCAGGAACTTTTTCATTGTACCATTAAGCTAAGTTGATAACCTAACAGGAGGCAAAGTTCAAAAGTTGCAAAAGAAAAATTCATAGAATCATATACAAAGTTTCCTGTCCCAATTTTTATCTTAATTTCAACAACGAAAACTAGACCAACCAAAAACCAGTCCACATTTGGCAGAAGTTTTCCGACTCACTGCTCAACTAGTCTAGCTAAACTTCCTTTCAAAACCAAGAAAAAATGAATACAAGAAAAATGTTCTAAAACAAAAACCATAAAACAGCAAAAGAAGGGTAACCTTTGAGTAGTGAGTGTCCAAATCAACAGCTGCCCTCTGCTGAGGAGTTTTTGCCCTCAAAAACCGGATTGCAATTGACAAGGTTTGACGATCTAGCTGCAAAATAGGGAAAGTTCTTATCAGTCAACATGGTTGTACTGCATATTAGAATCATAAATTGATGCTGGAAATCAAATACAGTGGCCACCAGAATCACTTGATCTCAAGCCAACTAAACAAACAAAAGTGTTCATCAATGGGAGATGGATATAATGATGGCCATAGCAACTATTTTGTAAACCTTTTGCACTTGACTGTTGGATAGAAAGAAGAGAAATGCAGAGCTTATAACCCGTCCCCCCCCCCCCCCCCAGGGTAAACTTGCTGAGAGAGAGAGAGAGAGATTATGTTCAAAACAGTTTCAGAGGGGAATTACTTTTGTTTCAACGATTTAAAGGAGGTGTCCAGAAACAATCTAAGATTGCATTTTTCATTGTACAGATTGGAACAAGATAAGAAACCGCCATAATGGTTACACATCATTGAACCAGATTGCAGGGTTAAAGAATATTTGTCATTTGCTCAGAAAGGATACGTACCTTTGGAATGCATTCATAACCTCCACCCGTCACATTTAGTAAAGCCAGTGATAATACCCTGCCAGGGACCATAGCAGCCATTTTGCAAGCAATCATACCTCCTACATATATCCCAGCTTCACTCAGTCATGCGAACTCATATGCCACTTAGAGCAGAACTGAATCCTAACACTAGTACCTAGTTCCATAGGAGTATTTCCCAGTGAAGTGAACCACATCATTAAAACAATGAACAATCGAAATCATGACAAGCTCAGTTGAAGTGCATGTCTGACATTACTTAAAATATACCTCCAGGTTATCAACAACTATGTTTTCAAGAAGAACTGTTGTGTTTGGTGGCCTGCATTTCCTCTTTCAATTTTGAAATTTGGTATCAAACTGAAAATCGACCCTATTATTCCACACCAAATCTTATCCTTGCAATAACTATATTTCTGTTTTGTAAGCAATCCTTCCAATAAGTTGATTAACCTATCTTAAAATCACAACTGACATTAAGGGGCTCAGGGAAAACCAAAAATGAAACAAATCAATAAAACGACTGAGTAATGTTGTCACTCATGGACTCACCCATTGAATGTCCAAATACATGGGCCTTTTCCCAACCCAAAAAATCCATTATAGCGACCGCATCTTTTGCCATAAGAGTCGTTCTGCACAATAACCATTCCACAATACTATCAGTTTCAGAATATATCCGCACCCTCTTCGACACAGCTGAAGTAAAAGAATTAAAACCTAAAACCCTGTATATTCGGAGTTCCAACGCGTCAAGGTCCACTTTTTTACTAACCTCAGCAGCTCATTTAGGAGGAAAAATGAAAACCATCTGCAGAAAGCTTTCATTTTTCTATTTCACAAAAAGAGGGAAAGAGGAACAGGAGAAACTTAAATGGTTTGCCGCTTTGCCTATATCATTTTTCTCAGAACCCCAAAAAAAAAAAGGAAAAAAAAAAAAGACAGCAGAAAGGAAGAATTTCTAGCATGGAACGGATGATCATCACAAAAATACACCATTTACATCTTCGACGGCCATTAAAACCAAAATCCATCACAAGTCTATGTCTTTACCAGAATCTCAGAGAGTCAAGAAACTAACAATCAATTAATCAACCCACGATATCTATGGGGGTTGTGATGCTAAAAAAGATTGGAGTTTTGGAACAAGGAGTTTTGAGGACTCACGTGTAAGCTGACTTTTTGGTGGGCACGGAGCTGCGACCCATTCCACGATTATCAAAGGCACAAACCTCCACTCCAAGGCTCTCATTGTGACTAGCGATAGGGGTTTGATCGCCGGCCGGCGATTCCTCATCATTGGGCGTCAAGGTACCGGCGAGCGTCCTGATTTGCCGTTCCCATGAAGTGTGAGTCCCCGCCAATCCTAATAATCAAAGCGAAAAATCATCATCGACCCACAATAATTATATATGTTAACACTTTAATATCTTCCATCTTTTGTTGTTTTGAATTTTTACCGATGATCATGAGGACTTTAGTTGGACCTCGCCCGTAAGTTCTGTAGAAAATCTTAATTCCATTATCCCCAGGGGCAGCTTCTGAACCGTTCTGGAACGAGCTGACCTCGCAGAATGGCATGTTGGGTCGAATTTAACAGAGAGAAAAGAGAGAGATAGCAGACGAGGAGGAGGAGGAGGAGATGCGGACGTGGAGGAGGGAATGTTTATTTTCCAGGAAACAACACCACATAACGAGGAGGAATGCTATTTTTTTTTTCTTTTATAAGTACCATCACTAACTAATACAGCTAAAAATAAAAAATAGAAAAGATTATGTGTTGTTTTCTCCGATGCTGCTGTTTGTTTTCGTTTTCGTTTTTGTTTTCTTTTTTTGGTTGTATTTTATCTGGTTTTGGTTAGTAGACTAGTACTTGTTTTATGATGGTGGGACCTGAGACGCGTGGCAGATAAGGAGTGATTTAGTGGGAGATTAGGAATACGATGGTGGTCGGCTGCGCGTGGAGTCCAAGTCAAAGTCAAAAAATGTTAGTACTATGACTTTTTTTTTTCTTTGTCAAAAAATAACGTTAGTTAGCACTTAGCAGATCCAAAATCCAATTCAACGTTAATGGCAATGGGGCAGCGACAGCCAGGAGCGATTCGAGCGAATCGAGGGAGAAAGGGTCTTCCACTCTTCCTTAGATTTTTTGAGTGAATGGCCCAAAAGGTCATTAAACTATTAAAAATGGCATTCTTTGGTCACCAAACTTTTTTTGTGGCCAAAAAGGTCACTGAACTCGCAAAAACTCTCCAGCGCAGTCATTTTACCGAATTTCAACGGTTTCTCATCCGGTGGCATGGGCAACGTGGAATGGAGGAATATAGTCAAAGGGCAAAAATGTTTACTCGTATCAAATGAAAAAAGAGCAAGAAAAGGAAGCATTCATATCAAGCTTTTTTGTGTCCAGTGTTAAGCACCGGAAAACCACCTAATACGGTACTGAGACATCCGACCTCGTTATACTTGAGACTAGACTTATTTGAAGAACTGGGGAAACCCGCTTTAATTTGGTGGAAAGAAGATTTCTTCTGCGGTCCTCTTTGAGCGGAATTGTTGCTCCACTTCTGGGGACACCTTGAAGGAAGCCTGCAGCACTTCCGGGGATAAGGCCTTCCAGACCGATGTTCTTCCAGCCATGTGAGTGAAAATGGGACTGCCATACCACAGCAATAAACCCAAAAATAAAAACACGGTCAGAATGAATTTACAAGATAGAGAGGAAAAAAAAAACAATCAAGCATTGAATTTGAGGAGTACTGACTCTGGAGTTGTGACAATAGAGAACCACTCGAGACCATCAGCATCAGCAATTTTCGAGACAACGAAAAACCTGGGAACTATGAACAGATTACCAGCCTTAACAGTTGTTTCTAGGACCCGCTTGCCATCAACGCCAACAATCTGGGCACGGCCGTGGTGAAAGCAGTGATGAAACTTGTGGGCTCAAAGGGGTCATCGTCGTCGGAGTTGGATGTGGGGTTGGGGTTAGTGGTGGGACGGATAGGGAGAGTGGGGAGGTCGGAAGTGACGAGACAGAGAGGAAAGTGAATCTCGGTCACAGCTAGTAAACTTCTGCACTGGGTCAAATTGGAAAGTGAAGTGTTCACAGCCAGTAAACTTCACCGGAGAAGACGAAGTGAATGTCGGTTGATTGGTCAACTTTGGGAACGAAACAGTCTGTGAGTTCACTTGCCCCAATAATTTTTGGACATTTTTGCCCATATTAGAATATTTATTCAATTCAAGACCCTTGTAACCGGATGAGAAACCGTTGAAATTCGGTAAAATGACTACGCTGGAGAGTTTTTGCGAGTTTAGTGACCTTTTCGACCACAAAAAAAGTTTAGTGACCAAAGGATGCTATTTTTAATAGTTTAGTGACCTTTTGGGCCATTCACTCTAGATTTTTTGTTGTTAGTAGCAGGTGTTTGACTTTCTTTTCCTAGAGTTACTTCAATTCATCCCCTCTATTCTGTACCCTTATTCTATGCTCCGAGGTTCGGGGTAAAAAGAAAAGAGAAAAGTCAATCAATCTAACTAAATACTCTTTGCCTTCCTCTTTATACGAGAATTGTTCTAAATCTATACGCTTTCCATCTGATCTGATAATGGTTCAATTTCCGTCAGGTTTCCTCCCATCTGGTTTGATGGTGGTTTAGTCCCCGTCAAATTCTCTCGACTCAGTTGAACCACTCCTTTAAAATAAGCACTCATCTGGTCTGATGGTGGTTCAGTCCCCATCAGGTCCCCTTCCATCTGGTCTGATGGTAATTTAGTTCTCGTTATGTTCTCTCTGACTTAGTTGGATCACTTCTCTAGAGTAGGCTATAGGAGTAAATTAGACTAAACTAAATGTGCCGTTAAAGACAAAAAAAAAAAAAGAAGAAAAACTAAATACTCCTTGCATCCCAATTAAGTTGTTATGTTTCAAAAATTCAACTTTTAAAAATAGTGATTTGATTATGATGTTTGTATTTCTCTTTCAATGTTACCCCCAACAAATTCAAAATTTGAATATCAATGGTAACACACATGCACATGATGAAGAGAGGGGCTATATCAAAATGAGAGACTAAAAAATATTTAATTTTCTCAACATAACGAACATTTTAGAATATCTCAAAATAAATTATATGACACTTCCAATGAAATAAAGTTGGACCATTTAAGAAAGCATTCAACACGAGTGAGAGTACCCACTAAATGAACGAGGAGTCATTACCACACCGGTAATTGTCTCTAGTTGTTAATGACTACACTAGCCGACTATGACTCGGGTAAAGGGATTTGTTTGAGCAGCGTGATTGCCGGGGCCGGCCACGGAGGAGAGTTCAAGCCCAAACTTCACACTACCATGTCGCCCAGATTATATTCAACTTCTTGATTGGATGTTTACATTAGTAGCAACAAGTTACCAATGAAAAAACATGTACCCCACTAACAGAAAAACACGGCAGGAAGATGGGATATGGAAACTGGCTCGTGTAAAACGTTTAGAAAAAATGGGTGGGAATAGAGATGCGAACGGGGAAGATGATGACTGGGCCATTATTTATGACATATATCTATATGATATGATGCCGACGGATGAAATGCTGAAAATTTTTTTTTTCCTTTGGAGCCACGCCATGCGCGTGCGCGTTCATTCATTTATGATTATTAACGGAATGACTGCGCGCCTCTAAAATACTGCCATTTGGCAGCTAATGTTGACAACGACAGATATCCAGAGAGACATGTGTACCGTTTACCCAAATCCATTTGATTAGCTCTTTCCAAATTCCTCGACAAGTGTTTGGACTGGACGCTACCGATGACAATTGTTTACACTTTTACATACTTGTTTTTGTTTTTGTTTTTGTTTTTTTTTTGTAATCCCCTTAAAATCTAAATCCAGTAAATTGTTCCTCACAATTGATAACGTAACCAAAAAAAAAAAAAGAAAAAAATTTATTTGTTAGCAGGAACAATTTAAGAGCTACAAAGAATGACATACTACCAGCAGGTAACAAATGAATTGGTCAAGAAGTCCCCGCGTGGCATTTTTTGAAGACCAACGACCTCGGTCTAAAATGCAAACTTTGACTTTTGAACATTGGCCTATTCCTGTTTCAACACAAGGGAGCTGCAGAAGTACAAGCCAACCCAACAATCTTTTTAACTTGAATTACCCTAAAATATTAAATTAAGAGCTCATTCTACCAACTAGTTACCCGCTTCAATCTCTCCCTATAATTAAGATCAACCAAATTTCTACACGGAGCAGCTGCTACAGATGACACATTTTTGAAAGGAAACAAACCTGACATACCATTTCCGGAAACCTACTCAATTTACCAATCAGATCATTAGATTTTATACGGACCTGCTGTGGATGACGCGGTGAAAAGTACTCGAACCAGCCATCGTGTGCCAGGCGAACCAGCAGGACGCAAAAGGATGGATCCCATTGAGGAGAATCCTGTGGATCAGAGCCTATTAGCAGTAACAATATCGATGCAGAATTACTCGAGTTCAATTCTCATCCATGTTGAACTCCAAAACACCACTAGACAATTCTCATCTATGTGGGCTGTAGCAATGGCACTGCTAAGAGCAAAGTCAACCAATGCCGCTCGCTTACCACCAATGAGACTTAGTCGTGTGTCGTAGTGTTCCATGCTTCTAGATCGCAATTGCCACCCTAAATGTCCGGTTCCTATTTTTGTCCAGTTCCTGTAACAGGTATAATGCAACACAAAAGCCAAGTAAATGAAGTGGCATACTTAGAAAGCAATCAAGTATGATCAAATGAAAAACAAGAAACGCTTGAAACGTTCTGTTGTGTTGTTTCTTTGCTTCGTGCAAATACTTGTCGATGCCTAATTTGGATACTTTACAATTACCCATCATATCCTCACATTGGCTTAATTTGGAAAGCAGAAGGATGAGCAAATCCACTAAATCCCTCTGTTACAGGACATTTCAGAAAAGAGGAAGCCATAGAACTTTAAGAACAAGAAAAGAATATACATGAATGTGTGCGCGTGTCTGTGTATTAAGCCGTCTGTTACTAAATGATGGCGAGTCAAACAGAGTCTGTAATGAATACATTCATGTGTCCTCCAAAAAATGGGGAATAGTTATCCAAACAAAAGTAGTTTGAAATAAAAAAAATTGTGCAACAATCAAAATGAGCACAAAGTTGATTTTCTAAAATTTGGTACCTTGATTCATTCTCTTCAGTGGAAATGCCATATATGAGCAGCTTCACAACCTCCAGTGGAGGGAAGTAGGCAGGGAAAGTAGGAAATTTGACCAAAGATAACACATGTTACCACTAAACCATTTCTTTTAATTTCTTTCTCAGTCTAGACAATCTTCTCTGCAGAGGCAACTTCTCAGATCTCATTTCCAATTTGTCCAAATAATATATTACTTTTTTCAATGTCTCCACAACCTCTTTACTATCATTGCCAAGAGCTAACTCTTGAATTTTCAAGATCCTTTGTAGCCGCTTGAGTATTTCTTTATCATCCCTCCCCAATCGGGTTTGAATGGAGACCACACAGTCAAGAGCCTCCCCTGCAATGTAGGTAAAAAAAAGATCAAAATATGAAAAGAAGTTGGTTAATCAATGCAAAGAGCAGAAATGGAGATTTTATTGTCAGTCTGTGGTGGGAAAAAACTAGGAGCCAATCAAGAACTATATGCTCCAAATCCTTCTAGGATATAAGCTGGTCAAGCACAAAAGAAGGTTGCTACTACAATCTCTACAGGAATGAAGTACCTACAAAAGTATATACAACATACTTCAGCATAAAATGGGTAGGCAAAGCTCACCAACTGGTAGGGATTCTTCTCCAAATGCTTTTTCACGGATAAGTAAAGCGTTTAAGGCAAAATTTTCAGCTTCTTCATCTCGATTCAGATTATACAGTACAACTGCCAGATGCAACATCGGAAAGGTGATGGACTGATCATCTGGAGGTACTGTCTTCATCATGATCTGCAGACTTTTTCTGAGCAAGCGTTCAGCCTCAGCAAAATTTTTGAACTGTGAATAGGAAGCAGCAAGGTTCATTAGATGGATGACACAGCTCGGATGGTCTTTCCCTTGATATTTCTCAGTGATCAACAAGCACTCCTCCAGAAGGACCCTGCCTTCTTCTCCTCTGAAAATGTAATGACGCATTTCAATGATAGACAGTCAAAACCAATTTGAAAGTCATAAATTTAATAGAAAAGCTTTCTTCCACAAGGTTTAGCCTATTAAACGCAGTATATCACCCCAGATGTGAAGTAGAACAATCTGAAGTGCATAACAACTTGAGTATTTATAATTAAAAGATGACCCTTCAAACATGATATTCATCAAAAGGCATTGATAATCTAGCACAAAGTTAGTTAGTTAACAAAGAAAGTTGCATATAATTAGCTAATTATTTACCTTCCGACTGCATGAAGTAATTCTGCCACATCTATTCTCATCTTCTCCATCAGCTCATCATCTAATGCTATGGACTTTGAATGCTTCAGAACTTGAAAAGCATCCTTATATAGATTGATGGCTTCATGTACATCACCTGTGATGAGTACGATTGAATCCAACATGTTTAGGAAGTACAAAGAAGTCCATGACATGGTAACACTTCTCAATAGATAAAAATTGGATGCAACTGTGATCTTAAATGGTACGAGAGGAGGCGCACAATGGACATAAAATCGAGATATCTGAGTATTTTGTTGTATAGAGAAATCTGTAAAAGCTTACCTGTTGCACATTTTACATGTGCCAGGGAACACATAGCCATTCCTACTCTTCCATCTTTTTCTCCATATAACTTGATATACTGGTCTAAAATTCTGCACAATGACAGAAAAAGCCAAGAGAGCGTGAATAATCAAAACCAAAACCTCATGCAATTAAAGCATATTAGCTGGAGATATGTAACCTCTTGAAAACATTTTCGGCTTCAGATGATCTTCCTTCCTTTGATAAAAGATTGCCCAGTGAAGTCAAAGGCAACAGCAATTCCTCACATACAAGGCCCCTTCCAGATTCCAATATCTTAATCACCAGGTGATATGTCTCTATTGACTCCGTGGCTCTTCCAGTAGAACCCAGAACTTTTGCAATGCCTAACATCGGAGTGACAAGGAAAGTACTACTATTTCCTGCAAAAAGAAAATTTTCATAAAATATCAATGCTTGCAGAGAAGTGGAGGCAAAGCTACCATGGCAGATGACTAAACTAGAATGTAAAAGTCTATGTCCCTATGAAACAACAGATGCGCCTTCCACTTATTGCTCCTAATAACCAGACAAGTAAAAAGCAAAACTTCAGTGGAACTGTCGAGAAAATTGAGGCGAGGCTGCAAATATAGTAGCATCTAAGGATAGGCATCAATTAGTCACTCCAGCTGTAACTATCTCACCATCACCTGTCAGAATGCAGCATACAAAAGAACAAACTTACCATATTTTTTTTCCATAATTCTAAGGGCCCTCCTGTACTGATAAATGGCCATTTCAAACTTTTTCACCTTCTCATACATGTTTCCCATGTGTAAAAGTATCGAATCCAGAAGAGGCTCATCATCTTTTAATTCCTCAACAACTTGCTCTACCTGGGAGCAGGAAAACTTACATAATTAGTATAGGAATATGCAAGATAATTTAGGATAAAGTACCAGATGCTCCCCAGAAGAAAATGTGACTACTTGAAGGACTAAAAACTAAGCATAGTCATCAAAATATAATCATTCAGAAATTCGAAATGAAACGTATCTATGCTCAATTAGAGATTAACCAAATCAGAGAACGAGATATCTATTTCCTAACAAATTCGTCTCACCACATCTAACACAGATGCAACCATCCTTGTTTCACTTAGAGCCATGTATCCCAATGCAATTACATCGAGAATAGCAGCTTCTTCTATGCCTCTAGCACCAGTATCCATCTGTTGTTTCACAGCAACATAATTTGCTTGAAGTAGGTCAAAGGCATCGTTTTCCTTTCCCAATCTTATCAAAGTTTTGACTTCGTCGAATAAACCATCCAGCTGTCTTTCAAGGTTGTATATACTGCCAAGCGAGAGGGAGAGGTATCACTCAACTTTTCCCCACTCACAATGAGGTATATAGCATAACATGACTGACATGGTGTGCAGGACTACTTTCCTAAAAGATTTTGACCTACTTCAACTGAAACAGCAGTTTAAGATGTCTCCACATTTCAATTTGGTCATAAGTCGGACATTCCCAGGAAGGTTATCAGACACTATTTGCATAGTTCAGTTCAAGACGCTGAAAAACAGATGGAATTTCAGAAACTGATTTGTTTTAGCTTAATCACAGATCTGTTCTGAGCATTGCTCCGCTAGTGCATCAATGAAGGAAAGCCGGCTATTACAGGATGCTATCCTTAAAGCTTTGATACAAGGAAGCTGCTTAATTGAGCTTTTTAGCTGATATACATGGGCACTTCTACACAAGCACCAACAACGAATATAACTCAAGCTTCTGTAGGAATTTAGTTCTTGATGCAATTGTGGTTTTAGTACCTCTCCAAATTGCTTGGACTATGATCACCAGAGGCGATCAATCGATCTTCTTGATTTGTTCCATCCACTTCTACTGTGCCATTTGTGGCAAGTCGCCTACAATGACGACTGAATGGCGCTCCAGGAGTGGTGACCATGTAGAGCTTAACATTACATTTTTGACATGGAAGACAGTAAACTGCAGAAGTAATGAAGCCCTTCAGCAGCTGATATAAACGGGAGTCCAGACAGGCGGCAGAATGCATCCTGAAAGATCAAAGGAAAGGAAAATAAACGCATAACGGACAAATACTGGGGTACCATCCGATTAATATGGGTTAATTAGCTGAAACAAAAAAAGAGCAAAAAAAAAAAAAAAACACATTGTACGCACAAAGGGAGTGATTTGGGGAGAAAGGTAAATCGACAATCCCACACCTATTAGAAACTAGAACATCAAACTTTTTAAAGGAAAAAAAAAATAAAAATTTTAAAAAGGGTTGCTTCACAGTGATGCCGCAAAGGGAGAGTTGAAATTTCTGGATTAGTTCAACAACAAGTATTAAATGGTGAGAGACAAACTACGTTATTAGAGAATATGACATATAAATCATTCCCACCCCTTGAACCCACAAGCTTGAGAAGCTGTACTTGGTAGACGATAATTAAGCTGATAGAGTCATAGAGATATAAGAGTTAGACTGAAGAAGAAGAAGAAGGAAATAAAACTAACAGCTTAGCAGGGTTCAGGATTCACATATCATCCTTATCCTTGTGTAGTTACCTTAAGTGCACAACTAAATGCGCTAAAAAAAAATAGAAGAAGGACGAGAGAAAAGTTTAATGCGTACTTGCACAGATTATTAGTGGGAGTTATAAGAGAAGAAGTTGAGGAAGAAGAGAGCAGAGAAGCTGCAGCAGCTGCTGCCATTCTTTATCTGCAATTCTGCGAGCCACCGCGCCGGCTGTCTCCTGTAGAATAGAATAGAATAGAATATTATGGAACTGGATGGAAATAATCCCCTCATGCCCTTTACTTTTAGTTTTAGCAGCCAACGATATTGGACAATGATGGTTGGGCTGGTAGGCAGGTTGAGCCCAATATCATTTGTTAGCCCACATTGACCCAAACAGTCCGCGTTCGTAAAGCCCAAGTGCAGTTTTGTATTTTCAGAGACATATAGTGGTATTTTGCAAACTATTGCCACGCGTACAAAAGGGTGGCGAATAGCAGCAGAAAGATGGTAAAGAAGAAGAAGAAGGAGAATAAATGGCAATGGCTGCCTTATCGTCTTTCTTCATCGCTGCGCCAGTATCCACCCCCTGTAAACTACCAGTAGTGCCAGCATATCAAATGCTACTCTAATTTGCCATTTTCATATTTTATCTCGAAATTCGTTCGTCTTGACTTTAAATTTCACTTTGCTGCAGAGAATTGATCTCCAAGCTCAAGTTAATCCATGCCGGTGGAACCTCGAAATTAGGTCCCAGGTACGATTCTTATGATTTTGGTATTCGACTTTGTGCGCGAATCCGAAAAAACTTTTGTCGATTTACTTAATGAATTATTGGAAAACAGCGGATTTCCAGCTCGAAAAGTGATGGTCCTGGGCGTAGGCGGGTGTGGAGGCGAAGAAAATTGGTAATGGACAATTTCTGTTTCCATTTATTGAATTTTTTTTCTGGAATTATAGTAGCATCCCCTAATAAGTAGTAGTAGTAAGCATGTAAATGTGGCTGAACTTGAATAGGATTTTATATCTTAGTTTACCTCTCATTCCAGCTCTTATACTCAACCAACGACAGCCTGAGCAGTGCAGATGCTTGATAGTTTTATTTGTTGAAATTGAGAGCTTGTAGATAAGGGTGAATTTGGAACCTTGCCTCACAGTGATTCTTTTTGCCAATTGTTTTCCTTAATGTTATGATCTTTATTGCTGGATCTTGATAATTTGGAACTCAATATTGTTGAAACTTAATTTAGTTCATCTACAGGACAATGACTTTTGCTGACTTGCATGATACCTAGAAGGTAAAAACTACCATCCTCTTGAGAGTCCATGACAAAAACTGGGCTGTTTAGATGCAGAATGAGATTATGCTTGTTCAAAATGTAATTGATGGAAATGATGGCATGTCATTTTCCTGGAATCTTCAAAATAGAGTGAAAATTGAAGTAATGATCCAAAGCTAGCCTCTGTGCTGAGTGTAAAGGAGAGCAATGTTGTGTTTATGCGGTGCATGCTTTGAAATATTTCAACAATGAGAAGTTCACATTGCTGAGAGAGCGTGTAAATAGACTTTATAGTTAGAGAATATGTGAAATCAAAGCTACTTTTCTGAGAGGCTTCAATAAGGAGATGGAGAATGGTAGTGCTTTTTATTCACTGGTGGAATCTAAGATTTTGGTTTGAGCTTTGCTAAATTGCATGATGTAACTTAATGGATTTATTGTGGTTCAAAGTCTCGTTTTCCAACGGTGTGTACTGGATACTTGCTTCGAAGATGCGTTGTTAGTAGTTTTTAACAAGCCTCCCCTGCTATATTCACTAGCACAATATGGGTTCAACTTCTTATTTGGTGCTTACATTCCTATCAAGGACGTGCTATTGCTGGAAGACTTGAGCACTCTTAAGCTGGATGTTGATCACTGAGTCTGTTATCACAGTCATTTCCCTGGAAAGAAAGTTTCTAGTATTTTCATATGTTGAAGCATTTTGGAGCTTCTTTAAATTTTGCAGTGATGTTGGTATTGTCAAATCTGGTTTTATTTATTTCTTATTTTCAGTTTCAAATTTTATTTCATAAGTAAAAACTTAGTTTATGTGGCAACTCTGATGTGGCAAATGTGGGATTTTATTTTGGGATGATGTGGCAAACTTAGTTTATGTCTGATGATGTGGATGAAGACAAAATTGTGCGTTCTTGTAGAAAAATGCTTAAAGTTGAGACCCATTGACAAAGCAAATTCTCTAGCATGACCCGATCCCAGAATAGAAGTTTTGTTGGCTCTACAGATATCGTTTACATGGAAAGCATGATTGAATGTATCTGAATAAAGTGATTTGTATATGAATTTTGATAGTTGCTCTGGCATTTCTCTGTTTTTAACTAAGCTAGTGCTAAGGGCACACTCATGTGGCTGCAATTTAAGAATAAGCTAATTTTTATGAAATTTTCTTTATTGAATTGATAGTTTATCTTGGTAGTTATGCCCATTGGCAGTTACCTTGGCAGTGTAAGCCTATTGGTAGTCACAGCAGCGAAAAGTGAAAATTATGTTGGGATATGTATAATCGGATAGTCAGGATAAAATTTAGTTTTTGAGGATAAAAATGGATGCTTAGAAGTGACAAAAGAATTTACCCCAATCCCTTCCTCTAACTTTATATGTAGTATGGATATAAATTGTGGAATGCCAAACCTCTATTTTACTTGGGGCCTTTAAGGAATTTTCACTTTCAATAATGGGCCAGATATTTTGTGCTCTGCTATTCTTATTAATTCTTTAGCCAAAAATGGTCTTTGGAACCATTATTCTGCTTAAAAGTATCCAGAAGCCTCAGTAGATTTATTATTTATTTGGCAATTCCCTCACCAAGTGCCCACCCTTTTGTCCCTTTGGTAATTTACAGACAAAGAAGGATGAGTTTCTGGAACCCAATTGGAAAAGAGTTCCTTCCTTGAAGAAACAGGTCAGGAAGATAAGAGACGGGGGGAAGCTCCTGACCATGGATATCCATAGACTACTATTATCTGAGGATAAACCGATTTTGATTTTGTGAATGAGGTGGCAGCTGAGGCGAAAATGTATGTTGAAAACAACCGGATGAATATGGTGCAAAGAAGGCTATCCTTCATGTACTGAGCAATCGAATGAATGATGCTGGACGTCTCGTCCAGAAGCATACTTGGAGTCCGATCCATTTCAATCCTGGTCCTGGTTTATTTGAGAGAAGAGCTTTAGATTGTCGTAGATGTTGTAAATTGTAAAAATAATCTGATAGACAAACTTTTGTCAGATTAGTTTTCTTGTAATATTTGCAGTCAGTGTTTATCCGTCTTTTCCTACTGATTTCTATAATAGTTCGAGCGTTTGAGCTGACATTACAGTTGACAAATGATTTGGTTCCGTAGTGCAAAAATTGATAACGAGACGGTGCTCGGGGGTTATGAGTTATGCTCGCAGTTTGGCCTTTGGCTTGGAATGGCAGACCGAAATCTGCCTTGATTACATGGGGCTAGTGAGCAAGGTGACGGATCTCCCATGCAATTGCATACGGTGTATTTCTGTCAACATTTGAGACAAATTATCTGAAAAAATTGAAGAGCTGAAACTCTCACTCTATACGATCAAGCATTAGAGTATTGAGATTTATTATCTTAAAATTTGACGGACATGAAGCTACTAAAAAGCATTACCCAAAAAAAAAAAAATTTTTTTTCCTCCTCAAAATAGAGGGTGAACCTTCTTTTGTATTAATAGCTTGGTGGTGAATTAGGGTAAACATAACATTTTAAAAAAGGCATTTTTTTCTTTAACAAATTTTGAAAAAAAAAAAGAATTGAAGAAAAATTTTAGAGGCACCACAAAACCAATTTCATATATACTTTTTAATCCTAATGAATTGTCATTTTTTTCCTATTCTACTTTTTTTTCGGTTTTTGAATTGCAATCCCAAATGCGTGGAAAATTTTATTGCAAATAATAAACTTGTGTCTCTAAAGGGTTAATTTCTAAAACCTTCCTTGACATTTTTTATAATATTACTTAGCACCACTTAGGTTTTCAAAATCTCACGTACCTCTTTGGGATTGATTTTTTTGTTATTAGAAATGCAATAAATATAAGAATTTTATTCTAACACAACCCTTATGTTACACTACTTGTGAAGTTTACAATGATAATAAAAAATTAAATGACGTTAAAAAGTAAAAATATGAAAATATGAACGGTTATAAATGTAATAACGAGTAATTTTGTAGATATATAACAACTATTTCTTAATATAACGAATGATATTCTAACAAAAAAAAAAGGATATTCTTAGATGTATATCTGGTCATTAAATTATTTTTTATTAATTTATTTAATTCTAACTTATTTATAATTTTTTTCTATAAGTAGGATTCGTATTTCAAATCACATAAATGAAAAGATTGTTTTAATTTTTAATACAACTTAAATTACATCATGTATTAAAAAATATTTTTAAAAAAATTTCTTGATTTCATTGTAACTACCCCATAAAATTTTTAAGGTATTAATTATTTATTAAAATCCTTCTAAATGATTGATTTTGACTGGATTTAATTTAACTACTTTCTTTACCATCCGACCACCACCTCGATGCAGAGAAATATGGGTCAATATTGGATAGCGATTTAACTTTTTGATCTATATTTTTTGTTTTAACCTTTTGGTTATATATAGTTATATTAAGAACCGAAGGGTAATCTCGTTAATCTGCGGTCTTTAACAGGGACAAAAGAAGGAGAGGGAGAATGCAAAAAAGAGGAAATAGTGCAGGTGCGTGGCGCGGCCGGGGCTAGTTTTAACAGTAACACAAACACAAGCGCTCGCTCGAGAGATTGTTAGGTGCACGCTTGGGTTTTCCTGTTTACTTCGATCAAAATAATTAGAAAAGAAAAAAAATTAAGGGCGGAATTCAATGGCCGAAGCGTATTGGAGGTACAGCGACAGCCGGCAGCAGGCCTCGGCGACTCTTCAGTTGCCGGTCGCGAAACGTCTTCGTTCTGATTACGGTATTAATAATATATTCCACCGTTTGTTTCCAATTTTACCTGTTTTCGTCGATTTTTTCTCTAAGCTAGGGTTTTGGGGATTGTTTTGTTTGGGTATTACTTGCAGAATCACTGTGTTTTGCAAAAGCAGTAAAACCAAAAAAGAAAAAAAAGCGATCTTTGATTTCTTCCGAGTGAATGCAAAAGATGGCTCTTGAAAATTTGGGTAAAGTAGATTTAGCCAATTGTATAGATTATTTTTAAGAGTAGATGATTGTGTTGACCCCCATCAAAACTAATTTATCTCACTTTAGGGGATGAGAAAAGAGAAATAAGAGATGCCGTGCTATTTTTATTACAATCATTACTGTTGTTGTGGCCGGCTTAATTTTGGTAAAGTTAGGAATTATGAGGACATAGGAAAACAGGGCATCCAGAGTTGATGTTTCTTTTCTTATATAAATTTTTATTTTACATGAATGGCATACAGTTATTATGCCATACTTCAAATTGGCTACTAAACTGACCATGTTTGGACCTCTATGATTGACTTTGATGTGTTCTTTTTTATGTGGCAGATGTGCCTAGTGGCCATGAATTGTCGAACTACTATGCTCGCGAAGATGAAAGGGTATCACACCGTGTCATCAGAGATACTGACCCTATTGGAGCATCTTATGACCGTTACCTACGTAGCTCGGTATTTTTTGGCATTAGGTTTTACTCTTCAAATTTAGATCGCCAGGTTAGGTGAATTTCACCTATTTGTGCTTGTGTCTGACACACTTTTGCTATTCAACAGCAATTGTCATCTTACTCTGGTGGGGAGTCTGCAAGATCAATGAGTAATGGACTTGGTGGACATCCTGTTGATGATCCGCGAATTGTGGGCATGGGGGGATCTGATTTAGCTATGAGCACAAAGAGCCGGAGCATGGGTGTAGGTGGTGGAAGATCTGAACTTCCTCTTCCTCCTGATGCTTCCAGTACGCTGTTTGTGGAGGGCTTGCCTGCCAATTGCACACGTCGAGAAGTTTCTCGTATCCTTTTGTGATTGGGATTTCAAAGCACTGCTTTCATATTTCTATTCTACTTTGGTTTCCTTCACTCTGGTATGCAGATATATTCCGCCCCTTTGTAGGCTACAAAGAAGTGAGGCTTGTAACCAAAGATTCGAGGCATGTAAGTATAGACACTAATTTATACCTCTTCCTGAATCCATAAAGGCTTTTGTATATGTATTTTTATGCTGCTACGCTGAATTTCCATGAACTGTTGCAGCCTGGAGGTGAGCCGTTGGTCCTTTGTTTTGTTGATTTTGCAAGTCCAGCTTATGCAGCTACTGCAATGGATGCATTACAAGGTAAGATTAAGAAATACAATGTTATACTTGTTACACCATTTCCGCATGAAAAGAATAGTGAACAGGTAAAGAATTATGGGCTTAATTATGAACTTGTGCTTAATCATGGAAGATTGAAAGAAACACTATTGCTCACAAGATCTTGGAAGATTGAAAAGAACCACTATTGTTGTCAATACCATCTGTTTTTATCAGCTCCACTAATATTATCACAACATCTCCACTATTGTTACCAACGCAAGCCCAATTTTATCTGTTGGACTAATATTATCACGACTTTTCCTTTTTGAGCCATAAATTTGCATCTATTATATTAGGAGATGTTGCTAAGACGATGATCAATTCCAAAGGGTGCCCATTTTTGTATTTGGTACCCAGTAAATGGTAGCACCATATTTTGCGTGTCTGGATTCACTCAGACATGTATGACTGTATTGATGACAATGGAGTTTAAAATCAACTAGCAAGTCTGACCAGGTTACCGGTTTTAGTTATAGTTGGCATTTTAAGTTGTGTTTCTATTGACAATTTAAGAGTGAGAAAGGAAGCAGAAGGCGTGAATTCAGGATCTGAGATCATGAATCTAACAGCTAGTGCCACCAAGCCTGATGTTGGATGCAGTCTCTTGTACTAGTCTGTTCTGAACCGAAACTTATATCTCCAGATAGGGTTGATTCAGAAATGGTGCAGCTTAGTTTTCATTTTTACACTTCTGACTTCACGTTGTGCCATTTCATGTTCTTCATTCCGGGAAATTCACATTGAGATCAAATATGACAGGTATTGGTGAGATTATTCGTCTTTAGAATCCAGGAAATTATCTATGCATAATGATCGAAATTGTTGATTGGTGATAATATAAAGTCAATAGCTCTTTTAGCAAAAGAATAAGATTTTTTGGCCGCATTTAAGATATCTTTTTTCCTTGGGCACATACAGATTAGTGGAACTCTATCTGGTGGACTTGCATAGTGTGCTGAAAGTTGGTAAATAGCATAAATGGACATTATTATACGAGTGTGTTTATGTGTTTCCAATGCAGCAATAATTCAACTATGAAAATGAGTTGATATCCCACAGTTGTAATAACAAAAAAAACCTTGGGATGACACGTAAAATAGACAAACTTAATCTTGCAGGTTATAAATTCGACGAGCATGACCGTGATTCTGTGCGTCTAAGGCTGCAATTTGCTCGCTACCCTGGTGCAAGGTCGGGTGGCGGGCATCGTGGAAAACGCTGAATTATGCAGCTACAGGTGATACGTGATACACTCGATGCGCTTGAACCCTTAATGTTTATGGCCACTATGTTTTGTTAGATATAGTGGTCATTAAAGCACACTAAATAATGGAACAACGCTTGTATGTAGGACCTACCACGAGAGATGATACGATGCCTTGGACTTTTGCGAATTACATCGTTTTCCAAATGGACGCTTTCCCTAGGTCCAGCTTGAATTGGGTGGGTTGCCGTATTTGAGTGGTGGCTGCTGATGTCTTAAGAGCGTGTTAGCGTTTTCTATTGCTGTTGTTTTTCGTCTCAAAATCTGGTATCTATTCTGAAGTTGGAGGGCATGCGGGATAATGTTATAGGTCATGGCAGATGATCCTTATCCTTTTGGCCTTCAAAATATAGGAGACTCTTATACAAGTTAATGTAACACTAAGTGCAATTTATTTAGTTTACTATTGTGCTACATGATGGTTTTTAAGCTTGTTTACTGAATCTGTGCTTGATGAGCACTATAGCTATTTCACCCTTTTCCTTCTTTAATTCTTTTTTTTTTAAATTACGATGACGCAACAGACTATTCATTTTCTGCCCTAGTTCTTTGGTTCACTTTATATGTCAACGTGTTTGTGCCCTCTACATCCTTCACAGACATTTGGAAAATCTAATGCAAGCATAAGCCGGACTGCATTTTGTAGGTTTCTTCTGGAATTGAAAACATAATACCTTTGGAATGATACCTTGAATTCATTAGCTTCTTATCAAGAATTGGAATGATAATGGAAGGGTGTTAGGTGCCCCTATCAATGCTATTTATGAAATTTTGTTAAAAGAAAATAAAAGGATGGTTAGAGAGAGGGAGAGCTGCATCTTGGCCATGCATTAATCACTTATTTGAGTTGAAGATTAGCAACTTGTGCACGTGTGATGCACTTCCCTTTGATATGAATCCAAAACAGTCCTGCATGTGCGTCACTCTCTATTAGGAGTTTCTGCACATTTTTCAGTTCTTGAAGTGGAGAAAATGCCGTCTCCTGCTGTAGCAAGATGCATTTAATTGACAATGTTACTCCAATGTCATTTGGATTGAAGAAGCTCTACCTCTATCGAAATGAGGAAGCTCCTAATAGACCTTATCTCTGGGCAGGAAATCTTGCTATGAAAGAACACCAACATAACTGCGTTAAAATTTGACATAGATCGTCTTAACATTGACTTCTTGCAGTTAGTTTGCACTAGGGACATTGTCAACCATGCAGCGCTGTGCTGTATTCTCGTTTCACTCAACCATCCATGTTCAATGATGACATAAGATTTTCCAAAGGAAAATTTTTCCAAGACCTTAGATAGGATTCCTTATCTTGAACTGTATAATTTTAGAGCGATAAGCAGAATCTTGTATCAATGATGGGGATTGAGAAGATTTTCAAAACTAGTATACTTGTTATGGTATTTGTGCATCTCTTTGCCCTTAGTTGTGCCGCTAATGTGGTGTGGTTTTAATTGCTTTTGGAAGCATCATAGACTTTGGTTGCCTGGCCATACCTGCTTAATGGGATGTAAAAACTTCATGATCTGCTGATTTGCTGATTGCTGTCTTTCTTGGTGTTCTGTTTGAGCCTTGTCTGATGCAAGGCATATCTTGATTGTACATCTGAATTTCTATTCACTCGCGGCTGTGGTAATTGAGCTACGAGCATTTTCATGCTCGAGATTCTCTTGCTGATAATGTTGAAGGGCCCACAGTGCTTGTATCAGATACGTTGGATTTGGCTTTGGAATTTTGGAACAGTCAATATTGGTCTGAAAGTTACTTCTGAAAAAGGAGGACATGGAATGTGGAACAACTTCTCAGATTTTTAGTTCTTTCTGTTTAGCTAACTGATTTTCATTGTTGTTGTGCTGTGGATGTGGAATGCAGACAAGCAAAGCATCTAAGTAGTTTTTGTTTGGCTGTAACCTCATGCTGGATAAAATGAACCTGATGGAATGTGAAAAAAATTTTCTGTTTTTTTTTTTAAATGAAAATTGTTTAGTTAACTGATTTTAAAATTTGTGGTGCTGTGGTCCTCTGGAAGTGGAATGCAAACGAGCAATTAGAGTCTTTGTCGATTTGATGTTCTTGTCAGCTACAAACCTTACTGATCTAAATGTGCTCAAGCTGCAGAAGGCGGATCAACTGAATCAAAGTTTGACCTTGACAAATTTTAATTCGTGTTTGGCTCTTTTAAGACTCCTGATTTCTTTTCCTCCAGTAATTTATTCAAAGCTTGAATAGATTGGCTTTCTGCCTTGGTCATGAGCTTGAGATTGTTCAGAGTATGCCTCATTCTGTTCCTTCTGTGTTTTATTCTTTTTTCTTTGGAATATGCTGTCAGTCAACCGAAAAAAAAAAGAGCATATGATGTTTATGTTCACCGGATTTCAGGTCGAAGTTGATTTTATGATGAGAACATACTTTCAGATTTTAGCACTCGAGCATTTCTTCCTTTCGCCTTGGTTTCTTGGTTTTATAATAATAGGCTATGTAAGGATGGTTTTTGAAATCAGTTTAACCTTTGCCTCTATAAATTAGCACAAACAACTGGATGATCTATCAAAAAAATTAGGGTTATATGCAAAAAACCCACACAAATTATATACCCAACTGCAGTTTACCTCCTAAACTATAATAATGGGCATTTTGCTCCCTTGAATGATATGTTTGAACAATATTATCCCTGCTATCTTAAATTCTTTTTTTTTTTTCTATTAGCTTTTTTCATTTTTTTTCCTTTTATTTTCTTTTTGTTCTCGTGGAACTAGATAACGTCTCTCTTCGATGTGAAAAGACTTTTTGTTTTCCTGGTACGTGTGAAAATTCGATGTGAAAAGACTTTTTGTTTTCCTGGTACGTGTGAAAAAGAAAGATATTTTCATAATTAAAATTCTCGCAAGCTTTGGATGATCATGCTAAACTAGGCGAAAGAAATTGAGGGAACCCCATGCTACTCGAACGACGACGACGACCAGGAATTAATATGACCGACCACATTAATATTTTGTTTGGACGGCCATTATTTAGCCAAAAATTATTTGCTTGCATCATAAATATAATCTTTAACACATCTTTTTATTTCATTCACAGCACATCACAAAAAAGTGATATAATAATTATTTCAAATAATCTTCTGTCCAAATAACAGAGTAGTAATTAGTAAAGTACATAATTTTCCGGGTAAAAATTTCTGTGAAATGTAGTCAGGTGAAGCCAATTTCCCTGAGCATGAAATCTTCATTAATCATTTGCAGTGTTATCTTTAACGTCATCCAAAACCCGAGGGGAGAGGGGCCTATTTGGAGTGCTTCATTTTTTCCCCAATTAAATTGTTAATAGTCCATATGTCTGTAAATGATATTGTATGATTCTACAAAGAACACATTCAGTTTTTTCCCCCCTTTAATAACGATAAGAAAATTTCCCCCCCCCCCCCAAAAAGAGTCTATAATATCATTTAAGTTCTCCAAGAATGTGCAAATTGGTCTACCAATTTCGAGTAAATCTTGGGTTATATACGAATTGAGACTCGTGTATAATTTTGTTTGGATAATTTTTTATACACTCTCAGTATATAATTTTTATGTTGGTAGATTTAAATCATTGCTATATAATATAAATTTAAATTTAAAATTTAAATCATGCACATGTAAGCGTACATCCAAAGCTAAGTTGTCACTTAATCCATTTTGTTTTAGTGTGTAATTTTGGGTTATCTATTAATTGATATATCCTTGTGAATTCGGGCCACTCTAGTTACGGGTCTGTCCAATTACCTAATAAATTAGCACAACAATAGTAGTAAATTTTGCATCAACTCATTTATAATTCAGGTTTACATCGAAATTCTATGGTTGACATGACTGGAGCTGGTGATTCCCATTTCCTATCCTTGGAGGTTCCATCCCAGAAAACTTGTAATAATAAATTTGATCTGTAAGAATAATTGAACTAATAATTTTTGTTCTGGAGTGGACAGAATCTGAAATCTAAGCCGCTAAAATTAGTTAGAGGTGAGGCTTCGTTCCCAGAATCTTATCCTTCCCGTTCTAAACCACACGCTTTCCTTTGGCCCATTCTCACCGTACTATAAACAGCAGCAGAAGCTGGCAACTTCAAAGGTTGTTCAGGAACCCCTCTGAAGCTCTGCTTTTCATCAAGACTTCTACTTCATTAATGGCTTTGTCTAGCCCACAACTTCGGAGGTTTCTCTTAAACCACAGGGGATACTGCAACTACGAATTGAACAACAAGGCCACAAAAAACACCGTCGCGGTTAAGGGTGGGGGAGGCAGATGCTGCTCAGCCATTGCAATTGATGCCCCATCTTCTTTGACAGGTGTTTCCAGCATTAGATGGGGTTCTTCCCTTGTACAAGGTGTCCGCGAAGAGATGGAGGATGATGTCATTATTGTTCGGTCAGAGGATCTTGCTGGCTTCTCTTATGCAGCTGTTTTCGACGGCCATGCTGGTTTCTCTTCTGTCAAATTTCTCAGGTTTGGCTAATTGGTGCTGTGGCTTATTACATACGAACCATTAAGAGGGGGGGGGGGGGGGGGGGGGGAAGTGCATGAGCTTTTGATGCTCTGAGTCATCCGTACCATCTTTTGCAGCTTTCTAAATTGCTTCTCCATTTTTATTGAATCCTATAGGGAGTCCCTGGATGTATTCAGCGATCATCTAAGTGTCACTAATCAATCACTACTAAAAAAAATACTATTGTGTAATTTAACCTCACTTTTGTGCCAGTAACTTCATGGTTTTTCTGGGGTCTGCTACAGTTAACTTTCATGATTTCTACCGCCACATTACTTTTTACTGGGGAAAAATTGATGCTTAATTCAATGTACTGGTTCCAGAAATGAGTTGTACAAAGAATGCGTGGCAGCATTACAAGGTGGACTTTTACTGAGGGAGAAGGGGTTTGACACAGTAAAGAAGGCGTTAGAAGAGGCTTTTGAAAGTGCTGATATGAAACTCTTGAACTGGTAAACCCATGTATATTCCTGGTGAAGATTCTTACTGCCTCATTAATATCTGTGCGCTGGACATGTAATCTAGTCTCAATATGATTCTACATTGTATATGATTGCGTTGAAGGTTTAGACGCTGTTTGATTTTGTAAAGGCTTGAGACGAGCGCTGAGGAGAGGGATTCTGGCTCAACAGCTACTGTGATCCTAATTGGAGATGATACATTGTTCATCTCTCACGTTGGTGACTCATGCGTGGTAATCTCTTTGAAGTTTTCATGATTATGCTTTTCCATTTTTTTTGTGATGGTCTACTCATACCAAACAGATGCCAAACCCAGCTCTTTTCCTTTATCAATCACTTTGGTTTAGGTGCTGTCACGATCTGGAAAAGCAGAAGTGTTAACCAGTTCTCATCGTCCATATGGAAGCAACAAAGCGTCTCTCGAAGAAATCAGGCGTATCAGAGAAGCAGGTGGATGGGTGTGTTTTCTTTTCTTGAATTCTTAATTTGATTGCTTTTCTTTCAGTTGTATCAGCTATCTTGTCTAGAATGATTATGCTGCCCTTAGAATTAGATCTTTCTGCATTTGCTATGCTCTGAAAACCTTCACGGTGTTGCATCTGGAGTTAAATTCAATCTCTCAAAGGAAAAACTGATAAAGTCATGTCTTTTAATACCATTACTATGACAAGTCCTTACCAAGTGGGCATTTACTGGCCATGAAAATTCCAATATGCTACTCAAACAATGAATAACACTTCTTGAATTTCAATATGCTCCTTGTTCTTAGCTGACTAGGTACTTTAGGGGACAATTCTTTTTTGTTTTTTTGCTCAAGTCGATAACAACTGCTCAATACAAGTTGAGGGCTATACATTGAAGCTAATTCCATTTTAGTTTACAAACAATGCTAGACTTTTACCTTTTCCCTGGGATGGTGTGGAATAGTCTTGCCTTAATTTTTTCCCCTTCTTTTTGCTAACACAGTTTTTTTGCTATCCCTGTCGCAATTAAGCTCATTTTGTTCTGACATATCTTGCAATTTAAGAACAGGGCATAGAAATATAGACATAATGGAAATTTTTTATGTGGTGTCTACAGATAAGCAATGGCAGAATTTGTGGAGACATTGCAGTGTCACGTGCTTTTGGTGACGTGCGGTTTAAGACCAGGAAGAATGAGTATGTGTATTCCTCATTATCCTCAATTGACACAATGAATTTGTTGCCATGCCATATATCTACTTGAGAATCTAAGAGATCCTATGCATTATGAATCTTCTGTTAATATTTATACATGTTGCTGTGAAGGATGCTGGAGAAGGGAGTTGAGGAAGGCAGGTGGTCCCAAAAGTTCATTTCCAGGTACGTGATATTCCATTTTCTACAAACAAATGTATTTCGTTCACTTGTATTCTTATCACTGCTGAAACTAGAGTGGTGAATTTAGTTGTCCCTAAAGCGCTGGACCATAATAATTATGGTGGAATCTGTTTTTAACATTTTGTCTATTCAGTATCAACCACTTCTACAGTGCAGGAAAATCAAATTTTCTTGGGCTGTCCTTAGGTTATCCTTTGTTGAATTATTTTTATGCAAAAAATGATGAGTCAGATTGTGTTCCAAATGTGAGATAAATGCCAAATCAAATTTTTATAAGATGATTCCCTAGGTCATTACAGATTTGGTACTAAGGCTGGAAGCATGATAAATCTCAAATGCACTTCAAGAGAAGTTTTAAGTTAGACTTCCCTTAGGAAGTCCACTCTTGAATTAATAAAAAATTTGCAAACTTCTCTTTTATAATGCAAGAGCCTTTTGGGATTATTTCAGGATACAATTTACTGGAGACTTGGTTACAGCATGTCCTGATGTTTCCCAAGTTGCTTTGGAATCAGATGCTGAATGTGTAATATTAGCATCTGATGGATTGTGGGATTACGTAAACAGGTTTTATTCTTAGAGCTTTTGGAAGTTTGCCCTTTTGCCCTATCAAGCAATTAGTCATTCATTCATCTTCCTTATACTGGTAATCCAGTCATCCTGAAGAGCATAATGGTTGAGAAATTTTACGATGTTTCAGTTCAGATGCAGTTGATTTTGTTAGAAATCAACTTCGAGAACATGGAGATGTGCAGGTAAGGAATCTGCCATGGCTCCTTAATTGATCCCGCAGTACAGTAGGCATTATCTAATTTTCTTTGCTCTGATTACAGAGAGCTTGTGAAGCCCTTGCTCAGACGGCACTGGTAATAAACGGAAACTGCAACTCAAAAAAAAAAAAACTGTCTCCATGGTCGTTCTGAGATTCATTTGCTTTTATAGCTCTTATGCCGAAAATTTGCTAATTACTACAGGAACGAGGGTCACAAGATAACATCAGCATTGTGGTTGCTGATTTAGGGTACGTGCTGGCTCTTCTGGTTTATGTCCGTTCTCGTCATTTTGGTCTTCCTAACCTAGAAGTAAAATGAGATGGCTTTAAATGAGGGCGGTAACCAACCAAAAAATGTCTCTCTTGGTAGCTCTTACTAACTCATCTAGTACAAGGTTCAATGACACTAACCAGACAAGATTGATCACATGAAAGGTTAGTGCACGAAGCTGGCAAGAAGGCTATTCTTTCTTTTGGATGTTTCCCCTTAGAAAAGGGAACGTAATTTTGTTATATGAATCCTGGTTGTGGGATGTGTTGTTAGTAGATATTCCACACGACCGAAACCAACACTACTTCACTCTTGAGAAATTTTATATGCTCTTTTACTGATTATTGCTGTCCGTTTTTTCTATGTACAGACGGACCGACTGGGCAAGCGTGCCTCTCCGGCAGCAAAATTTGGTATATGAGTTGGCCCAAGCTTTGGCTACAATTGGCGCAGTTTCAATTGGGATATGGATGACATCTCAACTCAACTTGTAAAATGAAATGAAATTATCCACGCCTGTATTGTATATTCCAACTGCTAAATCCAAACTAACCCTTGACTCGTTTGGCTTATTATACTTATACGGAGTAATTACTTTTTTGCCTAATACTTGTGTAGATATAAGAGAATGATCCTACTCCCTAGCAAGAATTGGAATCCCATTTTCTAAGACCATATTACATACAGAGTATTGCCTTTCTATTTTGACGGTTTTATGTTTAGTCAAGGCGCAACTTACTTGCAGTGTTCTAAAGACTTGCAAAACAAAACTAGACCCTCAAAGCCTGCGCATGCATCATCATTTATTAAGCTTATATGAGCCCTCGAAGTCTCTGGCATTTTGCTGTCGCTTGATCAATTGCATTGTTGTTAGTCGGCGCATTTGGCTGCGCTCCATATATGCCCCTTGCTTTAATTTTCTTTTCTTTTTAGCCTTTTTCTTCTTCTTCATTTTTGTTTTTTTGCGGGGGTGGTAGAAAGGTTTTGCTAAACATCAAAATTAAGTAGGTCTTGAGAATGTCAGAAGAGGTCTCTCAATAATTAGGTCCTTTTGGCTTATCATACGCGGTGATTAGAGCTGATACGCGCACCATCTCTGAGCAAAACATTGTTGAATTTCTCAACACACAAAAAAAAAAAAAACTTGGCGACGATGCCAAGCCTTAGCCTTTGTCAAGAGTGGATATGTAGTCCTAATTCTAGGATTGACCCAATTTGCAGTATTAGGGAATATTCTTGAGAAAAAGAGAATTTAAACACCACCATTATACATAGATTAAATGACCAAAATGGTCACTAAATTATTCAAAATGGTACGAATTGATCATAATTTTTTTTTTAATCAAAAAGCTTTCTCGACTCTTTAAAATGAGCCTTTGGATCATTTTGACCAATTTACCAAGTAAACCAACCTAGAACAAGGCAAAACCAAAAAAAAAAAAAATTTGAACTACTGTTGTAGATTTTCAAGCATAAAAATGCCCCATTATGATTGACACAAATTTTTTTGAAAACAAAAAAGACCAATCTTTGGGGGTTAATCTATATCTTGGCCAAACTTCGTAGAAGCCAAGTGCAATTAATTAAAAAAAAAAATCAGTAACATCATCATCCTCTCCTTCTTCCTCCTCCGCATCCTCCTCCGCATCCACCACCTACCGCCACTATTGTACACTGACTAGATCTGGTCGTGGGGGAAGGAGGGGATGGGAGGGGAGCGGTGACGAGGAAGGGACAATGGTCAAGAAGGAGGAGGAAGAAGGGAGTGATGGCGGAGGTGGAGGGGAGAAGTTGACAATTCATCAGCATTATACAATGCAATAACTAAGCACGTCTTAAAGCCTTGGTTTGTTAGTTTGTTTCATGATTTGCTTGTTCTCTGCGCTGAAGTTTTGCTGCTTGAGCTTGACCTCCCGGTATGCCCGTTCTGTTTCCCTCCTGCAAGATGGGGCCGGGGAAGGGAAGAACGCATCGGTGCATGTTTGCTTCGACTTGTGCTAATGCTCCCTGGTAGGTCGCAGTCCTCATAAATGGCGTGTTTCTTATGTAATTTGCCCATTGAATTTCGGGCTTTGCCATGTACACAGTACAGTGCCTCTGCAATTCACTTCGGGATCAATTGATTCCTGGAATTTTAGCTATGATCGATTATTCAACTTTAAACGTTGAAGAGCTTAAATCTTCTTCCTCAGAACTTCAAATTCCAATTAATTCAATAGAAAGTGATCCTAAAGATTCATTTTAGGAAAGTTCAGTGACTTTTTGACAAAAGAAAACAAAAACAGCGACCAACTCAAGTCATTTTAATAGTTTAGTGAAAATTTTGGCTATTTCCCCTTAATACATACAAATTACGTACTCTAAAACCCTTGACAAAAATAGAGAAGCACCGTGATTTCATGGATGCATGGAATTTTGGACTCTTTAATGTAATACTAGCTACTAATTTGATGATGCAACATGACGAAACACTTAATATTCACTGACACAGAGACAGAATTAACCCTGTCCCCATATCTTGTCGAATTTTTTTAAAAAAAAAAAAAGGGATGGCATGCATTCTGAATATGAGGGGAAAAAAAAACACGAAATAGACCAATGAATACTCGATAACCAGCCAACGTGAAATGACCATTCCGCATCTCATGGCAACAACATCTCTATCCAATCCCAATCTCCAGCAAAAACAACGTTATACTTCTTTGGGTGGACCTTCAGCCAGTCTGAGAAGCGTTTTCAGACACTCCTCCGATGGCAAAATAAAAGAACCCGACCCTATGGTGCTGATGCATGAGTTAGTGACAACTTGAAGATCAGTTACTCCTCCAGCAAATTCTGAGAAGCACTTTCCGACACTCCTTCCATGGCAAAACGAAACGACCGGACCCTATGGTGCTGATGCACAAGTTAGTGACAACTTGAAGATCAGTTACTCCTCCAGCAAATTCTGAGAGCACTTTCAGACACTCCTTCCATGACAAAACGAAACGACCTGACCCTATGGTGCTGATGCATGAGTTAGTGACAACTTGAAGATCAGTTACTCCTCCAGCAAATTCTGAGAGGCACTTTCCGACACTCCTTCCATGGCAAAATGAAACAACCCAACCCTTTGGTGCTGATGCATGAGTTAGTGACAACTTGAAGATCAGTTACTCCTTTTATCAGTAGATGCCAATGACCCAACATGTTGAATGCAATCATGGACCCCGACTCAACACAACCATATGCATGCAGGGACTTCTAAGACGGAAAAAAATCATATACACCAGGGGTTGGAGCCTCAAACAGATATGGCACGAGTGATGGCCATCTTGGCCCACTCAGCTGATTCTTTAATCAAATGGTCATCTGAGGACAAACACTCATTTAAAAAGTCCTTGCATGAGAGAGATTGCTGAATCAAAGAACCAGCATTACTTCCCAATGTATCTGCCAAATCTCCCAGCACCCCAATAGCAGTTTTCATCACAACATCATCCCTGTAATAAAATAAGTGAGACATTTAGAAAGATCCAAAATTTAAGGACATCCAAATATAATATCAACTCAAAAATGGTGATGTAGAGAACACTAACATGTCTTTTTCCATGTAAATGCTATCCAGAAATTGCAATATGTGAGGTGCATAAGGAATCAACAGCTGAGTTTTAGGAGAGTTCTTAAATCCCTGAAATATCCCTGAGTATGCCTCTAAGATTCCATTCCTCAACAGATTGGTATACTCAATCATTTCGTCATCAGCGCCTGATGTGTGGGCAGACAATTCGGCTGCGCTCTGGAGCATAGGCATGGCATACATCAAGTACTTTTCAAAATTCTCTCCTATAGCCAGAGCTATGTCACCAAAGCATGAAAAGATAGGAGGTTTCACAGATCGGTGTAACTGATTGCTCGAAAGGTCTTTCAGAAGCTGGGTCATTATTCCATCACAATAAGGCAGTACTTTGTCATCCAACGCCCTGCATATATCACCCACAACACCGACAGTGACAGCACAGACCTGATACTCCTCAAAATTTTGAAGACCCATTTCCAAATATTTGTAAAGCTCAGGCATGTACTTTGCAAAATCTGGGCCAGTTGCATGGGCAACAGCTCCAATGGCAAGCATAGCTTCCTCATGCACAGTTGCACTTCTACAAGCAAACACCCGAAGGAAGAGATTCATTATCTGATCTGCAAACTGCATGAACGCATACTTTGCTGGCTCAGATGCACCAAGTTTCTGAGTAATGACCTGTAAGCACCCACAAAGTAGGCCCTGTAACTCGTTCTGCTTCTCTCTCCCGTCAGAAGAAAGCTTCTCTGCTTCCAGGGTTTGGTGAAGCTTCGTCATAATGATAGGAACTAACTGCAACACCATTGAAGCTGTCTCGTCCGTGGAACACCTCACCACTTCGTTCAGTGTCTCATAAGCAGCAGTCCTCAGTCGTGACTCCCCAGCATCTTCCCTGTCAGTGACATGAAGGAGGGATTTAACAATTTCCTGGAAAAAAGGAGTTATTGGAGATGTGGACCCAATATCCTCATAACCCTGCACAAGGAAATAGAGAGCACCACAGGCCTTCTCAGCGACATTGGGAGCATCATTCATGCTCTGAAGCAGAACCGTGACAATCTGTTGACAATTTGCAGGGGTAATAATGGGAGTCTCTACAGTTGAACCATGAAGAAATTCAAATATTCTACCAAGTGTCCATGCCGTCGTATCCTTAACATGACTATTAGGGTCATTTGTGAGTGCAGTAAGCATGAAATTTAGAGCAACATTGACGATGGAGGTCAACTTATCAGGCGATGGACCCTCCAGTATGGAACCAAAGGCATATGTGGCAGCCTCTCTCTGTCTCCAATCTGGCTTTGTTATGTTTTCTTCTATAAATGGCATGACTAGCGGGACAATATCATCACCAACAGTGCGAGCAACCAAACCAAGGCACGTACCACCAGCCATAGCAAGATTCCAAGCACCCTCATCCAGATCCTGATCTTCTTCTTGCTTTAAAAGTGTCTCTAACAGCATAGGTACAAGAGCAGGGAGAGCCTGCTTGATGAAATAATAGCATGGGACATCTGAGTCTGCAGTAAAATCACCCCCATATTCTTCCAAAATATCTATCTCCTCGTCACATATTGAGCTCCAGAGTTCAATAGCTTGTAGAGCAACGGGCTCCTCATCTTCCCTGACAGCCTTGGCCGTGATATTGAAAATATCCTGGATGTATGGAGCTAACTTCTCGTAGTATGTAGAGGCAATCGAGACCAGACATTCAAAAGCAGCCTGTCGGATTTTGACATCAGGACACAAAGTAGCCTCACACACAACTCTCATGATATAATCACGCTCCATATCATTGGAAAAGTTTGCGTGAGAAAATCCAAGAGCATTATACAATGCTCTGGTAGCTGCAAGCCTGACATCATTATTCACCTCATTTGCATTCATACCTTGGACAACAGCTGTCAGTATTTTATTCACTTGATCTTGGTCTACCACATCCGGAGAAACTTCTTCGCACAAATACCCGAGAGTTTCCAAGGTGGCTTGCTTCACATGAGCGGGGACCTGGTGAATGTTTGACAGAAGTGAACCTATCAATTCAGGCCACTGTTTCTGAGGCAACTCAATGGCTGCAACTTTTGCGATGACCTGTGAAGCCGTAGAGTGAGCATCATGCACGGGCGAGGAAAGCGTCTGTAATAAGCATGCTTTTATCTGAGTTTTCACACCCATATCTAGTGCTAACCATCTTTGGACAAGCTCATATTTCCTATGTTGCTCCTTAGCATCCAAAGCATTTTTAAGGATCAAACCAGCTAGTTTACGGCTATCAACTGGTTTGTCCTCACCAGCAAGTTCTCCAGAAAGAGACAATAAGAACACAGAAAGATTTTGCTCCTGAAACTGCCTCAACGACTCTTCTGCATGTTTACGAACAGTTGAATCCACTGATTGTGCATTTAGGAGGACTTGGGTAACTTCCATTGCCATATTACCTCTGCAGACAATTATAAACTTCATTTATTAGACATTCACAATGAACATTGCGGATGATCTAATTGATATGCAACCCCAATGCGAAAAGGTTAAATACAACACTAACAGCACAAAAGAAGACCATGCAAATACTTGGGCAGACATGATACTGCAACGAGCTCCGAGCAGGAAATGGGAATATCAGGAAGAGGTTGTAAGAAAACATAGCTGATGCATCACAAAAAAATGAAAAAGCAAAAAATAGAGGCAAAAGGACACACATAACCGTGGACTTACATATCATATTCCCGGGATACCGGCACCACCTTAAGAGTTTAACAAAATATAAAGATGAACTTACCTTCCACAAAACTATCAGGTGAAAATCATGCAGCTCGTAACAATGTCTCCTAGATCAAACTGATCAGCCCAGACAAGAAATGTAAAAGCCCAGGGCAAAGCTAATACCCAACCAACTGGAATAAGTAGGACAAATCATTAACGTAACCAAACAGGTTGGCTCTACACTCAATCTAGATATTGAATACCCACAAAGAGACAGAAGCATAATAACAAAGCTAACGCATTGATCTTCCAAGGCATTAGATACATAAACACATCAAATTCAAACATCAGGACGAGCTTAAGAGAGAGTAAAGTCAAACTAATTCTACTGATCCTGAAGCTAAGTCAAAATCAAGCCGGCGGTGAAACTAATCAGCAACAGGAACAAAATCGATTCCATCAATTGCAAAGCTGAAGCCTATAGACTAATTCCCCGAATCCCGCCTAAGTCAAAAAATATCCAAGTGAACTCTAAGACCTTAACTCGTGATTTACATACAAATAAAAGCCAACCGATCTAACAAAAGTCGACAGTTTAACCAATTAGCTGAAAGCAAAATGGAAGTTGCTTCAGCGTACACAGATATAACAATTAACAAAAGAAAAATGAAAACAGACTGGCGCAGATTGGGATTTCCAGAATACAACAGTAATTAAAATAAAAGGCAAAACTTATAAAGCATTTAAAAAGAGGGAAAAAAACAGAGATCGAGCATTGAGTTGGCTTAAGAAAAGGTACTTAAAATCCGAGAAAAAGAAGTAAATCCATTGAGAAATTAGCAAGAAGGTGAAGAAATTTACCTCAAGGCGTGAATCGTTGAAATGACAGAGAGAGTGTGGGTGTGAGAGAACCACACTTCGTTCAGTCGATGATAATGAAACAAAAGCGGCGCTGTGAAACCCTAAGAGAGAGAAAGAGAAAAAAGAGGGGAAGGGCGCGGATGTCAAGCTGCAGTTGAATTATGCAAATCTTTTAATATATTCTGGGGTTGGGGGGCGCCTTAATTATTTCCTTTTAAATATTCTTAAATTTGTAATGGGGAATTATTATTGGCTGCTGCTGTCCAAACCAGCCTTTTTTTTTTTATTTTTAAAATAAATCAACTATCGCCTGATGCCGGGGGGTGGACCCACGTACTCAACTGTTTAAACTCTTTTTCCTTCCCCCCTGCTTCCTCTTTTCTTATTTTCCGTCTTGCCAAAAGAATAAAACAAAAAATACTACTCACCTTTTTTTTTTTTTTTTGTACCAACAAAGATGTGAAAAGATAAAAGGGATCAATCTATTCGGGAACGTAGAATAGCGATCAAAGTTTAATACAGCAGAATAACTTAGGCATAAAACTGAAAATTGGAAGGAGAACACCAAAATTTACGTAGCACTATATAATCTGAATTTGACATTTCCAAAAAAAAAATAATAATTTGAGCTTGGATAAGATATTTCTACATTGTATATAATACAATTCCATACAAAAAATTATAAAGACTCTGTTGTATCTTTCCCATCATTAGATTAATGAACAAAGATTTATAGAGGTAACAAGGCTTTCAATTTGGAAAGCACGTTTTTTCATAAATATATTTTTTAATTAATTTTTTTATTTCACATACATCAAATCGTTATAGTATATTTTTCTACAAAAACTCAAAAAAAAAAATCCAAACGGTCATGAACATAAGAATGTGCTTAATTCACGGGAAATTTTCTTGTTACGTTACCGTTTTAAATATTTGATAATTTTGATCAAGTTAACTAACTGATAATGCCCGGAAAAGATTTTCTTCTTTTTGTATTTTCATTTTGGGAGTGTGAGAAATAAATTATCAATGTCAGATAAAAATGCATTAACTTCAAAAAATTCTGCAACACTTTCTGGAGGTTTTTTTCTTCAAGCCTCTCCTGAAATTAAAAAGTGACTTTTTTTTTAAGCAAAGTAAAGTTCATCAGCTTAAAATTTATAATACCCATCTCACCACCCAATTATTAATTAACCTTAGCCTCAACAGTTAGAACATGAAAGTAACCACAATTAGGGCATCCGTAATTGTTCCAACGTTATTTTTCAGACGCATATGACATATGAGTCCTTTTGGCTTATATGGTGATTAATTGTTTAGCTCTCTTTTTTTGGATAAGTTTACAGGATTGCATTCCCAAACATGATCCGCTCATTTCAACAAGTCATAAAACAAGAGATATCTTATACGTGTATCCATCTTCGAGGCAGCCTTGTTTGGACAGCTATTTTCTACCGAAAAATTGCGTCATTTTTCGTGATCACATTTCTCTATTACCTTTTTTCCTCACATATATCAAATCGTTACAGTAATTTTTCTACAAAAAATCCTAGAAAATGCAATCCAAACACAACCGGAATATTTTTTTAAAACATTTCAGCAATATCAGTTAAACTATTATCTTTTCTGTTTGATTTAAGAATTTTTGTTTTGTAATCCCAATGTAGCACGCAGTATTTTGTCATCCTTTTTCACGCCTGCACTGTGATTTCTCCGCATAATCGCACCCTTTATAAGATGAACAAACGAACTCTACATGGTTTGATGCCTTCAAATTTCCTTTTATTCCTTAAGCAGAATGTTTGTTATAGAGAACAAAAACCCTTTATATATATATATATATATATATAAAGAGAAAGAGGTGAAATTTAAGGAGCGCATAGGGAAAAAGAGAAGTTAAACCCAAAACCTTGACCTTAAGACACTAGACCAATACCCCTTCGGTAAATTCCATAAAGAAAAAGAACCCTTGTTTATTCTTACTATATAAAACGGAACATAATATAAGTATTTAACACAGAACACAAGCATTATTATGCAGGTGTGGCATTCCCGTGACATGCCTACACCAAGCTGTTGCAAACTCACATTAATTAACCGGACAAAAATCCCCGTGGAATTGGGTGCCGTCTCTTCAAGCAAGACATGCAGGAGATACCAGATATGTAGGAAACTCAAGGATTTTTGTTGCCACCTCCGCCTGGTTTCTTCCCTCTTGGGTCATGCTTAGGATTAGGCCCTGCATAGTCATAATCCAACGCTACATCCAGGACCTGAACCTTTCTGTTGTTCCCGATCACAACTCCATCCTGCAACGAATTTAACCCCCAAAAAAAAAAAAAAAAAAATTGCAGCAAAATGAATCAGTTAGCAGATATGGACTGCTCAGGTAATTCTAATTTCTGAGGTGCCGATAGAATCTCAACCCTTTCTTTCTCATGCCATGTCTTATTGATTAATTTCCCTCTCCGTCATGCTTGCCATTTCATTAGGACGTCAAAAGGGTCTCACGTACGGATGTGAGATACCACAATCCTTTGCAATAGGACTAAAAACAGCGCATACCACTATATATGGGTGGCTGATCCTCAAAATGGCAACATTAATAAAACCAGCAAACACAATATCTACCTTGTCAGCTGAGTACATGTGATTCACGCCATTGCTGAAGCCTTCAACCTTACCTATAAAGGACAATTAACAAGAATTTGCATTATCAGTTTGGGGTTAGAAATTGGTGTAACCAAAAAGGAGGGACTTGTAAAAGCTTCATCTTAATTTGTCTCTACTCCGTACTCTATAGCCTAAATGCACAATGGTGAGCTATAGCTTACCTGAAGACAGGAGATTGAGTATTAAAAGATAGACTAGAAGAGAGGTGCTGATCCTGAGCTGCATTGCTATAGTTACATGTACTATTAAACCGAACGTTACCTATGGTTCTTATCTTTCTTAGGATGAGAAGGGAGGGCAGGAGGAAGGAGAGGTCCCCTTTTATCCTTTTCTGGGAGTTTGGAAAATGGCCATCAAAAGGGCTTCTGGATTTGTGGTGCACCCCACCAAACAGAAAAACGATAATGGTGAGATGCATTACCCATATTCCACGTCCTGGAAGTCAACTACACTATTTCACTTTACATACAAATAGAAGCAACATTATGGGCACTTGGATCACTCTTTATGCATGGATCAAATGTACCATTTTCAGCCTCTAGTACTACTTTTGTTGTCTGGCTGAAAGTTTTGTGCCCCCAGTTTTGATAAGTAAACTAACATTTCTTATTTAATAGCAGCATACGGTGCATGTATAGCTGTAGGTAACTCCGATTGAATGTCAATCCATAGATCACATCGTATATAGAGCTCTTTTCTGCTCCCTCCCTCCCTCCTTTTTTTGTTTTTGTTCTCTTTGGAGGGGATCCTTTCTGCTTTTGTTCCAAGGTACGACAGCTAAGACCATGAAAAGGAAAAAAAAAAAAAAAATGGATGATCCAATGCACTGCATAACTTTATTTTTGCCTCATCATGAGTTAAGAAAAATTGAAATTGATCTGTTGTGGTGCACGCTCAAAAGTTTAGGCTTCCGTCACCCTGTGAAATCAATAGAAAGGAGACAGAAATGGACAATGACCTACTTGTGAAATCAATGTGAAGGATTTTTGAAGATTGAAATGTGGTACAACATTAGTGGGAGCACTAGGAAAAAGGCAGACAAACGCAGATGCATCTCTGGACTCTTTTAACATAATTACTGCACTAAAATCCTTTTTAATCATTCATTAACACCTAGGAACGAAATCAAAATCTATTGTTGGGAGACCAAATGTTGGAAATGATTGTGAATTTTTTGGGTCTAATGATTTACTAATTAAAGAATTAAACCTCTGTTACCACAATGGTTCTACTTTGTCGGGAAAACAAGAAAGATAAACAGTGGCCCTTTTCATACAACACCAAACATCGTTTCTTGCTAAATAGAGATGCCTTCTTCGTGATAAATCAACAAATTAGACGATGTAACACATAGAAACCTAAATAAATAAGATGCCAATCCAATCAGAAGGCAGCGGTAGTGACGTAGATCTTGCGTTTGACAATCCACAATGTCATAGCTCATTGCAGCAGTTCTAGTCACTAACTGATACAATCTTCTTCTTCTATGATAAACACGCTTATAAAGCATAGGTACGAACGAAGACCATACCTTTAGATTTGCCCGGCAGTATTGTTCCGTCAACTCGATTCGAAATGCGAGAGCTTTCACCATTACTCCATCGATGAGCACAAACTGTTTTTTTGACCCCAAAAAAAAAAAAGAGTACAAAACTGTTCGAATTTCAACCGTTTCAAGACTGGCCTTTCCCTCAAAAAAAAAAAAAAAAAGAGTTGGTGGATTACAACGAGGCCGGAGACCAGCTCGACGTCGTGCATCTGGTGCCCTTCATTCGGTCTGCCTAGCTTCACTAAACTAAGAATAACCTGCAACCGGGATTCCCGGTGCATCTTGACTCGTCAACCGTTCAACAGCCACGATAGATATCAAGAGCGATGGTAGAGTAGTTGTTCTTCAACGAGCATGGGCCTCCATTTGACCCAAAAATCTATAAAATATCTATATAAATTTAAAAAGGGATTTTTAACGACAAACCTCCGTACTAACACTCTTCATTTCAGGCACATTTCCACTCCAATTGATACTCCTCTAATTAATAATTTCACTTCGATTAAAACTCCTCCAACCCAATAATAAGAGATAACACCATAATTTTATCAAAAAATCGCAATTCACCGTCTCTTTTAACTTTCTTCTGGTATCGATCTTAACCCTCAACTTAATTTCACCATGAAACATGTCCACCTACAAACATTCCACCAATGCCTAAATTTCAAATTCGTCAGATTGCAAAAGGAGGAAACATTTGCTTACAATGCAAAACATACACTACAACAATCCCACACAATAATTTGAAAAGTTCCAGCAACTTTGACTGGACGAATGAGAGATCTCACGTCAACTACGATGGATAAAATCCTAACTACACAGATTCAAACGTCACACACATCGAATTAGAAATTTCGGTACTATTTATTCTTTAAATATTGGCATTTTGATTGTAATAAATTTAATATTTTCAAAACATTTTATATTCTACAAATTTTGATTTATACTTACTAAAATTCTCTAAATGAAGCTTGACAGTAGCTCGGTTGTATTTATTTGATAAATTTGCTATTGATGATGGTGAACATCTGCATCAAACTATTGCAAAAAATAAATGTTTTACTAGCCTGTGGTATTTGTGTAAGACATTATAAAGGTAATTCAATTTATTTTTACTTTATTTTATTTAATTTTTATAGTTTATTAATAAATATAGCACATTGTGCAGGACTATCACTTTGTACAATTCAAGCAATTAAATTGTATGTCAATCACTATTTGGATTTTGCTCAATATCTCCATAGTTGATAAGTTTTAAAAATAACGAAATATTAAATTATTAATAATGTTTCATACACTTATGAATATGTATTTGAAAAATTTGTACGTTTGAAAGTCATAAATTTACTCAGAAGTTAGTGACATGGTTGCGGTCATGCAATCTTACAATGTTGCGAACATTGTTGATATCAAATGCTAAGAGAATACAGATATCCGAATATGTAGTCACATCTACGTTAAAAATGTTCACAATTAACTAATTAATTAATGAACAATTATCTACATATTATTTTGAATTAATAATTGTAATTTATATGTTTTTTGAATGGTTTTAGGTTAAATATTTTCGGATACTTGCTTACATTCAAAGCATTAACATAGACAATATTTTCCATAAGTTAAGCAAAAATTATGGACAACCATGTCAATCTCATTTTTCAAAAATGGTGTGTATCCAGTATAATGACGTGGTCAACACTATTGTCAGGTAATTATTTTCATATATCTTTAATTTTAAATACATTTTTTTATTGTATATCACAATTTCTTCTTAACAGATACAATATTAAAATACAATTAAAGATTCCAGTGGTAACCTATACCTCGCTCTTTAAGATAGACATGCATGATTCATATTTCGTCGTAATACTTCTTATTTCAGAAATTTAAAAGGAAAAGGTATAAATTATTTATACGTATATATTTTTATATAATATTATTTACAAACTTTCTAAAACAAATGATAATTTTGAATTCCGTGTGCTCTTAATTGTTAGAAAATTTGAGGTACATTGTTCAACCAACACATTAATCCATGTAAAAATCATGCATTCTCATTTATAATACAAACTCTATAAATTCAACAGAGTTAATTACACTCCTAATACTGGCATTCGTACTCAGAGTTGATTAGTGTGAATAATGTTTCCACATTCATAGAAGATTATCAAATTGAAAGCAAAATGTTTGTAAGTATTTCATTTTCTTATCAAATTAAATATTCAGTTACATTTAATTGAACCCTTATGTCGCTCAATTTATAATATAGATTTTTATTTTTTTTGTAAGATCCAACTTCTATCAATATGGTAGTTTATGAATAATGGGGATGTTTTTATCATATATTAAACTATTGATACAAAATCTCATTATTTTAACTATACTTTCATGTATCCTAAATTATACGAACAATTACATATATTTCTTACTTTTTTTTTAATTCCTCCATCGATTATAATTTCTTCAAAAAATATGATTTACTGTGCATAGCATTGGTGTTTATACTAGTAAATAAATAAATATAAAAACTTTACTCAAAGAAACTTTTCCTCGACGTTATTTATTTTTGTCACAGTTTGAGTTTTTTCTCCCGACTAACAATCAACACTAATGTTTAGTACTTTAAAAAAAAACGTTTGGTAGAAAGACAATAATACCCTAAAATTAGGGATGAGTACAAACAATTAGTCAAACAGAATTCCTTTTTTTTTTTTTTTGGCTCCTGGAAAACATAATTCAAAATAGGAGTCAACCACTGCATTTGGAATTTATCCTAAAAAATATAAGAAAAGATCATTTAATGTAAAAAAGAAAAAAAACTCACAAAATACTTACCAAAAACTTTTTGGTAACAAAATACAAGATCATTCAAAAATTATTACGTAATTTTAACAGCAAAAGAAGCCCTCCTAAGATTTTTAAATGTCAAAGACATACATATGAAAACTTCACGGCTTTTATGTCTCACCTCTTGATTACGTTTATAATTTGAGAAGAAACACCTTGATCAATAACAAGGCGTCAAATTTACTGAATTTTGTAATATATTTTTTCTAAGCAAAAGTGGAATATTTTTGGAAACTTTAGTTCTTAATTATCCAAAAAAGAAAAAAGAAGAATTCGCGATAAAAAGTTAAAAACGGGTGATACAAGAAGCTCGGATGGTGATTTGTGGGAAAAACAATGGAGAGAAATGTAAACAAGGACAAAATAAAAACTGTAAGACATTTTCTCAATGGTCCAGGCTAATACAACGTCACAAAAGGGCCAAAGTGCAACAAAAATCATGCTCGGAGATAAAGGTAATTACACCAAAAAAACCGACGTCTTGAAGAATTTTTGGATGGACAAGCAACAAACCAGACCAACATCTCTCTCACTAGACAAGTGACGAACACATCACAACTGAAAAAATGCCATTATACTTCTCCAACAAAAATTTTACAATCAAATATAGACGGTACAAAAAGGATACGAGCCATGAAAGAGGCTACTGGCAAGGCGAGAAAAATGATAATACAAGGCGACAACGCCAAGCCTTGCCTCCGTCTGATCATAAGCAGATGTACAGTCCTAATTCAAGAACTTCTATAATTGATACAATTTGCTAATCTTTGGGAATCCAATTCTCGAGAGATAAGAGAATTAAACACCATTTTACATCCAAAACCACTCTCAAAACCTAAAATCTGAAAAGGAAAAAGAAGCACCAAGATTTCACGGATGCATGTAATTTTTTACTCTTCAACGCACTAACTACTAATGTTGACATACCGAAAAAATGCAACATGACAAAGCAATTGATGCGCACTGAAACCACGACGGAATACCATCCCTGTGACCCTGATCGATGAAGTACCCAAAAATGTATATTTTGTGAAAAGAAAAAAAAAATGACACAGTACGCATTCTGAATATGAGAGACAAAAAAGGGCGGACTCAGACCAATGCAAAATGTGGGCAGACACCAGCAATATAAAATTATTTTCAAAAAAAAAAAGTAAAATAATGGAGGATAAATGAAGCTGCAGGTCTAGCGGCTTGAAAGTATCACGAACCAAAATTTGCGCTTGAAAATGCCAACACCCCCAAGACTTCAAGACAAAAGCAGCACCAGGGTGGTAGGCAATCATGTCAAGTAGAGCACGAAATAGCCCAATGAACAATCAATAACCAGCTAACGTTAAATGTCCATTTCGCAGCTCATAGTAACATTTCTGTCCAACCTCAATCTCCAGCAAAAACAACGTTATACATCTCCAGAAGGACCTTCAGCCAGTTCTGAGGAACCATCATCAGACACTCCTTCCATGGCAAAACCAAAGAACCCGACCCTGTGGTGCTGATGCATGAGTTAGTAACAACATGAAGATGAGTTAACTCCTGTCAGTAGATACCAATGACCCAACATGTTGAATGCAATCATGGACCCCGACTCAACACAACAAATGCATGCAGGCACTTCCAATAGCGGAAGAAAAACATATGTACCGGGCCACAGCCTCAAACAGAAATGGCACGACTGATAGCCATCTTGGCCCACTCAGCTGATTCTTTAATCAAATGGTCATCCGAGGACAGACACTCATTTAAAAATTCCTTGCATGAGAGTGATAGCTGAATCAAAGAACCTGCATTACTTCCCAGTGTATCCGCCAAATCCCCAAGCACCCCAATAGCAGTTTTCATCACAACATCATCCCTGCAATAGAATAAGTGAAACATTTAGATCCAAAAATTAAAGACATCAAAATAAAACATCAACTGAGAACCAGTGATGTAGAGAGTACTAACATGTCTTTCTCCATGTAAATGCTATCCAGAAATTGCAATATGTGAGGTGCATAAGGAATCAACAGCTGAGTTTTAGGAGAGTTCTTAAATCCCTGAAATATCCCTGAGTATGCCTCTAAGATTCCATTCCTCAACAGATTGGTATACTCAATCATTTCGTCATCAGCGCCTGATGTGTGGGCAGACAATTCGGCTGCACTCTGGAGCATAGGCATGGCATACATCAAGTACTTTTCAAAATTCTCGCCAATAGCTAGAGCTATGTCACCAAAGCATGAGAAGATAGGAGGCTTCACAGATCGGTGTAACTGATTGCTCGAGAGGTCTTTCAGGAGCTGGGTCATTATTCCATCACAGTAAGGCAGGACTGTGTCCTCCAATGCCCTGCATATATCACCCACAACACCAACTGTAACAGCACAGACCTGATACTCCTCAAAATTCTGAAGACCCATTTCCAAATATTTATAAAGTTCAGGCATGTACTTAGCAAAATCTGGGCCAGTTGCATGGGCAACAGCTCCAATGGCAAGCATGGCTTCCTCATGCACAGTTGCACTTCTACAAGCAAAAACCCGAAGGAAAAGATTCATGATCTGATCTGCAAACTGCATGAATGCATACTGAGTAGGCTCAGATGCACCAAGTTTCTGAGTAATGACCTGTAAGCACCCACAAAGAAGGCCCTGCAACTCATTCTGCTTCTCTCTCTCATCAGAAGAAAGCTTCTCTGCTTCCAGAGTCTGGTGAAGCTTTGTCATGATGATAGGAACTAACTGCAACACCATTGCAGCTGTTTCATCTGTCGAACACCTCACCACTTCGTTCAATGTCTCATAAGCAGCAGTCCTCAGTCGTGATTCCCCAGCATCTTCTCTGTCAGTGACACTAAGGAGGGATTTGACAATTTCCTGGAAATAAGGAGTTATGGGAGATGCGGACCCAATATCCTCGTAACCCTGCGCAAGAAAATATAGAGCACCACAGGCCTTCTCAGCAACATTCGGAGCATCATTCATGCTCTGAAGCAGAACGCGGATAATCTGCGGACAATTTGCAGGGGTAATGATTGGAGTCTCTACAGTTGAACCATGAAGAAATTCAAATATTCGACCAAGTGTCCACGCCGTCGTATCCTTAACATGACTATTAGGGTCATTTGTGAGAGCAGTGAGCATGAAATTTAGAGCAACATTGACAATGGACGTCAACTTATCAGGCGATGGACCCTCCAGTATGGAACCAAAGGCATACGTGGCAGCCTCTCTCTGCCTCCACTCTGACTTTGTTATGTTTTCTTCTATAAAAGGCATGACTAATGGGACAATATCATCACCAACAGTGCGAGCAACCAAACCAAGGCACGTACCACCAGCCATAGCAAGATTCCAAGCACCCTCATCCAGATCCTGATCTTCTTCTTGCTTTAAAAGTGTCTCTAGCAGCATAGGTACAAGAGCAGGGAGAGCCTGCTTGATGAAATAATAGCATGGGACATCTGAGTCTGCAGTAAAATCACCCCCATATTCTTCCAAAATATCTATCTCCTCGTCACATATTGAGCTCCAGAGTTCAATAGCTTGAAGAGCAACGGGCTCCTCATCTTCCCTAACAGCCTTGGCCGTGATATTGAAAATATCCTGGATGTATGGAGCTAACTTCTCATAGTACGTAGACGAAATCGAGACCAGACATTCAAAAGCAGCCTGTCGGATTTTGACATCAGGAGACAAAGTAGCTTCACACACAACTCTCATGATGTAATCACGCTCCATATCATTGGAAAAATTTGCTTGAGCAAATCCAAGAGCATTATACAATGCTCTGGTAGCTGCAAGCCTGACATCATTATTCCCCTCATTTCCACTCATACCTTGGATAACTGCTGTCAGTATTTTATTCACTTGATCTTGGTCTACCACATCTGGAGAAACTTCTTCACATAAATATCCTAGAGTTTCCAAAGTGGCTTGCTTCACATGAGCGGGGACCTGGTGAATATTTGACAGAAGTGAACCTATCAGTTCAGGCCACTGCTTCTGCGGCAACTCAATGGCTGCAATTTTTGCAATGACTTGTGAAGCAGTAGAGCGAGCATCAGGCACAGGTGAAGAAAGTATCTGTAATAAGCATGTTTTTATCTGGGTTTTCACACCCACATCTAATGCCAACCATCTTTGGACAAGCTCATATTTTCTATGTTGTTCCTTAGCATCCAAAGCATTTTTAAGGATCAAACCAGCTAGTTTACGGCTATCAACTGGTTTGTCCTCACCAGCAAGTTCCCCAGAAAGAGATAATAAGAATACAGAAAGGTTTTGCTCCTGAAACTGCCTCAATGACTCTTCTGCATGCTTTCGTACAGTTGAATCCACTGATTGTGCATTTAGGAGGACCTGGGTAACCTCCATTGCCATACTATCTCTGAAAACATTATAAAGGTTAGCTGTTAGACAACAGAGCATACTCCAAGAAAATACAGGGATCAAAAAAGCAATGAATAAACATTGGAGAGAAACAAATTGAAATGCAAACCTCTGCAGAAAGGTTAAATTCAACACTAACAGCAAGAGTTTAATAGGAGGAAGAGGTCATACAATATTAATGTTAACTGATATATAATTGTGTACATACACATCATATTCTTTGGCTATCAGCACCACTTTAACAAGTGTAAGCAATTATAAAATTAAACTTCTCTTCCAAACAACCATGCGGTTAAAATCATGCAGCTTGTTTAATGATGTTTCCTACATCAAGCTGATCAGGAAGGATGTAAAATCCAGGCTTGGACGCATAGGACAAAGGACTAATGTAACCAAAGAGGTTAGTGACAATAACAGCTCTAACATGCAACCTAGATCTTGAATTCCCCGCAAAAACAGAAGCATAATAAAAGAAGCTCCCGGCGGCACATTCATCTTCCAAAGCATTAGATACGTAAAGACATCAAATTTATCATTCAACTCGAGCTTAAGTGATAGAAACAGTCAAACTAATTATAATTGATCCAGAGACCGAGTCAAAATTAAGCCACGTGGAATTATAATATGCAACAGGAAAATCCCATGAATTGCAAAGCTGAAGCCCATAAACTAAATACCCGAATCCCACCTAAGTGCACAAACATCCAACCAACACATCCGAGCTCTAAAAGCTTAACTCGTGATTTAAACAAACATAAAAGCTAACCGATCTAAAGAAAACTCGTCTGATTTTAGGAAAATGAATTAACTGAACGCAAAACGGAAGTTACTTGAGCGCGCAAAGATATGACAATTAAAAAAAGGAAAAAAAGAACTACGTAGATCGGGATTTCAAGTATTGTACAATAAGCAAGCATACAAAGTTAAACTTACAAAGCACTTTTAAAAGAGAAAAAAAAAAAAAGGCAAGAAAACATAGAGGATAGATCGAGCATTGAGTTGGCTCAAGAAACGCTAGTTTAAATTTGAGAAGAGAAAAACATAAATCCATGACGAAATCAGTAAGAACGAGGAGAATATTACCTAAAGGCGTGAGTTGACGAGATGGGAGAGATAGAGTGCGAGTAAGAGAATCGGACTCTCGGATCGATATGAAACCCTAAGAGAGAGACAATGGAGGAAGAAGAGAGAGAGAGAGAGAGAGAGAGACGCGGAGGTAAAGCTGAAGTTGGATTATGCAAATGTTTTTAATTTAATATCTGGGGGCGTAATTATTTCCTTAAAATGTCCGCGAATTTGAAACGTGGGATCGTTGGCTTGTTGGTGTCCTGCGTCCGTCCTCCACCCCAAGGTGCGCTTTGTTTTAAAAATCACGCACTCCTACTATCGCCTCCCGGCTCTGCCCGACCTACAAACGCAACTGCTTGGAACTTTTTGAGTTTTTTCCCTGTTCGAGTTTTTCTATTTTTTCCCTCCCGTATCCCCGCATTGCCCGTTCCTGACAAAGAAGGTGTTGCAAGCGTCCCAATGCAAACAATTCTAGAACCTTCGGTTACCGTTTATTTCAGCGAGAAGTACTACAGGCATTTTCACATGAAACAACTACCACTTTTTAGTAGTAAAAATACGTTATTTAAATGGTTATAATTAACAATTAACATATAGCTTACAAAAGTTCACCTCACACATTATTTGATACAACATTTAATTATATCAATAATAGAAAATTCCGAAGCAGTCCATTTGGATTAATTAAAGGTGCGTAGGTGGATTTGATGTGAAATCCCTATTCAAAACCCTTTCGGTAAATGCAAATGTTGTTTGAGTAACTTAGGGCATCCATAATTGAATGTGATAGATACACCCATCCATTATACTCACTCGGTCCCATAACCAGAGTGGGAGTATAGTGAAAGTGTAATAGTAATGATGTGTATCATGGCCATTACACGCATAATAGACTGGTTGTGGATTCCATTTGTCATTTATGGATTCCATTTGCTAGTTGTGATTTTGAAGACCTTGAGTTATCATGTGTAAGATAGAATTTTTTATGTTGGACATCATGTTAATCTAGCTTTGACAACATGTTAAGCCCCCATTTTGGGCCTAGGGTACTTTTGATTTTTTTTTAAAAAAAGGTAATTTTAGGTGTTAAAGTATTTTTGAGGTATTTGGTGAATGTTATTCCATAAAATCAAGAAGTGAGTTTTTGGTGTTAAAAAACACTTTTAACAAAAACTCAAATTTGATACTTTTAGAGTAAATTTTGTTGTTTAAAAAATAAAACATTAAATTTAACCATTTTGTCTTGCATTATGAGCTAAATAAATGGATAAATACATTTTAAATTTTTAAAATTACATATTATTCAATACAATAAGTACTTATTGAATTATGTATCCAAACAATATATTTAAAAAAAAATTAAACACTTAATAAGTACTTTTATCAAAAGTTCTATCGATGAAATACTTTTCAATAAATTACCACAATTCCAAACGGAACCAAGTGCCATCTTCAAAGAAGAGATGGACTTCACACCACAATGGTTGTGGTTTCCACCAACTTCAAATGTGTAAAATAAATAGGAAAATGCATGTTCAATGCCTCAATTTTCTAAAAATTTTAAATGAATTCATCTCTTTATTTAGTTCATAAAATATGATTAAATGATTAAATTTAATATATTTTTAAATATAAAATTCATTTTAAAAGCACCAAATTTGAACTTTTGCTAAAAAATACTTTTAACACTAAAAGTTTCACTTCTAATTTTATAGGATGACATCCATCAAACACTACCAAAATATTTTTAGTACCCAAAAGTGATAAAAACTTTTAGCACCAATAAAAGCTTTTGCTTTTAATCAAAAGTACCATAACCTCATATGGACCCGTTGCCTTGAACTAAAAATGAATATGAGTGGGTGTATAATCATATTTATAATGAATTTTAATTACTATCTCAAAGAATAGTTGTTTTTTATAATATTGAATGAATATTATCACATTATAAAAAAATTACATCTAACAATTTCTAAAGACTAATATGGTAGTTGAATATTTGGAGTATAATAATTTTTTGATATAAATATGAATAATTTATAAAAACATTATTAATGAATTACTTAAGCCTTGCATTCATTCGGAAATAATTACAATAAAAAATTATTCTATGCCAATGCAAGGGCAAATTACTAGTGTATATTATTTAAACACAAGTGAGCTCAAATGAGTTAAGAGCAATTGAACTTGAGTAAGCTAAAACTAGATGGAGCGCAACCGCCAGCTGATACGAGAAGGGTGAGTTTTAAGAGCTTGACGAGCTTAAGTGAATAGTGCATTAGTTAGGTTGACTCAGGTCATGAGTCAATCCATTCACTTCCAAATTACTATCACTTGCCACCCAGTCACGCAAAAAATGGGATAAAGCAGGCAATTTTTCTCCGTTCTATCCTTCCAATCAAAATTGACTACGCCTATTATTCTTGATTGAAAAGCTCAACACTTCTTTGATTTTTATGTATGATTGAAATACCACATGAATCTCTCGCGTACGATGGAAGTCAGCGTGGATGAGCCCCGTTCAGCTAGCCAACTTGGCCATGTCCAAAACCGTTGCTTTAAGCATGGTTTCTTAAAAGGTAGGAACTAAAACATCTTGAATCCACGTTAAATTTTCAGTGCCACTTTTTGCTCGATGCCAATTTCTATATTTATGCTAAGTATTTTATTTATTTAAGTTGTCATATGTTATTTATTTAATTTTCTTTTATCCTCACGTAATACGTAGGACTGACACTAATTTGATATCGAATAGTGATACAGAGGATCCCAACTGTCTTAAATCTGGATTTAGTTCTCTACCTAAGATGAAATTGCCCCTGCCCTTGTGCAAAATAAAATCAAAAAATGAAAAACACCAAAGAAAAAAAGAAACAATGCGGGCCACACAAACCCGTTCATAAACAAAGGCATTCTCATTTTGAAAGCCACGAGCACAGACTCAAAGTTTAACTTGCTATTTTGCACCCTGTGAGTGTCTATAATGTAGGGATGGATGTATCTTCGATTTAGAGATAAAGAGAGGAAACAAACAAACAAAAATGGTAACCTCAGAGATGAGTGTCTTTGCAATTGGCTAATATGGCTCTCTCCCGACAACAATCTACCTAAATGTTTACCGGCAAGTGTTCTGTCAAGGCAGCTCTCCTTGATTTGTCTCTTAGCACCTTGAACTCGTGAATTCTTGGGACTCTTCTTCTCTCCGCCGCAACGCTGCCCCTTTATAGAGAGCACGTATTCAATTGCTGCAAAGGATTTTGTTAGGAAAAAAGTTGTTTGCCAAGCAGCAGCTTTCACATCTCTCTTGTCTCCATCTTCGAGAACCAAGGGAAGTTGGTGAGTTAGCGCAGGCACAGGCGCTACTGCATCAGAGTTCGTCATGATAACTGTAATATTCATCCTCATGCTTCCCATTGTCATAAACCGTGTTGTAGAAAATGTGTTCGTGATTCAGCATCTCATCCAGCGTCAATTTTCCGTCTCTATTCTCGTCAGCCTTTTTTCAATATCATGACAAACAAAGCAATAACCTGTGGTTATAATTACTCTAGCCATTGATGTAAACACTAAACGGTAGATACATGCGCTTTTTAGCCAGGAAAAAAAAAGGAAAGAAAGAAAAAATCAAATGGAAGAAATTAAAGGCAGACTGTTTTACACAGTTTGCTTGAGAGTGTTTAGCACATAGCAATAGAGAAACTTGCCTCCTGAATCAAATAATTGGTGTAGTATTTAGCATATACCAATTCTCCTGGTTTCAGATACTTGAATAAAGGCTTCAATTCTTCCACTCTCAACAATCTGTCAGCAGTTTGTCGACACCAAATTAAAGGATTAACTATACTTGAAACTTTAGCCATATGTGGTTTTAATTACCACATCCGGGATATATTTTCACAGAAAAAGCAAAAAGTTACTTGTCGTGATCAACATCAAGTTTGTCAAATACAGCTGCTGCTGAAGATATATTTGCCGCGCTTCCTGATTCGTAGTCGAGGTAAAACTTGTAGTCATTGTATGCCCCCACCTCAAATTCCAGCAAATTCAACCTTTGGTCATTGTCTTTATCCATCTGCCTGAACATTTAAAAGATAGGACAAGGATATGGCATTGTATACTGCAAATACGTGTGAAGAAGAAGAGGTGTAAACATTGGCAGCAATTTAGAATAGAACCAACCTTAGCTTCTCTCTCAACAATCGCCTTTGAATACGTTCATTCCTGCTGTCTTCTGGATGCAGAAAACTGAAAAATTCAAAATTTCGTATATCATCAGTAAGAGATGTTGATTAAAACTAAGTCGCTGATTATTGAACTGGAAAGACAGATCACGTACTCCCTGAATTCATATAAATTGAGATTCCCATTCCTATCAACATCAGAATCGTTAAATTGTTCCATCCACCATCCGGCTTCCCCATATCCCGTATCGTTTCTCTCTGTTCCAGTAGATTCTCTCTTTTCATTAGAGCTCTGCCCATAAAAGTATCCATATGCTCCATTTGGTTGGCCACGAAATGGGGAAGTCAAGATGTTTTCATCGTTTAATCAAATTGTTGATCTCATCGTAATCAATAGACGTTTTATCTTAAAAAACAAGAAAAATAAAAATTGGGAGGGCTCAGCCATGGAAATATTTTTCTTCGTTTCCCACCATTTCGTAGACAGCCAAACGTTGCACAACCAATGTTACACGAGATTCAAGAATCAAATGATGAGTTACCAATGTCTTCCTTGGTGAACTGAGGGAGGTACTCGTAGAAAGAAATTGATGCATCCCCGTCTTTATCGCGCAACTCCAATTCTCTCCTTGTTCTGTAATCCAATCTATCAACAGCTTGCTGGGTAAGCCAAGCCTCCAGCTCCTTGGAATCAACCATCCCATCCTGGGGAGCCACGTCCAAAACAGGAAACAGAACCATCAACCTTAGCCTCAAGTTTAATGTCCCGTCTTCGTCATAATATTTCATATCTTCTTTAGCTGCATTAATATAGCTGGATGACGCTGCCGCTGCTGCTGCTGCTTTTGTGTCTCTTGACGTATTCTCCTCAGCTTTTCTATGGGCTTTCGCGACAATGGGGTCAAATATGGGAGAACCCAAACGCCTACTTAAGGCATCATGTTTGCGATGGTCGTCGGGTTTTGAATTTTTGGACAACACAATGAGCAGGACGAGGGCGGTGGCCAAAAGGGAGCAAACCACCGCCTTCGAAGACATCTTCGATTGGGTGTAATTTATGATCGGAGCAAGAGAAGTGGGAAATTGGGAATTCACCTTTCTGCGCATTCTTGGATTTTTCCTCAGCTTCTGAAGAAACCGTTATTGACGGTTAAAGCTTCGAGGGACCAATATTTGAGCCGACCTATGTGGCTGGACGAGACGCATTCTCAGATTTTTGGGTGCCAACTGCCAACTGACGGTTAAAGGTACGACATTGGTATATAGTATTTTTTTTTGGGGATAATAGCAGAAACCTCCCCTAAGATTTCTCTTAATATCACCTAACACCCCTCAAATTTTAAAAATATTACTTACCTCCCTTATTTTTGTTATTTATGTAACAAAAATATTTATTACGCCATAAAAATATTTCTTATTTTTGTTATTTTTGCTATACCTCATAAAATATAAATTTTAAAAATAAAAAAATATTTAAAAGAAATATACTTGCACCAATTTAATTCTCTATACTCAAAATCGATTTCTTATGAATTTTTTATATATTTTTTAAACATCTTTTCAACTTTTATCCAAACTATTATATTGTACAAATCATTATAAAAATCAACTCAGAATAAGCAAATAAATCATACCTTATTTTATCACAATCTCAAAAAATGAAAGATAGAAAAATTTAATTTATTATAATTTATAAATAAAATATTGTATAGTCATTTAAAAAATGAGTAAGAGAGAATGATGAACAAAAGAAAAACAGAAGAAAGTGACTTTCGTTTCTTTTTTTTTTAAAAAATTTAATCTCCATTTATTTGGTGTGTGAATTATGTGTCAAATGAGGGTTAATATAATTTTTTTACTATTATTAGGGGAGATAAGTGATATTTCAAAAACTTCAGGAGCGGTGAGTGATATTAGGAGAAACCTAAAGGGAGGTTTCTGATATTATCCTTTTTTTTTTGTCAAAACATTGGCGTATTGTCTTGGTAGATGAGATGCCTATTAAAAGCAAATTGATGTTTAATTATTCTCCTAGAGAAAAACAAAAAATTTCTTCGTGTCAAAAAAAAGGAACAAAAGGAGAATAAATGAAATGACCGGTGAGGGTGCTCACCTCGGCCGTACCTTGTTGCCGAGGTGACCTCGTTTCGTCTCCTACACGAATACAGCCATTCCCCGATTCGGACCCTGAGCTCGGCTCGATCCATGGTCTCCTACTTGGATGACCTCTGCACCCCTGGCTACCACCTCGGTTAGACGCTGATGATGTCAACACCCCTGACAACACCCAGGACCAGTGCTTTATCTGAAAAGCACTGGATGATCTTAATGACTACTGCGCAGGACCCCCGTCATCCAGCCCAGGCGGCTACAGTGTCAGAGTCAGGCCTCCTGGCAGGGAACAGAGCCGTAATGTCAGGACATGGGTCCCACCAGCATTAACCCTCCGTCCTGACCTCCACTCCCACTCTATAAATACCCCACACACTCCCAACAAGTAAGCATACTGTTCATTTGACAATACTACTGCTTTTCTCTCGTTCTCATACTAACTTGATCGTCGGAGTGAACCCAGGGGAGAAGCCCCGCCATTCACTTCGGACACGAGGATACACCTCACTTCATCTCAGAGGAGCCTGATTCTGGTCGGTTCAACTACCCACCAAAAATCACCTCTTCAATTGGCGCCGTCTGTGGGAACGAGATTACTGCTAAAATGAGATCCACGCGCTCCAGAAGTGGAAGAGTCACCTCAACCGGGGCTGGGCAAACATCAGGAGCCCAGCAAGATCGTATTTCTGAAGAACAAGGGTCCCCAAGGACCCAGCCCCACAACGAAGACGCCATCGTCAAGATGGCCGAATTCGTGGCTGATAACCCAAACATCTTCGAAGAACTGGGGAGGTACTTCAAGAGGCAGGGGAAGGAAAAAGCAGAATCCTCCAAGAGGAGACCGACGAAATCCCCTGAAGTGCCTTCCGGCGAAGACTCCGATGAGGGGCACCTCTCTCGGAGCACTTCCAGACGCGCCTCTTCCAAGGCGACGTCTAAGATCGCTTCCATTTCCCGGGCGTTTTCCCAGGGCCTTCTGGGAAAACGAGCTGAGGACCCACCTCGGCGTCCCGGAGGCTTAGCAGCCGAATATCTGAGGGCACCGCCCTTCACGGATGACATCAATGGGGAGATGGTCCCCCCAAACTTTAAACTTCCCGCCTGCGCTCCTACGATGGCCGAGGTGACCCCGAGGATCACCTCCGCGCCTTCCTCTCCGCTTTTCGGCTCTATTGCGTCCCCGACGCAGTAATTTGCCGAGCTTTCCCCATCTTCCTGCAGGGCACGGCCCGAAAGTGGTTCTGGGGTTTAGAACCGAGGAGCATTTCCTCACTGGATGAGTTGATAGATCGGTTCATTCACCGCTTTGTATCATCTCGTCCGATTACGAAGACTTCAGCCTACCTCTTGAACCTGCAGCAAGCCCCCGGCGAGTCACTGCGCTCCTACGTGCAGAGGTTCAATGAGGAGAACGTGCAGATACCTGATCAGTATAACCAGGTAACCATAGCTGCCTTCACCAATGGGCTGACCGCGGGAATCTTCAATACTGAGATACACCGGGATTACCCCCACACACCGGGAACTCTGGGATCGAGTAGATCAGGGAATCCGAAGCGAAGATCTAAACCGTATGAAGCGAGAGGCTCAAGCCGCTCGTACCGGGCAAGATTCCCGGAGGAAAAAAGACGCCGGCCGAGTCGAACAAGGCCCCAGTGGCTCGTCGACTCAGTTTCGAGACCGCCGAAGTGTCTTCGACCGGATCGTAAAAGGAAGGTCGTCCACCTCGGACGCCGAGCTGACACTTCTCAATTCCAGCCGGACCTATGTCCTGGCTGTGATGAGGCAGAATCACCTCGGCCGAAACCCTCCTGAAATTCCAGGGAGGAGAGATAAGAGGAACTCGAACCTCTATTGTGCCTACCACCGGGATGTTGGGCACGAGACTGAAAACTGTAATGATCTGAAGCGAGAGCTCGAGAATTTGATCCGGCAAGGATACCTGAAGCAATTCGTCCGCAAGGATGGGGGCCCCCGCCGAGAGAACCGGGGCCCCCGCCGAGAGGACAGACGGGACACGAACATGCATTGCCGAGGTCCCGAGGATCGTAGGGAGGACAAGCAGCCTCCACGCGACGGATCACCGGGTTACGGCCTCAACATCGCCGGGGTGATCAACACGATCGCGGGAGGACCGACGGGAAGAGACAGCCAGAACTCCCGGAAGCGGACCTACGCCAGGCCGGGATGGAGGTGGCCGAGCCGAACTCTCGGTTGTCCGAGGTCATCACCTATGGTCCCACTGACCCCGTCCCCGCCGCTTCCAGCAACCACGAAGCCCTCGTGATCGAGGTCCTCACCAACAACTATATAGTCAAAAAGGTCTATGTTGACCCCGAAAGCTCGGTAGACGTCTTGTACTACCGAACCTTCGAGAGTTTGAAACTGACCAGGGAGCAGCTCACTCCGGTCAGGACTCCCCTCGTTGGATTCGGGGGACACGTGGTCCACCCCGAGGGTATGGTGTCTCTGATGTGACCATCGGCGTCATCCCCCTGCCGAACTGTGCCTGTCAGTTTTGCAGTGGTTAAAGCAGACTCTCCCTACAATATGCTAATAGGCCGGCCCACGCTCAACGCCTTGAGAGCCGTATATTCCACCTACCACCTGAGCTTTAAATTCCCAACACCTGAGGGGGTGGCCGAGGTGAGCAGCAACGTGGGCGCCGCCCGGGAATGCTACCTCGCCACCATTCAAGCAGCAGTCACACCCTGGCTCTCTCCGAGGTCAGAAGAAAAGAGGCCAGCAGTCCTCTCCATAGACTGTATCGACCCTCAGAAGGCAGGAGAGGCCAACAGGCTTGAGCCCGGGGATGAGGTGGAACAAGTGGTCTTGGATGAAGCGAAACCTGACCAAGTGGTCCAAGTAGGGGCCGGACTTTCCCCACCCCTGAAAGAAGAAATGATCTCCCTGATCAAGGACCATCGAGACGTCTTCGCGTGGTCCGCAGATGAAGTGGTTGGAGTGCCACCCGAGCTCATGATTCATCAACTCAACATTAACCCACTGGCCCGACCTGTGCGACAGAAACGAAAGCACTTTGGCCCCGAACGTAGCAAGGCCATATCGGATGAGGTCGACAAGCTCCTGCCCGCCAAGATGATCCATGAGGTCCAGTACCCCACCTGACTCTCCAACCCTGTCATGGTCAAAAAGGATGCCGGTGGATGGAGGATGTGTGTCGACTTCACCGACCTTAACAAGGCATGCCCCAAAGATTGCTACCCTCTACAGAGGATCGACGCCCTCGTCGACTCGGCAATGGGACATGAGATCCTCTGCTTCCTAGATGCCTTCAAAGGCTATCACCAAATAGGAATGAGTGAGGAAGACCAAGAAAAAATGGCATTTTACACCGACAAGGTGTCTACTGCTATACCACCATGCCATTCGGGTTAAAAAACGCCGGGGCGACCTATCAAAGGCTGATCAACCGCCTTTTCAAAAATCAGATCGGCCGAAATGTGGAGGCCTACGTGGACGATATTCTCATCAAAAGCTTAACCACTTCGGCCTTCTTGTCGGATGTGAAGGAGGTCTTCGGCGTCCTCCGCGACTCAAGGATGAAGTTAAACCCCAAGAAGTGCGTCTTTGGCGTCACCTCAGGAAAATTTTTGGGGTATCTGGTTTCCCACCGGGGAATCGAAACTAACCCCGACAAAGTCAAGGCCATCCAGGACATGTCCCCACCTCGGAACCTCCGGGAAGTCCAGAGGCTGAATGGACGCTTGGCTGCACTGAACCGCTTCCTATCCCAGTCCGCAGAAAAAGCTTTGCCCTTTTTCAAGCTGCTAAAGAAGGCCGATCAGTTTGCCTGGACTGAGGAGTGCCAGGCTGCCTTCGACAAGCTGAAGCGTACCTGCACCACCTACTCACCCTCGCTTCACCTCGGCCCGAGGAGAAGCTCTACCTCTACCTCTCCGCAGCGGACGAGGCTGTCAGCGTTGTGCTCATCCGGGATGAGGGCACTCAAGCGCCAGTCTACTATGTCAGCCGAGCTCTCCGTGGGCCGGAGACTCGATACACTCAAGTGAAAAAACTTGTGCTAGGACTAGTCCACGCCGCCCGACGGCTGAAACCCTATTTCTTAACTCATCCCATCTCTGTCAGGACCGACCAACCACTCCGACAGATACTGGTGCGGCCCGAGGCCTCCGGGCGCCTCACTAAGTGGGCCGTCGAGTTGGGGGAATACGACCTGTCGTATGAGCCGCGCACCGCCATAAAGGCTCAAGCCTTAGCCGACTTCTTGGCCGAGCTCACCTTCACGGAAGGTCAGGAGTCCACCTCCGCCCTAGCCGAAGTGTCCACCCCACACCTGTGGATGTTGTATGTGGACGGGTCCTCTAATGGGGATGGGAGTGGAGCAGGACTGCTCCTGGAGGGCCCCCAAGGAGAAGTGTGCTCGTATGTCCTCCGTTTTGACTTCCCGACCACCAACAATGAAGCCGAGTATGAGGTCTTAATCGCGGGACTCCAACTAGCCCGCAGGCTCGGTGCACAGCGGATTCACGTCCGCAGCGACTCCCAACTCGTAGTATGTCAAGTCCTTGGTGAGTATGAGGCCAAGGATGAAACCATGCAACGGTATTTATCCAAAATCCACCAACTCATTGCGTATTTTGAGTCTTTCGAAATCCAAAGAATCCCCCGCTCCCAGAATAGGCGCGCCGACGCTCTGTCCCGGCTGGCCTCCATATCATTCTCCGACCTCAACAAAACTGTCTTAGTGGAGGTGTTGGATGAGTCGGGATACGTCGAAGAGGTGGCCTGCCCCGTGCACTCGGAAGATACTTGGATGAACCCGTTCATCCTTTTCTTAAGGCAGGGGATCCTCCCCGAGGACCGAGCCGAGGCAAGGAAAATACAACGCAAATCTGCTCGGTACGCGCTCCGCGATGGAGAGCTATATAAACGCTCATATTTTGGCCCATGGCTGAGGTGCATTACATCCGAGGTGGGACGCCAAGTCCTCCACGAGATACACGAAGGCCTATGTGGAGCTCACGTCGGCCACAGGATGTTAGCCAGGAAGACCCTACTTCTTGGATATTTCTGGCCTTCCCTTCGACAAGATGCCCAAAATCTTGTTCTCAGCTGCCCATCCTGCCAAGTCCACGCCCCTGAGCTTCACCAACCCTCGAACTTTATGGTTCCAATCACCTCACCCTGGCCGTTTGAGCAATGGGGGACAGATATCATAGGTCCTTTCCCTAAAACGGTCGGGGGCTATACCTTCCTGGTAACTGCTGTGGATTATTTCACTAAGTGGGTTGAGGCCGAGCCTCTACGGACCATCACAGGGCTGGCCATTCAAAAATTCTTTTGGAAATGTATTATCTGCCGCTTCGGCATACCTCAAGATCATCATCTCGGACAATGGAAGGCAGTTTGCCGAGAACCCATTTAAGGCTTGATGCTAGAACCTCGGCATCAAACAACATTTTACATCGGTAGGCCACCCTCAGGCCAATGGTCAGGCAGAAAATTTCAACCGAACTCTCTTGCATGGCCTCAAGACCCGACTACACCGAGCTGGATCATCGTGGGTGGAGGAACTCCCCAGTGTTCTGTGGTCATATCGGACCACGCCGAGATCTTCCACGCAAGTGACCCCCTTCTCCTTGACCTATGGAGCTAAGGCTGTCATCCCTGCTGAGATCCTTACACCCAGTCCTCGGCTGACAGCCTATGTAGCCGAGGTGAACGAAGAAGAGAGACAGTTGGATCTCGACCTCGTCGACGAGAAAAGGGACATTGCCTCAGCTCGGATTGCTTCCTACAAGAACACCCTGGCCCACTACTACAATGCCCGCGTCAAGCATCGGCGATTCCTGCCAGGAGACTTGGTGCTTAGAAAAAACTCGGTCAGCCGAGCTGAACCGCAAGGGAAATTGAGCCCGAAATGGGAAGGGCCTTACCGAGTTGTGGAATCTAGTCCTAGTGGGTATTGCAAATTGAGCTACCGAGATGGCTCTCTAGTGCCGAGGACTTGGCACGCCGAGAACCTCAGGCTGAAGTTACTTGAAAATTTTACTAAGTTATCACTTCAGCTGCTTTGTTATTTTTCAATATGATTGTGCCACACATCTGTTATTAAAAAATAAGGGGGACAAACAGGGGACGAAGCAAGCATGAAATTAAAAGAGCCGAACTGAGAAGAAAAATGTTTCATTGAAAGATGAAAAGGCATTACAAGAAGAATACAAAAGACCGAGGTCAGGAGTATTGCTAATCATCTCCCACCTCGGATTTCCACTTAAGACCCTATGACTAAGCTTCAACCTCGGCTCCCTCTTGGCCAGTTGCCCCCCCGCCGGGGTGAATATCTTCTCCACCACCTCCTTGCTCTTCGGCAGCCTCCTCTCCGACGCCACCCCCAGTGTCCTCTCCTTCTTCCTCCTCGAACACCTCATCGAGCTCAGCTAACCATTTGTTGAACTCGTCCTGGATTTCGGCCAAGTTCCTTCCAGCTTGGATACCCTCGGCCATCCGATCGCACAGCTCCTTGGAGTCCTCGTTATAGTTGGCACTGTTCCTCAAGGACTCCAAAGCCTCAGAGGGTAGATGAGCTGCTACCTCGTCTATGGCCGATGTGAAGCCTAGCATGAAGGTCGGCCTCGTCAGCTGGCCGAGGTCCCCGATGAAGGTCTCGGACCTCCGGAAATCCTCTACAGCCGAGGTCCTCGCGCTCTCGAGAGCCTGCTCATGGGTCTTCTTCGCCTCCTCCGACCTTTTCTGCTCCTCCTCTAGAGCCGACCTCAGGCTATAGATAGTGGCCTCGGCCTCCTCCTCCTTAGTCTCGGCCTCTTGAAGCCGTCTCTGAAGTTCGGACTTCTCGGACTCAGACACTACCTGCTTTTTCTTCAGCTTGACAATCTGATCTTGCAGTTTGCCGGTGTCTTGCTCCTCAAGCAACTCACAGTACCGATGTGCCATCTCGGCTACAAAGGCTGTGTTGGAGGCCGTGGTCACCATGACGCTTTGGAGCATCTCGGCCGGAGTCAGCTTCCTGGTGAAATCCAAGTCTCTCGGCAAGGTGGACTGCATCACCAGGTCTTGTGCAACCCGAGGGTGGCTGCATCGGTCGTTGATCTTGAGCGACCAGTCCGGACACCAATGCTCGCCGGGGTGAGATTTCTCTTTCCCAGAAAACACCGGGGGGCTTTGGTAACGGTTCCATAGTGAGGACGCCGTCACCGCGTTGACCGGAGACTTCAACTGTTTGCCTCGGCCATGTGGAGGTGGACGTGCCGTGGTCACCCCTATTGGCACCCCTTTTGGCACCGAAGAGGTGGACCCTGTGGCCGCAGCAGCCGAGCTGCTCTGGGCTGCCGTGGTGGGGGTGGTCTTCTCCACCGAGGTCTTAGAGGGCTGCCCTTGCGATTTCTTCTTGGGCGGAGACGCCGATATCTCGCCCGAGCTCTTCCTTTTCGACCTCTTTGCCACTTCGGCCCCCGAACCCGATGTGATGATGTCGGACAGTTTAGTCACTGCACAAGAAACAAATATTATCATATGCCTTAGCCGAAGTGAAAACAAAGCTATGAAAGAAAATTACAAGGTATCTTAAGTTTTATGGAAATGAGGGGAGTTCTGTCAGGAGGGATCAAAGCTCGGCTAATTCCCCCATCGACCAGCATGGCCTCGGGGTGGTCCCAGCTGAAGATCCGAAGTCCGGACCCCATCAATTTCTGGAAGGACTCCTCCTCATGATCCCCCGCGGAAGGGTCGGCCTTCGATTTGATAGGCCTCCACCAAAAACCCCGTGGGAAGTCCACGGCCGAGACTAATATGAAGTCACGCTTCCAGTTCTTTATTGAAGAGGGGCGCCGATGACTAGTTTCGGGATGGTTTTGTTCCGGTTGCAGACAAAGAACCATCCCTTATCTGTCCCATGTGCCTTGAAGGTGTAACATCGGCGGAAGAGGTCCACGGTCGGGGTCACCTCTTGATGTCGGCACAGCATCTCGAAACCTACGAGAATGCGGACCGCGTTTGGGACGAGTTGGGTGATTCTTACGCCGAAGTGACGGAGCACGTCCCGCAAGAATCTTGACGTCGGCATCCTCAGCCCGGCCTCCAACTGCTGAAGGTAGATGGCCACAGTGCCCATGGGGGGCTTCTCGGCCGAATCGTTCGGCCGGGGCGAGGTGATGAGATACCCCGGCCTGAAGGGATACTTCCTTATCACCTTCCTACCCCTGTCCATTCCCATTCGGCTCCTAAACTGCGGCATCTTGCCGAAGTCCAGGTTGGCAGCATTTCTTGGGGCGACGGGCTCCAACACCCCTTCGTCGTGGGGTATTGCAGTTCCGAGGTTGGTGTCGTATTCGACATCGGAACCGCCCTCGCTCATCTCTGATGACTCTGACCCCGGTGCTGTCCCAGCCACTTCTTCCTCGGCCGATTCCCCCACATCGGTAGGTGCCGACCCCGTTGAGCTGGATGAAGTCGAATCTTCCGAAGTGTCCGGCACCTCCTCGGCCTGGTAGCTCGGTTTCACAGTTTCCTTGTGGGTTTTAGCCGTTTTGGCCATGAGTGAATGATGAGATGAAAGAGAAAGATACTTACTGTTGACTACGGAATCTGACGAAGTGGATGACTTCGGTTGATATCTCGGCTGGCAGGACTGACCTCGGCGACGCTCAAGAATTTTACAAGTCTGAGATTGAGAAAGAAAGTGATGGGCCATATGGTGAAAAGGACCCCCTATTTATAGGGAGTCGGGGGGAATCCGAAGAGGCGGCAAGAATGCGAAAAGGCAACCACGTTCGAATTCAAAAGGACGTGCCTCTCTCTCTCCTCATTAATGACTCGTCCTTTCAACTGACACTCCCTCTGCACGAAACGTCCCACTACTTCACGACGCGACGGTTACCAGTGACCACGTCCTGTCAACTGACTCGCCCACGTGTCCCGTCCCCGCATCTTCCGGAGCAGTTTCGGAACCTCGACTCTTCATGACTTCGGCACAAGGAAGCCTCGGTACCTCCCTAACCCGGAGCTCCCGAGGCTTGGGGGGCTTATTGAGAGTGCTCACCTCGGCACTATCTTGTTGCCGAGGTGACCTCGTTTCGTCTCCTACACGAACACAGCCATCCCCCGATCCGGACCCTGAGCTCGGATCGGTCCATGGTCTCCTACTCGGATGACCTCTGCACCCCTGGCTACCACCTCGGCTAGACGCTGATGATGTCCAGGACCAGTGCTTTATCTGAAAAGCACTGGGTGATCTTAATGACTACTGCGCAGGACCCCCGTCATCCAGCCCAGGCGGCTACAGTGTCAGAGTCAGGCCTCCTGGCAGGGAACAGAGCCGTAATGTCAGGACATGGGTCCCACCAGCATGAACCCTCCGTCCTGACCTCCACTCCCACTCTATAAATACCCCTCCTGTACATTTCGCAAGTAAGCATACTGTTCATTTGACAATACTACTGCTTTTCTCTCGTTCTCATACTAACTTGATCGTCGGAGTGATCCCAGGGGAGAAGCCCCGCCATTCACTTCGGACACGAGGATACACCTCACTTCATCTCAGAGGAGCCTGATTCTGGTCGGTTCAACTACCCACCAAAAATCACCTCTTCAACCGGTTTTAATTTGTTTTAGATGTTGGGCTTTGATAGCAATAGAGTGTGCGTTCTTTTCTAACCCTAGATTTGGCACAGTTGAAGCAAGTGGTTCTTCCGGGCTATCTAACGATTAGCTCCAGGTGCAGGAACATTAGAAGCAGTCGGACATTAGATCCAGTCCAAACATTAGCGAGGGCTAAGCTACTTGATTCGATTTTCTGAACTTCTTTCTTAATCTTATACGATTTGGAGTCTCTCTGATAAAATGAATCAAACCTTCCCCACCTTATATGTACCTTTTGTTGGAATATTTTCAAATATTAAAAATCTGAGCAGAATTCTAAAAGTGCTTTCTGCATTTCATTCACAACTTTTCAGGTTTCAACCATCATTTGAAGAGATACAATTTCAGACATGTTTCTAACTGTTAATAACTATTTAGAGAACATGAAATCTTATTTATATGGATCAATTTGTGATCTTTTGATTACAGATAAAAGGATCTATAAATTCTAGAAAAATTTCTACTCAGAAATTGCTTCAATAATTAAAACCTTATAATTGATCAATCATCATATGAAAAAGTAGCTATTGAATTCTGATACAAACCTTCCTGCACAAAAGTCTTCCTCCACTCTATCTCCTTAACTTTTCTAGATTTTCCTCACCCAAAAACTTGTCAAGACCCGCTCTTGGCATAAATTTTCAACATCTCCATGGATGCATTGTTTATGCTAGCATAGGAGGTGACAAGGCAAATTTCTGGTAACAGAGTCGAGATATCCAAGAGACGAGCTCACCTGCAAAATAAGAAGTAGTCGGAACTATGTCTCCCGGTCTCACTTCGATGCCAAAGTCAGAGGTTGTTTGGGAGTTGCGTATATTAGATCAAAGATTGTGTACCTCAAGTGGACAGAGAAGCGAGTTTATATACTAAAGAGGTCTACTAAAAAAATGATGAAGTCTGGTTGTCGGTTGTCATAGGACAGTTTAGGACGGCAGTGACAGATGTATTATTGGATAATAGGATGGTTGACAGTCACATCAATCTATCAGTCATTGGTCACGTCATTCGCAGAGGCGTCCGTCGTTCTGGGTTAAGGATATGGCTGAAGGGACAATGGACAGGTGCAACCGTTTCTGGCGGTTTTGATCATTTTCAACAGCGCATAACTTTGGTTGCACACAGCTTAACTTTGTTTGCACAACGTGTAACTTTAGTACAAAATTTTGCGGGCCCTACACATATTGTGAAAATCGATGTACAACTAGTGATCTGGACCGCACATTTTTTTTTGGCCAAAATCTGGCCGTGAACAGTTCAGGAGCTAATGACCGCTCCTGCCCCTCACCCATGGCGGAAGTGAGCTCTCATCATGGGATGACCAGGGCGAATTCTCCCAGATCAGGATGGACCGAGGTGTTTTGTACTTTGGTCCTATCAGGGATCCACGGGAGAAAAAGGGTAAAATTGGCAAAGATGAGGAGGAGGGAATAGTGGCTGATAATGGGGACTCCGCTTGGATTAGCTGTTTTTGGAAGTGTTTTTTAAAAACTTTACTGTAACTTTATATATGAAAAACTTTTACTGTAGATGTTTTTGGATTGTTTTTAGAGGTATTTTTAAAATATTTTTTTGAATATTTTTTATAATTTAGAATTTTGTTGAGATTCTTTTTAAATATATACTGGCTCTATTTCTATATATTAATGTTTATTTATTTATATATATAATATTTTTATTTCAATTTTATTTTTTAATATGTATATTATTATATATTTAATATACATATACAAATATATATTAATATACATATTATAAAACAAAATTGATATGTATATATTTATATATTTATATAAATATATATAAATATATTTAAACAAATATTAATATTTATATATAAATACATATATTTATTTCAATTGATATAATATATATAATATACACATTAATATGCATAATTTAAATTACATATTAATATTAATATAATTTATATATATAATAAAATATACATAATTGAAATATACATATTAATATATATTAATATACATATTATGAAACAAATTTGAAATAAATATATTTACATATTTATATAAATATATAAATAAATATATATTTATATAAATATATATAGATATATAATTATATTTAAATAAATAAATATAAATATATTTTAAACAAAATATTTATATTTATATATAAAAATATAATATTTATTTCAATTGATATAATATATATATATTATACATATTAATAATTGAAATATAAATATCAAAATATACATATTAATATGTATATTAATTTACATATTATAAAAATATTTGAAATAAAAATATTTATAAATTTATATAAATATATATAAATATATTATTTATATAAATATATATAATTAAATATATTTATATATTTAAATAAATAAAATATAAATATATTTAATTATATAAATATATTGTATTAATATTTATATATAAATATATATTTATTAAACAAAATATATTTTTGTATATAATATTTATATATATTTATATATAAAAATATTTTTGTATTAATATTTATATATGTATTTATATATTTATTAAACAAAATATATTTTTTTGTATATAATATTTATATATTAATATATATATTAATATATTTTTTGTATATTTGGAGTTGTTTTTAAAATATTTGTTTGGATATGGTGTTTTTTAAGTTGTTTTTGTTAAATTTTTACTGTAGCATTGTAGATGAAAAACAAGTTTTTGAAAAACTCTTAAATCCAAACGGGGCCGGGGTTTTTCGTAATAGACGCAAGAATGAATTTTTAACGATGATTGCAGTATTGGTATATCTTATTTGTTATGAATATCTTGATAGGTAAATGCTGAAATGGCCGAGAAACTTCATAAGTCCTGTTCCGAAAGTCATTTTACATCTTGTAGCGTAAAACATTTTACACTAGAAAATATTTTCCTAGCATCTTCTGTTTCCAAACACTAGAAAATCCGAAAATTATTTCCTGGAAAATATTTTCAGTTCAAACAAACAGACCCTAGGTGCTAAAACTTTTTCATTTTATAAAATCATTGGCACGAACTTTCTAGAACAAGCGAGCGACGAGGACGTCCAAAAAACTTTGAGGGCCAAATTAGCCAATTAACAACAAACACCAGAACTAGCGGCTAAGATCAACCCAACGCGAGGGCCAACATGAGGATCAAGCCGATTGGCTCCAACATGTCATATACGAAATCCCATTGGTCCACGTCAACAGATGTGACACAATTACACATCAGTCAAACATTCATTCAAATGCACCCACCCGCAAAAAGGTTAAAAAAATATAAAGCTTCCCTATGTCCCTCCTCTCGTCTCCACTATCCACTTCTCCATCTGCGAGCGGCCCCTTCTTTCTCCAGAGCAGAGAATAGCTGACGAAATATAGGCATTTATTTTTTTGCTGTTAAAATTCTCGCATCGCCGGCCGGGTTACTGAGCTTAGCGGCAATGGCTGGTGCGTGGACAAGACGCGCATCCTTGATCGTTTTCGGAATCTTATTCTTCGGTGAGTAGGAGACTGTTACTTACGTTTCTACTTTTTTTTTTTTGGTTTGATGTTTGGAGTTGAAACTCAGAAATGTTAAAACTGCATCTCTAGGAAATTCGTGATTTGAGAGTTTACGCAGTGATTGCTCTAATTAACGGTGCCGGGCATGTGATTAATTAAATCGCACTTTAACGTGTTCTGTCTCCGGTGTTGTCATATCTGCCTTGGACTTAGCGTTGATGTCAGCAATTTGAAAAATATAAATATCTTGTTCAGATCTGTTTTTATGCTTATATGAGTAGCTGGTTTTCTCGTTTCTCTATGTGGATTAAAAGAAAGTTTGTGCTTGCATGATCTTGATGGAGGACAATTGAATGCCGTAATTTTAGTCCTCTTTTTAATATCAATGGCCTCTCCCGTCTCAAATTGATTGAATGGTTTTAAACACTTTCCTTGCAACCAACTCTGAAGAGAGTTAAGAGTTAGATGTAGTAATTATTGTATTGAGTTGAAAACCGACACTTGGAGTTAGGCTGTGGCCTGAATCGATCGAAGTTGAATTTGAGAGGGATGAAAAGAAGCTTAGACTAGGCTGACACACAATTGTAGGATTTCCAGTTTCTTACACCTGGAGTTCCTACACAATTGGAACACGTTGTGTAAACTCTGGCGGCTTGTTTTGAACAGGAAGTTTTTTTGCATTCTCCATTGCGAAAGAGGAAGCAGCCAAATTAGGAACGGTTATTGGGATTGATCTTGGAACAACTTATTCATGTGTTGGTGTTTACAAAAATGGGCACGTTGAAATCATAGCAAATGACCAAGGTAACCGCATCACCCCTTCGTGGGTCGGCTTCACTGATGGCGAGAGATTAATTGGTGAGGCTGCAAAAAACCAAGCAGCTGTTAATCCCGAGAGGACCATCTTTGATGTCAAAAGACTTATTGGCAGAAAGTAATGTTTACTTTTTTCTCATTTTTTGTTCATGTTTAGACACGTTATTAGTATATTCATTCACTTTAATTTTGCAATCCTGCTACTTCAAATAGATTTGAGGATAAAGAAGTTCAGAGAGACATGAAGCTTGTTCCATACAAGATTGTGAACAAGGATGGAAAACCGTATATTGAAGTAAAGATCAAAGATGGAGAGAAGAAGGTCTTTAGTCCAGAAGAGATCAGTGCTATGGTTCTCATAAAAATGAAGGAAACAGCTGAAGCATACCTTGGAAAGCCAATTAAGGATGCTGTTGTTACCGTCCCAGGTTGGTGGAACTCATTGAACAGAATATTTTAGCTTGTCATATTTTAGACTCTAGATTGATTGTTCACATACTAATAAATTGTATCCTCCTGCAAACTGCAGCTTACTTCAATGATGCCCAGAGGCAAGCCACCAAGGATGCTGGTATCATTGCTGGATTAAATGTTGCAAGGATTATTAATGAACCTACAGCAGCTGCCATTGCCTATGGCTTGGACAAAAAGGGTGGTGAAAAGAATATCCTCGTCTTTGACCTTGGTGGTGGGACTTTTGATGTTAGTATATTGACCATCGATAATGGCGTGTTTGAGGTTCTAGCAACAAATGGAGATACTCATCTTGGAGGTACAGGCTATTTTGAACTCATGATTTCGAACTAATCAGGAGAGATTTCGACAATGCATAAGATTAGAAACTCTTGACTAGAGATTAGCATTGCTCTGTTTTATGTGTTCATTTTGTAAACATCTTGCAGGTGAGGATTTTGATCAAAGGGTCATGGAGTACTTTATTAAATTGATCAAGAAGAAGCACGGGAAGGACATCAGTAAGGATAACAGAGCTCTTGGAAAGCTGAGAAGAGAGAGTGAGCGTGCTAAACGAGCTTTGAGCAGCCAGCATCAGGTCCGTGTTGAGATTGAGTCACTCTTTGACGGTGTCGATTTCTCTGAGCCACTTACCAGAGCTCGCTTCGAGGAGTTGAACAATGATTTATTCAGAAAGACCATGGGACCTGTTAAGAAAGCCATGGAGGATGCTGGTTTGGAGAAACACCAGATTGATGAAATTGTTCTCGTTGGTGGAAGCACCAGGATTCCAAAAGTTCAACAGCTTCTAAAGGATTACTTTGATGGGAAGGAGCCCAACAAGGGTGTGAATCCAGATGAAGCAGTTGCTTACGGTGCTGCTGTACAAGGAGGAATCCTGAGTGGAGAGGGAGGTGATGAAACCAAAGGTATTCTTTCTGGACCTTTCAGGCAAATGGGAAATGGACATTACATATTTTAGCTAAAATTATGGAGAAGCAGTAATTGAAAATTGATTCTGTTACTCGAATGTTAATGTCTTTTGTTTTGTTGATCAGATATTCTTCTCTTGGATGTGGCTCCCCTCACTCTGGGTATTGAAACTGTTGGAGGAGTGATGACTAAGTTGATTCCTCGGAATACAGTTATCCCAACCAAAAAATCTCAAGTGTTCACAACTTACCAGGACCAGCAGACAACTGTTACCATTCAGGTCTGTTTTCTTCATTGGAGTAGCAATCATGTACATGTGAAGAAAACGTGGGAAATCTACAGATATTCGTGAAAAGCACTTGCCTTTTTCTTTTTCTGCTTTTCAAAAGGACTCTTAAAGTGGTGCCTGGTTTAAATTGTATTAATGTCATCTGCAGGTCTTTGAGGGTGAACGGAGTCTTACAAAGGACTGCAGGCTACTTGGGAAATTTGATTTAACTGGAATACCCCCAGCTCCACGGTATGAAATAGTGCGTGATTATAAAAGAGATTATATTTTCATTAACCAGAAATTATCCTTTGTCTGAATAGGGGAACTCCTCAAATTGAAGTTACGTTTGAGGTTGATGCCAATGGTATACTTAATGTCAAGGCCGAAGACAAGGCTTCTGGGAAGTCTGAGAAGATTACAATCACCAATGACAAGGGTCGTTTGAGCCAAGAAGAAATTGAACGTATGGTTCGTGAAGCCGAAGAATTTGCAGAGGAAGACAGAAAGGTCAAGGAGAAAATTGATGCCAGAAACAGCTTAGAAACATACGTTTACAACATGAGAAATCAGATCAATGACAAGGACAAGCTCGCAGATAAACTGGAGTCTGATGAAAAAGAAAAAATTGAAACAGCAACTAAGGAAGCTCTTGACTGGTTAGATGATAATCAGAACGCTGAGAAGGAGGATTACGAGGAAAAATTGAAGGAGGTGGAAGCTGTTTGCAACCCAATTGTTACAGCAGTTTATCAGAGATCGGGAGGAGCCCCTGGTGCTGGATCTGAAGAAGAAGATGAATCTCATGATGAGCTGTAGAGAAGTATCTGATCTACTTGGAATTTTCTTTTTTTTTTTCCCTTTAATTTGGTATGTAGGACTGAAAAGACGTAGGATAGGACAACAAATGATTTATCAAGGATTTCCTTTTTCTGTCCTGGAGACAAATTGGAATAGGGCAGGATGGAGAAGGACTAAAGACTAATGGGGGATCGAGATCACCACAACTCCCTGCTTTCCATCCATCTAGTTCCTTTTTTCAATATATGTATAGAGATTTATAAATGCGGATTGAGACAATGTACCCTTTTGATGTAGTGATTCTCGCGCAACCGAAGAGTTTATGCTTTATTTTCAGTTTTTTTTTATCCCCCTAAGCAGGGAGCAAAATGATCATGGGGACTCGGAAATGGAGGGACTCAACTCTAAAACTTCCAACCTAATTATTTATGCTTTTTTTTAACCTAATTATTTTTGTAATGGTGTGCAAGGACCTTGAGGCGCCAGCGTGATTTGGTGCTATGAGATGACAAAATTGCTACGTCACAGTTATCTTTCTTTATAGTGCGGTAGGACTTCCCAACCAAAAAATAAAAAAAAGTTCAAGATATTGTTAGAAATCTCAGTATGTTTTATCTTTATTTCCATTTTTTTCTTTTAAATTAAAGGTTAAAATATAGAAAAGTCCCTTGAGATTATAAGAACGAACATATAGAAAAACTCTCTATAGTTTTAGTATATTGCGGTATCTCATGATTTGGACTAATTTAAAAAAGCGATGAAAATCGTTTGAATTAACAAGTTTGAAATACACGCAACACAGTACCTTGTGATTTGAATTAATATGAAAATTTGATAAAAATCATTTAAATTAACAAGTTTGAGATTGCTTGACATGAAAAATAATTTTCTAATTCAAATTTTTAGCTGATATACCTATTAAACTCCTTAGAACTCATAAAATTTTCAAAAAAACTCAAAACTTCCAAATACAACTCACCTTTTTTTTATACATAAAGTAAATAAACAAAAATTTTAAAATAAACTTACCTTATTTGTATACATAAAATAAATAAATAAATAAATAAAAACTTCCAAATACAAGTTACATTATTGCTATACACAAAATAAATAAATAAAAGTAACATGTAACCATAGAAAACTTTTCTGTAAATTGACTTAACCATAGGTGGTTTTTTGTAAGTTTGCTTAATGGTTGTTGGAAGGTCTTTTATTGCTCACATATATTAGGGTAATTGTAACATTTCGTCCGCCTTCATTAGTTTTGATAATTTCCGTTTATGTTTCAAATTAGTTCAAACCATAAGAGACTTTTTTGTATGTTAGCTTAACTATAGGGATTTTTTTGTATTAAAAGAAGGAAATTCCTT